>NC_030850.1:28969746-29164989 GCF_000208745.1 Theobroma cacao | reverse complement strand
TGTTCTTTTTTTTTTTTTCCTTGTTTATGTTTTTTATAGCTACTCTTTCATTAGAGTCTATTCAGTTGAAACTTTGGAGCAATAATCGGTTCTTTACTTGTTTCGTATTGGGTTTTCTCAAATAGTCAAATATCTCTGTCTTCATTGGATGCTAAGAATTTCCACTTACCGTGTCTTAAGAAATTCTTGTTTATGTATTTATTAATTGATGCTTTAGATTGTTTTTGGTAGTTCTAGAATCTCACATGACTTGCAGATCATAAAAGCCAATAAATCCATGCTAGTGTTATTTTATTCCGTTTTGGTAGAATGTTCTTTAAAGCACTTTTCCGGTTTTCCCCTCTATTATTTTCTGCATTTTAACTTTTGAGCAATCAGTGAGTAGCAGCTTAGTCTCACTTGGTTTTTTATTGTTTTTTCACCTCCAATGCTTCTTTCTGGCAGTGGGACCTTGCTCAATTATGTTTTGGTGGCAAGACTAAGAAAATAAGATATTACTTTATTCGGTTTGCTGGCTGCATACTCTTGTTTTGATGGGTAGTTGTCTGCATGCTCTTGTTAAGTGCTTGAATTGTTAACTAAGTCTGTCTCCATCTTCAACGAAATTAAAATCAATTATTAGTGTCTTAAGTTTTTGGCTGGTTACTGTGTGATTTTATTGAGCCTGAAATATTGGTAATTGATAATGACTCTGGAATTTTCTTTCTTTTCCTGTAGGGTTTTAGAAAGATTGATCCAGACAAATGGGAGTTTACCAATGAAGGGTTTCTCAGGGGCCAGAAGCATCTCCTGAAGAGTATTAGGAGAAGAAAGACCACATCTCAGCCCCCACCATCTCAACAAGCTCTCGGTCCTTGTGTAGAAGTTGGCAGGTTTGGACTAGATGGAGAAGTTGATCGTTTGAGGCGTGACAAGCAGGTTCTAATGATGGAATTAGTGAAGCTACGACAGCAGCAACAGAACACTCGAGCCTATCTTCAGGCCGTGGAAGAAAGGTTACAAGGCACAGAAAAGAAGCAGAAGCAAATGATGTCTTTCTTGGCTAGAGCAATGCAGAATCCAGCTTTTCTCCAGCAACTAATGCAACAAAAAGAGAAACGGAAAGAGCTTGAAGAAGCCATGTCTAAGAAAAGGAGGCGGCCGATTGATCAAGGACCTAGTGGTGTTGCCGTAGGTGAATCAATCCGAGGTAGCGAGGGAACAAACCATGTTAAAACTGAACCTTTAGAATTTGGTGATTATGGATTTCAAGTAACGGAGTTGGAAGCACTTGCACTGGAAATGCAAGGCTACGGAAGGGCGAGAACGGAGCAAGAGGAAGCGCAAGATGAGCTTGAACATCGGCAGTGTCATGACAAAGAACTCGATGAAGGATTTTGGGAAGAATTGTTGAATGAGAGATTTGAAGGAGAGTTAGATATACCAGGAACTGAAGGAGGTGAAGATGAAGATGTGAATGTATTGGCTGACAGGTTGGGTTATTTGGGTTCATGTCCAAAGTAGAGAAAAGTGAGTACATCTAGATTCTAGAGGATAGCTACTTGTGAGACCAGTTCAGCGTTGCCTCGGTGACAATATCCCTTTGGTGGGAGGCTTTTGCACAGCACGTTTTGTAGCACTCCTTTATCTCTAATTGATCTGCAAATGGGTCTTCCAGAAACAGTTTAGGCCATAATTATCTTCACGTTGGTTTCTTGTTATTGGCAGGATAGGGGGAAATTACATACCAAGAACTGTATCCGTGGAAAATCTCTCTTGTTACCGGTGTTGCTAACCCTGTTTTCTTAATCTGCCATTCCAATATTTTTCCCTTTTGTATATCCATGCCGCTTATCTTTCTCTATCTTTGGTTAGGTTGCAGCTGTAGACAGTAGATCAGAATCTGTGGTAGTCACCAACATGACTTGTTTCAAGGTTCTCGTTTTTTGCCCCTTAAAAACACCCCAGTGTTGACTATACCATGCGCAATGCGATTTGATTCACTAATTAGCTGCCCTCAATTTGTAATTCTTTTCTTGGCCTTAAATGAGTGTAGATTGTTCCGAAGCTGTTGAAAATCGACAAGATGTAGCTGCAAGTTGCAAGAAACACAACTAAGATGTTGTTGCTATGGGATCCAATGATCACTTAATTGGTAGTTTTATCTTTTTCTGTCGGTTCAGTTTTCCTGTATTTAAGTTGTCTCTTTCTCTCTTTGTCTTGAGGCAGTAGCAAGAGCCGTGGTCGGTGACAAAGAGCATACATTTGTACCATGTAGATATTTTCATGGCCATGGCAATTGGATTCTCATTGGTCGCTGTCAATCTTTCATCAATTCTAGAGCGAGCTCTCAACTGGTAATGAACCGCTCTGCAAAACCAAACAAATGATTTCGTTGCTTTGTTTTGCTGATATTGCTTTCACTATTGCCCTGCAGATGATGACTTCGAGAATTCCAAGCGGGTATTTTTCTTTGTACAATGCAGCTTCGAAATTCTGCTTGTATAAACCGTGACAAGCACTAGAGATTTTTTATCTTCTTGGTTGCTGTCTATATCTTCTAAAGTTGAGATTTGTAGAGTGGAAGGACTTGGTTTCATCCTAGGCTATATGATCGTCATCACATATTCAAACTGACATTCATATACTTGTCAATTTTTCTCATTTTGTCACGGAATTGACACAGACACGCATATCTCGGTTACCACCGCAAGTCCTGTTCCTTTTTTCCCCTGGCCAATTACCACAAAGTCCATTGAAAACCCTTTTTATTTAGCTCGTGGAACATGACACTTTGGGAGAAAGCTACTCCTTGCAATGAAAGATGGAAAAGCAAGCACGCTCCAAACACCGACAGGGATTGATTATGGCCATGAGTTGTTCTTTCAAGATTTTTAGCGATTTGTCTGCATTTTTTTTCTTTTTTTAAATTATTCTGAGGACACACTGCTTGCAAGAATTCTTATGGGAGCGCAACTTCCATCACATTTGAATCATATTTTGAAATAATTATTTTATATAATAAATATACTTCTTTTTATTGTAATCACATAATATACACTTAAAGAAATGTAACTTGCAAAGTAAATAGAAAACATTCAAGATGGAAAAGTATTAAAAAATATCTACTTGATCTTGAGCTCAACTTAACACCAAATGGCGTCGAAATTCTTCTCAAATAATTTGATCTGCTTGTACTTTTGTCTTTAAAAACTCATAATATCAAAAAGTTTTTAAATTATTTATGAAAATTTAAATAAGTTTTTATATTTTTATTATTCAATTAAATCTCTATGCTTTTATTTTGAATTAAATAAGTTTTTATATTTTTATTTTAAGTTAAATAAAACATATGCTAATGATTGACATAGTCAAAATGCAATTAGTCAATTATTAGTCATAAGAGTTTATTTGATTTAAAATAAAAGTATAAGAACTTTATTGAAAGTCTATTTAGTCTAACTTTTTTTAATTTAAAAGTTATTATAAAGCTCTTATGAAAAATAATAACTTTTAAAATTATACTAAAATTGTTTGGTAAAATAAACTATATAAATTTTAATTTTGGTTAAAATTGGTATAAAGGGTATTCATGTTATCTTCAATCATCTAATAAATCAAAACGAAACAAGTCTGCTTCGAAAATGTTAAAATCGAATAAATTTATAAAGAAACGGAGCAACTTTCAAATTTGTGTAATAATAATAGTATTCGACTTTTTTGTGAAGAAGATAGAAAACCTTTAAATAATACCTAAGTACAACTTTAAATTTTATGTCTTCCTTTTTTTTATTTTTTTAAAACAAAAAAATCTTAAATTTTGTTATTTTGTTGTTAAGTTTTTTTTTTTTATTTTTAGTGCTTATTTGGCCTGACTTTTTTTTAGCTTATCTACCTCTTGAAAGCAAAAGTCAGGCCAAACATAAATTTTGAAAAGCTCTTCACAAAAAAATAGCTTTTTTTTTTTTAAAAAAAATTTTAAAAAAGAACTTTAGGAAAAGCTCCTATGAAGAGCTTTTTCTTCTCTTTTTTTTTTTAAATGCAAGATAATTTTTATTTTTATTTTAAAAATATCCTTATTTATTAAAAATAATACAATATTACCTTCCTAAAAAAAGAAATACCTTTTACGATAATTTTAATCAAAAGTATAACTTATAAAAAAAAACTTATAAAAAAAAATTCACCAAACAATTTCAACTTAATTATAAAAATTATTATTTTTCATAAGAGTTTTATAATAACTTTTAAACTAGAAAATAGTCAAGCTAAACAGACTCTTAGTAATCTTTTAAAGAGAAGTAGAAGAGATGAAGATTGCAATTTTACGTTGGAAAAGGATGATTTGCAAAGAAAGAGAGAGAAGAGGGAGATTAATTGAAAGAGATGAGTATTTTTGAAAAACTTGCATATTTTTAAAAGAAGAGAAGCTCTCTTGAGCTTTTTTTTAAGTATCCGTTTGGTTTGACTTTTTTGCAGCTTAATTACTTTTTAAAAGCAGAAGTTATGCCAAGCAGAATTTTTGAGAAACTTTTTAAAAAATAATATTTTTAAAAAAGTAAAAATTAAAAAAAAAGTTTAAAGTAAAACTGCAGGAGCTTTCTCTTTTTTCTTTAAGAAACATGTCAACTTTTGAAGAAATACCCATCTCTATCTTTCTTTATGAAGATTATTAAAAAAAATAGAAGACTGAGCAACAGAATAACAAAATCTAAGATTTTGTTTGTTCTTATAAAAATTAAGAAAAAAAAAAATCCCAAATTCAAAGTTACATTTAGATACTATTTCAAAGTTTTCTTTTTTTTATACAAAAAAATCTAATACTATTATTACCATACAAGTTTGAGAGTTGTTCTATATTTTTATGAATTTATTTGATTTTAATATTTGAAATAGTATATAAACTCGAAGTAAATTTGTTCGTTTTGATTTATTAAGTGATTGAAAATGGTATGAATATTTTTTATGGTGATTTTAATCAAAAATAAAACTTATATAATTTATTTTACCAAACAGTTTATCAAACAATTTTAACTTAATTTAAAAATTATTATTTTTTATAAGAATTTCATAATAATTAAGGTTTTTTTTTAAAAAATTTTATTCTTTAAAAATAAGTTATTTTTTTTTCAAGAGCTTCTCAAAAATTTTATTTGCCTTGATTTATTCTTTTAAGTGATAGATAAGCTAAAAAAAATTCAGACTAAATAAAAACTCAACGTAATAAAAAAATACGAACTTATGTAAATTTTCTTAAATAATTTTGAGATTTATTTAACCATTATGTTAAAAAAAAAAAAAAACTCATAACGATCAGAAGGTGGTTCATGTTGGGGCCCAATGGTCCACTATACTACCAAGGCCCATGAAAAGTGGGCTTTGTTTGGACTTTCGAGGTCCAAAAACCCAAATAACAGAAACAAAAAACAACTGCCAAAATCTGGCATGAAATGCCAAATGCTATCTGGAAGAAGGGAAACATAATCCCTCTGGGAATTATATCATATACTTTTCTGCTTGTTCCCTCTTCAGGTATGCATAAAGCATTTCGAACAGGATTTCGCCCAATTTAGGGTGAGTAGTGCTCTCTTTTAGCTTTCCTGGTTCTTGTTCCTTTAACCTTTTATAGATTCATTTTTTGGGCAGTAAGAAACATGCTACACTCGTCGTAAATTCATGGTCTGGCCTCACATTGTGTAGAACTTCGGAATTAACGTCACTTTCAATAGTTGAAATCGTACTAATTTTGATTAGTTACTGTTGAATTAAGTCATTACGTGATATAATTTCATGAGGTCTTGATCGCGTACGTCTTTTACTCTAATGCTCAAATTCGAGCGTGCATTTGATCAGTTTTATTCTTTTTTTATTTTCAATATCAGTCACGGTGAATAATTTTAATTGCATTTGGCTATTAATGTGGCTTAAATTAGACACCTGTAGAGATGCTTAAAAAATGCAGAAATCATTTGTAGCTTGCTTGAAGTTTATTAATACAACTTAAACGATTGGTCATTTTGATATATGGCTACTACCATTGTCATTGGTTTTGCTTCACTCATGCAGGAACAGTTTGATTTCATTGGATTTTCATTTTCTAACTCTGTTTGGTTAATGCTTTTACCCTTTATTTTTTGCCATTTGCCTTTTGTTTGCTGCTATTCATTTTTTAAAAAAGTTTTTCACCTTTTGCTTTCTTTCATTTTTTGCAAAAAAGCAAAAAGAAAATAACAAAATCATCAACCAAACAGAGCCTAAATTATCTTATGTAGCATCCTGTTTCAGTTGCTGTTACTCTTAATAGACCACCATCCTTGGAGGTCGTAACTTGAATTTACCAAAGTTGTAAATCTGATGTGTATTTAATTTAAGTTTATAAATGCAGGACAATAACTGTTTGGACGATGTTAGATAAGAATCCTTCTTCTTAGGTACTTGTAGTGGAGGTTAATGTTTTATTGACATGTGGGGTACTGCCTTCTGAACGAATTGTGGGGCTTCAGTTGCAGGACCTATAGGAAATCCTGCAAGTTAAAAGGTAAACTGTTATTTCTTGCAACAAGTAATGTTTGGGCTTCTTCTCACATAAAATGATGGGAAATACTTCTGATTAGATTCTGGCATGCAACTTGCCAAACATGTAATCTTTCCTATATCTGGTAATCATTTATCAAATGCATAGGAAAGATAAAGAATAAAGAACACGGTTTTTCAATCTGTTCACATTCTTGTTAAACATGATCATGGCATAATTAAGTTAGGTCAATATTTAAATGATTCTAATCATGTCAATGACATTGACCTGACTAGTGTCGGTTTTATTTGTCGTACAATTTTAACAAGGGGGTGGCGATATGGCCGACATGATATAACAGATGCTTGAGATGTACGTTTCACTTGCTTTATAATAAGACATTGGCATATGGTGACAGAAATGGTGTTTAAGGATAGGATCCAGCCAATTGATTAGTCTTTATATCTTGCTATCTAATTAATTTTGTGGTTAGATTATGAAGGTAGAAAGCTGGTAACAGACTGAAGGTAATTGAACTTATACAAGTGTTGTAAGAAAAGAAGGTATTGAATGGATAAGAACATATTAATATGATTATTCTTATAATTTAGAAATGGATCGAGGTAGAATTTTAAATCTGAGACGATATGATGTTCCATAATAATCATAAAAGAAAAAAAGAGCATATGCCATTATTTTTGGAAAACAGCTTATGATGTTTGTTATTTGCTGGAAGAAAAATAATTATAGCTGAACTTTGTGTAAGCGATCAGAATGAGATGCTTTTAAGATATTAGTTGATTTCATTTTACAGAAGGCTGGTAATAAACTGATTGAGCTTCATTAACAAAGTTGTAGTAAAAGAAACTTTGGCCTAAGTTGATAATTGGTATATGCTCAAGAGAAATTTCAGGAAGGTAAACAGCTATAAGACAGTCATGTTTAATGGTGTAGACTGTAGAATAAGGAACCAAAATCCAAAAATGAAGTGATGAGAAATTTGTCGACTCATGAGTGACTAGAAATAATTTGAAGTTGACTTTGCATTGGGAATGGTTGAACATATCAGTATAACTGACTAGATCTATGGAGTCATTTCATGGGATGGCCATGGATAACCGGAGCAAATGTTTGACAAGATATCTAGTTTTGGCTAAATAGCTTTAGGGGAAAGGGGAGGTCAAAAATGATGGGTGTGCAGAAAATAGAGGTTGGCAAAATGAATGACCATGTTAGTGCATGTGTGCGAATATGAATTGTTTTTCTTAGCCCAAACAGATATAAGAAGAAAATGTTAGAAGTTTTCTTTGACACGCTTCTCAATGGTACTTGTTTCTGTTGTATTTCATAGAATTTCAATTTTGCAAGTTTCACATTCAATGCATGTAGATATTTTCTTTCTATTTTTTTTTTTCTGAAAAGCAGAATTTGTAGAGAGAAAAATAAAGATCAGAGAGAGGAAGGAGGCTTCACAGAAAAAGTACTCACATGCACACATTGGCTGTTCTTTGACCGTTTTGAGCATCAGATATGTGAAAGTTTGCAGATTGTATCCCTTTAATGTCTAAATTTTTTTTAATGGAAGTGGATTCCATACTTTAATTGTTTAATAACTACTTGGTTGAAACCCAAAACTGTCACACAAGAATAGTGCCTGACATTTCTTTAAAGAATCAACTAAACAATGCTGACAATTAAAGCTACTTCCACAATCCAACGTATGCAATAGTTGTTTATATTTGACGGTTATGCAAGGTTAATATTGCCTCACACTGATGCAAGTTGTTGACTTTTTCAGTAACGTAATAATAGTTCTTTTGCAACTTCTTGTTTAAGGTGTTGTTATTCTTTTAGCAAACTTCCCTGGAGATTCTTTTTATGGTCTACACAAAAGATATTATTGTATTCATCTATTTCTTTTTCTTTTTTGTTTTCTATGTATATGACTTGTTTCGTAGCACTTTCATTTACACTTTTTTAATCTTTTTCCTTTTTTGTTTCTCCAGAGTAGCCCTTAAAATGAAGAGGCTGGTATATCCATTAGGAGCATGTTTTGAATTAAATTGGTCAGTTAAAGATGTGGCAAAATTTCCTTGGCACATCGGAGTATTTGCTTCATGGCAACATCTGTCAAATGATGCTTCTCATTGCATGGACAAAATTTTGAAACCTTTTGATGGGTTTTGAGAGACAATTATGAATGGGACCTACTGCTGCTCCAAAATGCAAGCAAATAAACTTTATTCTTCTCATTAGCTTAATATTATCTAGAAGTGTCCAAAAATTTTGAAATAGATGATCAAAATTTTCAGTTGTTGTATATATCTGCTGGAGCATACGACTTGATTGAGAGTGATAATCTGTTTTATATTCATCTGTGCTAACATGAGGTCAGGTCTTGCCTTGGTTACAGTTTACCATTTTAACCATATCAGGTGCATGGAGTCTCCAAATTTTGTTCATTCTGTTCTTGTTGTGTTTGCATAGGACTTCCATGATCTTTGGCTCTTGCCTATTATTTTGGACTTATTATGGCAGAATCCTGCAGGAAAGATGATTTAGTATCTCCAGTTGAAGCAGGATGGATTACTCATCTATGAAGTTCTAAGTACTGTGAGCAGGTTAGTTGCCATTTTCCTAATTGTACTATAATTTGCTTACCTTCATTAGTGTTTTCGTCACTTTTTAGATGAAAAATACTTTTCATGTTAGGTATGCAAAGGGCTCTGTTCCAAGGTGCAATACACGGCATGTGATTTTTGTCTGGTGGGCTACCATCTAGCAACGCAATGTTTTTTATGTCCACAACTGTGCACCCAAGTTACATTGAAACTATAGGAGACACTAGGTCACAAGAGGCAAGAGTACGTTAGACAGCAAAGCAGAACTGTATGATAACATTAATCTTGAATTCTTGGCCATGACCTCACTAAGCAAGCATGTCACAAGCTCCAGTTGTTGAAGTTTGCAACTTCCTCTTATTTTTTCTTATGGGGTCTTCATTTATTTTGATATGGATCTGATGATGTTGTAGTTGCATGCTTATACCTAAATGTGCAAGTTGCATTATGGCATGGTAAAAATAAATATATGGTTTCACATGGTCCATTTTTATTTCATTTTGTGGAATCAACCACTGCAGAAAGATTAATTCTTCCAGTCTTATGGAGAAGTATAAGTAGAATAGTTCTAAACTCATTGGAAATTTTGGGTTGCAGGATAGTAAATATAAGTTAATTGAAGCCATTGAACTTGTGTTGATAGAGTCCCGCTCCCCCACTGTAGTAATTCTGCTACACTAGTTTGGCAGGTCAGCATGATGTATAAAGTTGTCCTGAGCTTGGTCTCTTGCCTTTATCGGCTTCCTTACAAGCATCTGAGTACCATTGTTCTGTAGAATGACCAGCATTTTGTTTCCTTGTTATCTTCTTCTAAGTAATTCAACATGTAATGACAGTAGAATTTGGTTATTGCTGGGGGCTCTTAAAACTGGTTTTAATTCTGTATGGAATAGCTCTCCATTTTTGTTCATGAATTATTCATAATGAATATTAACAGTTGCTTATCTAACAAACCCTGTTCCAAGTCCACAAAATCTATGATAAAGTAGATAAAATGAAGATTAAAATTTTAATTTTCTGATACTTTAGTTGCAGCTAGTTTGATTACCTCTAATTATTTTCTAATTTGTCATAGATATGGATGCAGAAGAGAAGTTCATCTTGTATTCATGCTAACTCATCGGCAATGCAAGAGCAGCACAGTGGATGGAGGGGACAGAAAGGAGACAAAACTTGGTAATCATGTGATCATTATTATTGCCATAATAATGCTCTTGATCCGTGGTCCTACTTCTGCTCTCCTCTTTTTCTCTTCTCATCCGTGACTCTCAGTCACCCAACATAACATTATTCAGCACAATGATTAAAATGGTATTTAGGTTCTCTTCCTTCACAGTGATTCTTTTTTGGTGCCAAATTTCACAGATAATGAGTTTGACCCCAACGCAAAAAAGAAATGCGGAAATTCTCTAATTTCATGGTCAAGACAAACAAGCCATCATCGTAAGTCCAATCACGAGATCATTCTTATTTTTTTTTTCTTCTTATTTTGTTAATTTGATCTTTCTAGTGGGCTGGTCACAAGGATTATAGTGTAAGTGTTATCTAGGACCCATCCACGTCCTTGGCTCTATGCCTTTCTAATTACTATGAGGGATTTCTATTATTTTATACCAAACCAAAGTTTGTAAGGAGTTGAGAGAGGTGATAGGAGGTTGGGGTCGGTTGAGGAGGAGGCAAATCATCCCCTTTAATTGGATTTCTTAAAGTGATTCTCGATCTTTAGGACAAATCATTTCAATTTATACCCCCCCGTAGGTAGGAGATTTTTAAATTTGTATCATACTCTTAAAAGTGTATACATTTCAAATCAACTAAAACATTCTAAGATGCAAATGGGCATTGTTAATCACATTCATCTACTTCATTTTTCTAGCCATGATAGCACTAGCTTCGTTTATGCTTCTGAGTGGTTAGGTTGTAGTGAGTGAATGGATTAAGATGAGGCATTTTAGATACCTGTAGCCTCCACTCTCAATCTCAGAATCATGCCCTTGGGCCCAAAAAAAAAAGAAAGGAAGAAACCTGTAAGTAGATATTGTATGCATGTCTATCCACTTATTTATCTAAATATATCTATTTAGGTATGTATTCAATGATACTTTCAATTTTTCACACAATAGAGAATTGAAAATGAGATGAGAGGAAAAGTGGGAGTAAGAAATGTAAAAATCTGTTTCCATGAGCGTGTCTATCTTTCTGCTGGCAGGGCTTTTATCTGTAAATGTTGCTTTACCTCTCTCATGGAGGCACGTGACTGGACCACGTGGATCGAGGTTGGTGTCCAACCATCCAAGTCAGCGCTCGCGACTGGCAACAACAACTGTGAAAATCTATTTATTTATTTTTCGAAGAAAAGAAAGCCTCTCTCTTTAGCTTTCTCGTGAGGTCATGACTAATGAATCATGATCCTTAACGTGGGCCCTATCCGATTGTTGTAATGTTATCGGCACCACCTTCGTACCATATACACAGGCCCTTCCTGGTGTGCTTGGCTCAGGGTCCCTAAGGCCTGGACTGGGTTGAGCTTTGTTCTGGCCCATGATCACCGCATTTCGGAAGCCTAGTAGAATGGGGGTAGTAGTTGTTGACAGACCTTCAACTATTGTATCATCAAACAGCTGATATTCACCCCAAGACTTTGTACTTAACCTAATCCAAAAGATTGAGGAATGTATAACAACGATCAGGAATCAGGTAATCGCGACACTCGCAATTATCCTTAAAAACTTATCCGACCTCTGAACATATCCATGGCACCGATTTGGCTACATGCACTTTACTTATGGGTGAAAGCAGGTGCCATCAATGATGTTGCTAGACATAGTAAGCATAGAACCAAGCTAGAGATGGAAATGAAGTTTGACCGGTCATAGCAAGGGTACTGCAATTCAGAATGGGAGGATTGGGTTTTTATTTTTTTCTACATATATATATATATATATATAAAGAATTTTTAATTTTCATATCTAACATTCTTATTTTAGTATTTCGTTCAACACATGTCTAAAACGCACCACTATCCCCTACGGGTAACAATGTTTGAGCTTATTAGATAGTCAAATGAATAGCTGCTTTTAGGGTACAGAATCTTGATGAGATAAGAGGACACAGGAGAAAATGATAACAAAATTTCCTGGAAGACATAGAAAAAGACCCAAAATTTTGGTCCACCACTGCAAAAATACTTTTTTTGTGCCCTTGCGGGGCAAGAGAGCCAAAACTGCATGCGAGAATCTGGTAATAGAAGAACCCGTGAAGAAGGGCATGGGCCCGCTTGGGAGGGTTTTGCTAGTCTTTCCCAATCCCCCCCCCTCTCTCTCTCTCTCTCTCTGCATGCAAAGCAGAGGGGAAAAAATTGAAAAAATAAAAAAGAAGAAGAAGAATAAAGAATATCATAGTCTTGTAGTAAAATCAGAATCAGAAATTGCATTGGCAAGTGAAAGACTATAATTAGATGGCTATCATAACTCTGCATGAGTACTTGAATATCTCGAAAAGGTAAAATAGCTTATTTGTTGGTTGGGATTGGCCAATGGCCATGAGCATGTGCACATCCCAAATTGGTGGGATCTTTTGCTCTTGAGACCAAACACAAACTTTGAATTAGTCTAATTGGTTTGTTACTGGGCGTTAATGTTTTTAGGTACTTGTAGTCAAGACTTAGAATCGACTCTTACATTCAATAAAGTTAGGTTGCAAAAGACTACCAGACTAATATTAGATCAGTGACTACCCTAGCTATTGAACTTTGTATTCTACCAGTTTGAAGATTTTGTACGAGTCACCCAAATGGGGCTTCCATTTGTCTTTCTCTTGCTCTCTCTCTCTCTCTCTCTATCTATATATATATATATCTCTTCCTTCTTGTCCAATTCCCAGTCACAAAAGCTCATATTTTGAGTAACTTATTGTCCCAACTAACCTTTCTTTCCCCATTTTTTTTTTATTTTTTCCTTGTATTGTTTTAAGTAGGACACCTGGACAGGAAAAAATCATATCCAGATAGTATGCATGTTTATACCTTTCGAATTAAACTAAGTCGTATTAGGGTAAAACCAGAGATCATGTTTCACTTGACTGATTTATTAAATTTATCCTTGTTTAAGTTTTTGATCTGGGAGGAATCCTTTGTTCCACAGTTTAAAGACTTAAAAATCATGGGAGGTAATGTTTTTATGTGAAAAAGCCACATTAATGAGAGAGGTAGAGGTAGATACAGTTTAGGTAAGTGGTGGTAATACACGCCAAGCAACAGAAAAAACTTTCTGGCCTTAAAGGTGAATCAAGGAAGCATAAATCTCATCTTAACCAAAAAGAAAAGGAGCATGAATCTCACTCAAAAGCCAAATGATTCAATTGATTTTGGATCAGAAGAACCCCATCACACATAGGATTCCAAAGTACTTTCAAGAACAACAACGACAACAACATTAGGAGATCATTTGTTCTCCCGAAGGATCTCTCCAAATGCAAAAATGGGTCCTTTCTCTTACGCACAGTCTATTATGATAATGGGGATTAATTGTGTTATTGCATGGTTTTGCTGCCTGCCTGGCCTTTGTGCCCTCTGCCTCATCACCAGCCGTTAGGACTAAAGAGCTGCCATGCTTAGCCCACGCATGCCCTCTAAAGAAAAGCGAATCCCCCTTATATGTTAACGCGCAATTACTCTTATACCCATTAATGCCAGAAAAATGGCCTAGAGGTCACCAGATTTGGACAAACGAAGGGGGATAGAATGGTCAATTTGACGCTATCTCCCTATGCTTTACGTTTGGGTTTGGAATAAATAAAGTTAAATAAAGAAAGGGAGACAAAGAAGAGAGGCCTTCCAAATTCCCCTTGGTGGGGTTTGCTTGGGCAACTTTCACTACACACTAGGATGTGAGAGAATAATAACAAAAGAAAGAGAGACAGAAAGGGGATAAAAATCGTCAAACACATATATGTAGTGGAATGTATAGAGATATTCATTAAGATTCCACAAATCCAACCCAAAATTTGATTGATAATTGTTGTGAATTAATTTGTGGCCTTGATGCAAGAAGGAGATGCCTAAGGGATAAAAGAAAATAATCTAAAGCTTAACATGTAGTGTAAGCCAAAAACATTGACAGATTGTTGGACAAGTAATTAAAACCATTTCTCAAATGATGTAAAAGAACATATTAGTTTGCTTTTACATTTATCATTCAATCAAGCTTCTAATAATGTCTGGTTTACTAGCTGAGAGTCAATCAATTGATCAATAGTGTTAGTTGTGGGGTATTAGAAAAGGTTGAGACTTAAGAGAAGGGCCATCTCTACTCTCTACCCCTTTGCCTTTACCACCCCAAAAGCCTTTTTAGGTTTCTCAATCTTCTAAGTGATCTTGTGGTAAGCAAAGCAATCCCTACTTTTAATACATCATTCCATTCAATTCAATCCCCTTTTAGGGTTTGGGTGTTTTATAACAGGAACAAAGGAAAAGACAGAAAGTGCCAACGTCAAGTTCAAAGGATAAATTATTATTAAAATAATAATTGAGAGAAAAAAATTTTTCTGAATCAAGTGGGCTGGGATACTTCCTAGTCCTTGCTTGAGCTGCCCCCTCTCTCTTCCCTCTGTAGAATTCTTAGCTTTTTTTTGGGTTTCTTAGCCTTTTTTTTTTTCTCACCTGGACTTTACATTTTTATTTTAATCTCTTTTTTTGTCTAATTTACCACTTAGTCTGCCACTGTAATCATCACCTTCTGTACTCTGTTATCTACAGGACCCTGCTACTGAAGCTTTCTCTCTTCTCTCTCTCTCTCTCTCTCTCTTCTCTCAGTCTATCTGTGTATATCTTTATATACACATAAATGGATAGAAAGGAGAGGGTTATTGGGTAGTGGGAGGTTTAGAGAAAAAACCATCTTATTGTCTGTATTTTCCTCAATGTTTTGATTGCATGGGAGAGCTTCTCCGCTCTTGATGTTTTCTAAGAGAGATAGATAGGAAAGAGATATATCTGAATTGCGTTGCAGAGTTGTTCAGACAAGGAATCCATGGCTAGATAGTGACTTGGAGAATAACCCATCATCATCATCTCTTCACGAGATTTTGCTTTTGCCACCCAATGAATGATGCCTTTCTGTATCTACATGTTACCGCGCTCTCACCTGTTTAGTAACAAAGCTGTGTTTTAGTTGTGTCCAAAGCTTGGATTCTCTATTTCTGGGCTACCCTTTGCTGCTGTCTTTCTTGTTATTTCTTCAAAAGGTGCAAAGTGGTCACTCTTGAACAAGAGCTAATAAGTGGAAAAAGATATCAAACAAACGAGGAGAGAGATCAGACTATTCCTCTGGGGTTTTCTCTTGTTTTTCTTTCTTGGAGTTTTCTTCTTCACAGGCATGTTTCCTGCCGCTATGTCCAATTCTACTTCTTTGTCGGAGGAAGCTAGTGTTTCTTCTGGTACAAGAGTTCAAGACTTTGGTGGCTTAAATCCTATTGTTTCAACCGTTTCTCCTCAGACTCAGCCACAAAAAGTTAAGAAGAAAAGAAGCCTCCCTGGAAACCCAGGTAAGACTTTCTTCTATCTCTTACAAAATTTTTTGTTAGATTAGTTTAGGTTTCATTTTTTGGTCTTAACTGTTTGGTGCTGTTACAGACCCAGATGCTGAAGTGATTGCTTTATCTCCAAAGACGCTATTGGCTACCAACAGATTTGTTTGTGAGATCTGTAACAAAGGTTTCCAGAGAGATCAGAACCTCCAGCTTCACAGAAGAGGCCATAACCTTCCATGGAAGCTGAAGCAAAGAAACAGTAAAGAGATAAAAAAAAGAGCCTATGTTTGCCCCGAGCCTACATGTGTCCACCACCATCCTTCAAGGGCTTTAGGTGATCTTACTGGCATCAAGAAACACTATTGCAGAAAACATGGAGAGAAAAAGTGGAAGTGTGAGAAATGCTCAAAGATCTATGCTGTTCAATCAGATTGGAAGGCTCACTCTAAGACCTGTGGAACAAGAGAATACAGATGTGATTGTGGAACCCTTTTCTCAAGGTAAATGTTTTATCCTTTCTTTTTCTCCTAAAAGAAAACAAATAATTGAGATGTTTGATCTCTTTGATCTTTCTAGCTTTCTGTTTTGTCACAAGTTTCCAACCTTCCCTTCTTTATAAACTTTGATGTTTCTTTTCTTTGCTATTCATCACTTTGGACGCTAATGGGATTCATAGAACTCTTGGTCTTTAGTTTAAAGTGGGAAGTCTTTGTGTCTGTAGGGCCGTTTTTGTTTTTTGTTTAGTGGGTGTTTTTGTTTCTTTAGCTGTTCTCTTACACAAGAGTGGTAAGCTATGGATGGAATATACCTGGAACTTAAATGCAGTGGCAGGTTTCGTTTCGTCGAAGTGGACACCATTAATACAAGTGTCTGTTACTGGGGACCTTGCGAGAGAAACTGAAACTGAGAGCAATACCTCCGAAATCTGATACCTGCCATGTTCATATGTGAAAAGAACAAAAAAAATGATGGTAAAAAGAAAAGGAACAGTCATCATAATCTGTAGTATTTTATCGTATTGTTCTTGAATCATGATTCAATAGCTATTAGACTCGACTCGTTTCTCTTGTGTTGCATTAATATTATGCCAGCGTTCTTGACTTTTTCCCTCTTTCTCGTATTCTCCTTTACTCCTCTAGCTAGGATGAGGATCTGAGTTTTTTCTTTCAAAGTGTATTAATGATAACGATAAATCAGGAATACTACACGTTTTCTTCAATATTTTAGTCTGATAAACATGGTTTAATATCATGCCAAATTCATGCAAGGGCCTGAGTTGCTCTTTTTCCTGTGTTTTCCCCTTCGGTACATTGTAATGGAGTGGAGTGCAGTCTTAAAAACAATGATGGATATCCAAGAAAAAGCGAAAGCTAGTTTAATTATTGCTTTTGGGGTTTCATTGTTGAGAAATCCGTGACAAAATTTTCATGTAGCATTAGCCATTATTAACTTGCAGAGAAAACTGAAACTCTGAAACTTTCATCATGATGTTAAACTGATAAATCTGCAAAAAAATCTGCGGCCGATTTGTTTTCTTTTTCCCCCTCCATCATTTAGATTCATGTTTCAATTGCATATCTTTGTTACATGCATGAGCTCTATTTTCAATAGAACACTATCCATCATATATAATTTACCAATTTCTTGAAAATTTGAGCCCCTACCTATCTTTGCATGCATACACATCAGTTAACTGTCATGCATCTCTCTCTCTCTCTCTGTCCCCTCTACATTTGACCAAACAAAGATAAGTTTCTCCTTTGTGTTCTGTAAACTTACGACAGCAAGTCTATCCAATGCGCATGCACGATCCTAGGCTAGCTTATACCCTTTTTCTTTCTTTAATTGTTTTAATCTCAACAGATTAATAGCCGTGTCCTTTCTTCATGCAAAGGCTGCTGCAATATTATGATATTAATTTCCTTTTCTATTCCAGAAACAAGGACATGCTGTATGCATGATTCACTTTCCCTACGTTTAAGCAGTTACTATATAACATTCCAAACCCCTTAAATCAGTCCACAATTCTGGAAGTAAACACAACTGTTTCATTCATTTCCTCTTCATTGTTTGCTAATGCAATTAACTATGACTTTGTAAACTTTCTTGTGAAACCTGCTGCAGGAAGGACAGCTTCATAACTCACAGAGCATTTTGCGATGCATTAGCTGAAGAAAGTGCAAGGCTCTCAGCCAACCAACTAGCCTCCGCTGCCACAATTCCAGCTCTCCATCATTTGCCATCCCAAACCGACCCCAACCCATCTTCTCTTTTCCCTTTCCAAACCCACATCTCCCACAACCCATGGGACTCTACTCCAACCCCTAACCCTAACCCTAATAACCCACTTCATGTCAAGCCCGAGTATCACCATTTCTCACCATTCTACCAAGAGCCGCCGCAGCCTCCACCCAAGGCCCTCATCACCACACCCTTCCAAAACCTCCACGTCAGCAACAACCCTTCCTCCAATGCTGCCACGTCGGCCATTCCTCACTTGTCAGCCACTGCACTCCTTCAAAAAGCTGCCACCGTTGGTGCAACCGCCACGCAGATAAACAACAACAACAACATGGCGAGTCATGTCTCCCCAGATTTCATGGGTTTCGCAGCTGGAAACCTTGTCACGTGGCACAAGAGTAACGACCGTTTCACCAGGGACTTTCTAGGTTTGACTGGAGACCATCAACACCCCCATCACCATCACTACCATGGAGGTGGCAATGGGAATGTTAACATTAGCATGAACGTGAGGGATGTGCTAACGTACGCTGGGGGAGTGGAGTTGCAGCACCTTGAGAGAAACCACTCGCTGTTGAAGCCCCAAGGTTTTGGATTCGCTGAGCCTGCCTCGGAAACATGGGGTGATTGTTGAAGGAAAAAAAAAAACCAAAGATATTGATAAAACCAGTGGAAAAAAAAAGGGTCAAATAATAATTTAGAGATAGCCCTTTTTACAATGATAGAAGTGCCCTTCTCTATCTTAGCAAAAAAGAAAGAAAATGATGGAAGAAAACAAAGAAGTGAGGAAGAAGGGCCATGACATAAGCCATAGAGTAGCCACCCTCCCCTCTTCACCAAAAAAATTTTGTAATTTGCGTTTAAATTTCCAAAAAGAGTTTAGTACTTTATAATTTGCATTTTGTTTGATCCTTGGACTGGTCTTGAATGGTAGGAAACTTGTTCATCATGAGAGATTTCCTAAGAATTTTCGGTTTTGTACGTATTTTCTTCTTCATCTTTCCCAGAAAAATAAATTATTGCTAGCTAGGTGTGTGAATGGTGGAAGGTAGTTGCATTATTGTATTTTTGAAGAGGAAAAAAATGTCACATGCAAACCATATACGTAAGTACCTGTCAAATTTTCCTTTGGGGGTAATGTCCTATCTTTTTCATGACAGCTATATAACATGGATTACAATTTACAAATTGGGGAGAAGTTAGGCTAAAAAAATGAATTTTCTTTCTTTTATTATATTTTATTTGTAATTTTACCATCTTTTTCTTTCACAATTAAGTTACATTGTCTTGATTAGCTAAATGAGGTCGACTTCTTGAAAGAATATTCCAAGTGGAGAAAAGGACAAATGGTTATGAATTACCATCAAGAAGTGTCAAGTGTGTCTTTTACTATAAACAGAAAAAATTGAATGAATCTTGAAAATTCATTTCTTTGTTCAGTCTTCCTCTCCTACGCTCTCCTTCTAACAGTATCTTTATACAGTTAACCCTTAGTTGACCGTTCCTTTACAATATCTTTGACATTTTGAGATAAAGATCGGTTAATCCCCTTCAGCCATGGAGCCCTAGGTTCCAGATTTCTTTGTAAGTATGCATGAGGGGTCCAATTGATATGATTAGTTCCTAACATAATTGCACTTTCTATTCATGCCTTGACATGATCGGTGTTGTGGAAATCAAGTCCAAACTTCATTAATTTCCAAGAACATGGCTATGGAATTTAAATAGAAACCAGAAGTTAAGAAATGGAAGTACGACTCTTTATTCCTTATTAATTCATGAAAATAAAGTTAGGGGTTTGAATTGTTAATAAGAAGGAAGGAAGGAAGACATCTTATTGTAGATTCTTTCTTTAAAAAGAATGGATGGTTATAATTTGTGAGCAATCTTTTCTATATATATTTCCATCCAATATATGTAAGTGTGCTTCCTCCACTCATCATAAATTTTCAAAATCCAAATAAAGTGGAAAGCAAGTATTAGAATCCAATACCACTAATATTCTTCTCTTTGAGCAAGTGAAGGACTGGAATTTACAGGCATGATATTTGAAAAGCATTGTATCTACCGCTGAGGGAGAAAATTTGAGAAAGGGAAAGAAAGGATAAAAAGATAAAGAAAGAAGAGAATATTCATCAGCCATTCAGTCTTGCATGTGAGTATTCTCCTCTCAATGATGATGACCCTACACGTTTCCATGGAATACCATGCTTGTCATGCATGCATTAGATTTACGCTTATACCCTTGGCTTAGTACTAGACTCGGGAAAAGAGAGTATATTGTGGGGGGAATAAAATAGCAGAGGTAATTAAGCCACAG
The DNA here is from genome assembly GCF_000208745.1 of Theobroma cacao. NCBI lineage: Eukaryota > Viridiplantae > Streptophyta > Magnoliopsida > Malvales > Malvaceae > Theobroma > Theobroma cacao. The sequence continues at coordinate 29,144,786 of NC_030850.1, read as the reverse complement.
CAGCAGTGGTGAGGAGGGAGATGAGGTCAGCATGTCGGTGGAGGGCCACACCTTGTAGTCCTGGGATGACGAACGTGCCCTTCCGGTTCCAGCTGCCAACCTAGTTGACACTGATAGCCCACATGTTTTTATCATATCATCGACGCATGAATCAACCCACAAGCATCCATCTTCCTCGGATGCTAATTGCTAGGGCTTCCTTCTGAAATGGATACCGTCTCTATAACTATATACCCAAGGAAAACCATAGCCTTCATTGAATATTTCCTCATCAGTGACTATATCTTTTGATTTGTGATTATTATATATGAATAAATCTAATTTATTTATTATCAATGGTAACATCAAGTGCTAATACGAATATATTGTCATAAACAAATCCGTTACAGACTCAGATTGACATTATTGTTATACCTTAATATTGACATCCATAAAAAAAAAAATCTCAAAAAACACCCAAAAAATCTTACATAAAATCATCATTAAATTATAAGTATTGTTTATTATTTATATATATACTCAACATGAATCACAAGTAACAAGAAATTTGAATGTTTTGAGGTGCCCGTGATGCTGAAGATTATTGCATACAAGTAATTAATATAGGTTTTCCACATTGCGGTCTACGCGCCTTTTCCATCCTAAGGTGGTCAAATGATCATTTAGCTTCACAAGCATGCATGGAACCATGTGTCTACCACTGGTCAAGGAACGTAATTATAAAAGCTACATAAATAACACTATTCTAATTTCAAGTCCTAACATGATATCTCACCTATTTGAAGTTTCTGTATAGTTTAACATTTCATTCTTTGAGAGAAAGGGTTTCTCTCAACGAATACTCTATAATCAAACCTGGCCTTGTGATCTTTTCGGATAAAGAAATTAATGCTTGAGCTAAAGTAAGTTACAATCGGTTAGAGATACACTAAAGTAAAACAAAGATTGTATAAGGCAAGAGGGCATGTCTTTTTGTGGAAATTGCATATGGAAATTAGGTCCAAAGAGTTGCAAATGTAGGTCCAATGAGAGAGCAACCTCTTGAGAAAAAAGAGAGAGCCTAAAAGGAGTCGTCCAGGGAAAAAAACCAACATAAACAAAATGCTGCTCGATCGCTATTATAGATCATTATCGAATCTATTGACTAACACAAGTTAAATTGAAACCCGATAGAGGAAACACTTGGTAATTTCTAATTTGAACATCATTGACAGCAAGACCAGACCATATGATGATACATATGTGCTAGTTTCTTTTCACAAATTCAATCACATCACTTGTTTTTTTCTTTCCTCCTCAGTCCTCACACTTGGAATTCCAATTAAAGATGGATGCGTAATCAATTTCCAAGAAATTCTTTTTCCAATCACTTTCTTTTGGGATACTAAGAAAGAAATTGGATTATATATACCAAAGAAATTATGTAGCCTTTTCTAAAGAGAGGAGGGGGTGGGGGAGGGGCCGTAAAACCTGTTTTAAGCGTGGGTGAAAAGGTTTACTAAGTTGATGGTGTATGTGAAAATGTGCTGGTGTGTTGGTGGTCCGGGCCATAGTGGTACTAAACCAAAAGGGCAAAAAAAAAAAAAAAGAAAAAGAAGAGGAAATAAAAGAGAGAAAAAAAAAATGTCAACGTTTATGAAAAAGATGCTGGATAGAACTTTGAAAGTTTGAATCAACAATTGAGTCTTCTTTTTGGTTGATGACCCTTTATCAATTTCTGTGCACGTCCCCATATCACAGCCTTTGGTTGGCAACTTAACTTACAATTACGTCCAAATTATACACAGGCCGCTGCTTCCCTGCCTTGATTGAATGACCCACCAATCCATTCCATTGCATCTGATTGTTTGGGGTCTTACTTTTGCAACCTGCTGTGTCTCCATGCAAAATTATTTACCATGGGATCGAGGGGTAAGCATGAAATTAGACCCGTAAACAGTTAATACACCAACTCGGGTAAAAGAGAGTAGCTCAACTCTGCTTAGTAACAAATGGTTTATGTGTCAATTGTTAGGAGATCAATCGAATACCACCTTACTCTTTAACGACTCTTTAACCAGATGAAAAAGATACTGGCAAATCCTTGTTAGCATATTCAACGAGAGAGAGAAAGAGAGAGAGCGAGAGAGAGCCTTGGGATTAATGAAAGTAGGAGTTCAGTGCTTATGGGTATATCCAAGCTTTTAGAAAGTATGCAAGAGTTGCAGGGTTAAGGTACAATACATGATATACATGCCATTTGCCTACTAAAAAAGACTGCCTCTTTTTATCTCCCTCTGCTGCACAACCAGACAAACTAAAAGCTTCTCTTCTATTCCCTCTTCCCCCTTTCCTCTCTCAACAGACTTTGCATGTGTCATCTTCCATCAGGGAATCTCATCTCAACAAACCTTACTTTTGCCTCTTTCCTTCCTTTCAATCCTAATAATTACCAAACCCTTCTTTTCTATGCTTTTCTTTTCTTTTCTTTTCTTTTACCTTCTGCTGCAAATCCCCATATGGGAGCACCCTCTTTTCCACAACCCCTCAGTTTTAACATTCGCACTACAAATGAACAAATGACATAGATGTTTGCATGGCCTCTTCATCCTACATATAAAAAAGCATCTTTCTACCGTGTTGCTTAAGCCAATAACTGTAAAAAGCCCATTTTCATTAATACTTGCTATTTTCATCCTTAAAGCTTTAGGATTTAGCAATAGAAGCTTAGCAAAACATAGTTACAGGAAGGAGACAACAAAAGAGATCAACAGCCATGATAGCATCTGCTATGAGAAGAGGGGTCCCCATTCCTCACCACTAATAGTCATTTGTAATCAACTCATAAGCAAAACCCACAGCATTATGGCAATCTCAATGCCCATTTCAAACACAAAATAATGCAGCTTAGTATCATTGTGTGCGGGTGGTTTAACCTCTAGGACGACTGCTGTCCCTTTTCTTTATTCTCCTCAATGCACTTCAGGGTTCAAACAAACACATAATCAATCTCAAGTTACTTACCAGATCCCCCATCATGCTTGCCATTTTCATCTAGTTCATGTACAAGAGATTTTTTCCCTAAAAATGTTGTTTATGCTAGCTATGCAGCCTTAATGGATCACTCAGATAAGGCAATAGAAGATCTTTGTTAAATCATACAACATCTAAGCATAACTGAGAGATGCTGCACTATTCAAAGTTTGTAATGATTTATATTCTACAAAATTGTTGATGACTCACATGTAAAAGTACTGATTGTGACAGAAAGCTTCTGAGATGAAATATGCATCAATTTACTATCTCGATATCACCACGGGACCAATTTTTTGAAGAAGATTGTGTCACGGGATGTCTCGTCCAACACACACTTTTGGTACATCAAAATTCCCTCCCAAGTATTTATCCAACACATTTTTGAATGCCTGCAATATAAAATTATAAGATTGAGATTTGCAAAGTTTAGAATTTAATCTATGCTGTGAGTATAATGTATCATAAGTCAGTGAAATTTCTATATTTTGGATTGTCCAGTTTCTCTCAGCAAGATTCCAGAATCTTCAAAATGTATACACTAAAATATTCTCTGGTAAGCTTGGAAAAAATTTATAGTCAACCTGCACATTATTATCATTGCCCTTGTGCAAACATAAATATTGTAAAACATATTAAAGCAATGAACATATAAACCTGCTGAGGAAATAATGATGGAAAAGAATAAAGAACAAAACGAAAAGAAGTGGCACTATAAGGAAAGTTAAAGACTCTTCTTCTTGGGGGGAGATGAAGGTCTTCAAAGGTGAACTGGATCAGAAAACTGTAATGAGTAAATCAAAAATTTTACTTGGTGCTGTTCAGCACAGCTGTAAGAAGGGAAAGAGATACCCTCCAATAATACCTAACAGAATCATAATTTTGATGACAGCATGGAAACAAAAATTAACACGATTAGGCACAATGGTCCCAAGAGAAACTTTTATTTGAACTAATCCAGAGCAGTCTGAGTAGAATCAGGTGATGAACTCTTTTACATCTACAGAATCATGCAGCAGACAGGGTTTTCAACACTTTTCTCACAACTGAAAAACCTCAAAAAAGAGATTATAATTGCTGGAAGGATGGCAAGAATGAACCTAGCAAGCTTCTATGTTGTTTTCATTCCCTCACCCATCTACCAAATCTTAACCTCTTGCTGATGAAAAAAATGTGACAAATAATCTATAAAATCAAAGAAAGGATGTAGTCAACCTTGAAAATCATTTTTTATTGCTTTGTGCAACTCCAATTAGGCCTGTCATAGCAAACCACAATGATGGACTGACTTGACAGAATTCCTCTGAAAAACCATTAACACTAACCAACATGTAGTTCAGGATGAAGATTGCATTGATTCCTTCAATCAGCCCAATACACCCCCCCACCCCCCTCCTCCACAACCGCAGAAGAAACTAAACTTAAATAAAACATTTGTTGGACTTGAATTCGAGCAGGTCTTTCTTATAGAATTACTCATTGCGGATGATATCTCAAATCTCAGAAACCATAAAATGATAAATACTTATGTTCTGTTCCGAAAGAAAAAGTTTAACAAGGTCAAAGCAATACCTGGCGTGCAAATGACTCTTTCCCATTTAGAATTGCATCCATTGCTGCAAATTGGTTATCAAATACACCATAGAAGACCTGGTAGAATTTGTTCCTGAAACCATAAATATGAATAACATAGTGATGCTAAAACCCACTACATACATTACAAAAGAAGAACTAAATCGGAACTCCAAGAAAAATTAATATGTACCGATCTTCTTCAGTGTTCTGCTGATCTATCTCATCAAATTTTCGTGTAAGGACTTCTGCCCCAACTGGTGAAAGCAAGTGCAGTATCAGAGCTTCCAAAGTTTTGGGGAAGTTGTGCTGGAAAGTGATAGAACACGAATGGATAACTATTCCTTCATAAAAAGGCAAGAGCAACAAAGAAAACCAGCAAGGTAGAATGAGAAAAGCAAGGAAAATTAATAGTAATAAGAACAGTGGAGGGCAAGTTACAATGAAATTTGATAGGTAACCCATTCATCATGCTATTGTTTTAAGTTCCTTCATGCAGAGTCCAAGTTTCTTATATTTAGTTTTCCGCAAAAAGTGTTAGAACAGGACAGAAGCTTCACTTGGACAAGCACCAATTCAGTAGATGCCACCAAGATTCAACGTTATTACTTCTTCAAATTTAAAATACAAATACTAATATAGGAAGAATAGCTCAGGAAAATAATTTCCAAAATTCAAGAAAAGTTAAAATAGCATTAATGAAAATTCCAGGCACATACTGAAAGTGTAACAATGTTTATAGGAGAATGCAAACTCACAGCCATGGCAAGAAATATATCCTGAAACATGCCTGGTTCAAGGATCCAGAGAATTTTAGCTACTGGATCATCTTCTATATGAAATATTTCAGTCGTTAAAGTCTTATGTTGCCCATCTGTCACATAACATGTCAAACCATCTCTTGAAGTAGACAAGACTGGTTGATTTTGATCAGAAGCATTTACATGGTCATGAACTAAAGCAACTAGTTCATGAAGAGCCTGAAGAGCATAGGGTTTCAATTCAAGCATAAGAAGGCTATGTTGTTGTTCTTTCCCTTTCAAATTCTTTCTTAGATTAGCCTGGTCCAAGCTATGGTCTTCATGATCTGGTAAAAAGTCATCAAGTTTAATTCACAAAGTGGCTGCAAAACGATGTCAGCAGTTTTCATTTACTTCTCAATTAAAATGAAAAACTAAAGCATAACGCAGGGAAATAAAATATCAGATAGTTTTCTCAGCATGTTAGTTTATGTTATCTTGCTTTTGGCAAAAGTCGGCATCCTTATCCGTAACTGACCTTTCTTACATGGCAGCTCAGATATATTCCTCTCCTGTCTCCACATAGCCGTAGAACCCTGAAGAAGTACTTGGTCCTGTCCTAATTTAAGAACAGAAAACACGGCACATAGGTTGATGGACATGGGAAAATGAAAAGGGAAGTAACAACTAAACACACAGAGACTGTAGCACATGTCAACCCTCAAAAATACAGAAGAAGCCATAGAACATAAGAATAATGTAGCTTATCATATTAACAAATGCTGACTAATGCATCAACTATCATGGTTCTGGTCCACACTAGTTCGAGGATCAGATGGCAATAAGACATGAAAAGTTCACTAAAGATTGAATTAATTAAAATTTTATGAGATAATTTGATATATCTCACTAAGAATGTATGAGATTAAAAAAAAAGTTCAGATAAGCAGATCAAGAATTGTCTGCCACTAAAATTCAAGCTTTCTTTCAAGATACAGCTATAACATTTTCAACCCAAATTTCAAAGAAAACGGTTTCTTTTGTTGCAATGAGCTATTAATGCAAAGAAAAAGTTCTCAAATTACAATTCTGGAGACAGATGAAAGTTCTGCAAACTCAAAAACTAATTTGGATAGAAATCACAATCAAGAAAAAGGATTCATTGATAAGCATATGGTGTATCATAGAATGTAAAAAATAACCAGACAAGCGGAGTGTTGTAACAACCAAGACTTAAAAACATAACCATAGCAGCATACATACCATTTCTCTGTCTGTCAATCTTCATATAACAGGTTCATTCCATGAGTAACAGAAACTCACGTTAGCTTGCAATGTTGATAGTGATTAACAGATTCATCTTCATAGGCAAAAAGGATAATAATAAAAAGCTGAAATATTTTAAAAGATGATGAAACACAATTACCTTCTAAGTATTCTGCGCAAATAATATGCATCCATGTGGTCTGCCAAGCTAGATATTATGCTGGAACGCCACCAATAATTAACAGCAATTGTAAAGTCATCACTATCTACTTGGTGGAACCTGTAGCAATCGGGAAGAAAAAATCACCTAACCTGATGCTGTACAAGAAAAAAGTAGTTCTAACAAGAACATATTTTCATGAGAAAATAAAAACAAAAATTCTAATGGTTAGTGAGATTGTATTATAAACCAAACAAGCAGTGAGGGACAAAGCTAGCAACATTTAAGTTTTAACAGTTTTCTTTGAAATTACAAGTGAACCTTTACTCAATTGCATCATCAAAGAAGACATCACAAGTTACCAAATCTTTTCTAAAGCCTAAAATTCTCCTTCACAACACTTATCACTATGTCTTATTAACAGATGCCCTCACGGTATATGCTGCACTTGTTCACTATATCTTTTATGATTCTCTAGAACAGCTGTCAACTCATAAAGAAAGATACAGATATTGACTTGCACCACCAAGCAACTTTGCTTTAAGGTTTACTTTTCCCAGTGGCAATTAACCAAGTGGCTGATATCCAAAATCCAAGGGCTTAGGCATCAAGGTATTAGGGTTGGCTCCCCAGTTCAACAATTCTCTTATGGGTAAGGAGTTGTCAAAAATGGTGGGTGAGAAAAGAGGATAGATAGAAGTATTGGTTGTATCAAAATAGATTCCATTTTTTTTTCCTTCGAGTGGAACAGATTTAAGAGGATTAGATAGTTTTAAACTTCTAGTTCAAAGGAGATATACTATCCAAATGTGCAAATAACCTGAAAGCAAGCAGTTACTAGAAAAGAGAGTGTACTCATCTTAAGAAATGGAACAACAGGAGATGATGTTTTAAGTGACCCACCAGCCCAAGTAAATGGGGAAAAGCACAGATCACAGTTAGCTAGGAAATATTGTTGAATGATACAGTCACTAATATCCTAGAAAGGATCACTCCTGCCTTCCATTTTCAACAAAAATCTAAATTCCACAATGAAATCACTGCTGGGAATCTCTAACTTCTAGTCTAATTGCCAGACTGACAGCACTACATTGGGCACATGCATAATCAAATCTAAGATCATTAAAGAACTTTAATGAAGAGGGCAGATGCTCTCAGTAACTTATAACTAGGGTGTACCAAACTTGAAGAGAGATAGAAAGAAAGATCAGTCTTATTCCAAAACTTAAGGGCCAACGTAAAAACAGAGACTTAAGGGAAGCCTGCTAACAATGCTGCTTTCCCACAAAAATAAGAGCTTACCAGCCTTCAGGAATGAAAAGTGCATCACCGGCATGAAGAATAACCTTCTTAGAGTATTGCATGGAATATTTTGCTCTTGGATGAACTGAAAAATCAGGGTTCTCCAAAGCCACAGAACTGCCAAGAGAGTGTTGCCTTTTGGTCAGAGCAAAGACAAAGTTAAAGAAATCAAAATTTTGCACTCAAATGAAGAAAATATGGCAAAATTATGTTCTTGATGCAGATACACAAAGTAGCATACCTATGGTTTGAGGCCTCCCCGTATATAGGCATGGGATATAACATGGGGCTTGCAGAAGGGGGCCATAAAACAACTGCAAAGCAATATAGTTCATCAATAAAACAAAACTGATTCTGATGACTCACTGCATAAATGAATGGATCAAGCAAGGAAGACAAGATAGGTCGAAGACCACAATCATGTTTTCTTATTTACAAACACAGCCAAATAAAGTGGACAATCAAAAGGACCATCTTGATTTGTCAAAAGAAAAAAGGAACATCTCAGGCTAGGGTTTTTTGGGTCTATTGTATCTCTTTACGAAGCAAACTTAGAAATTACGAGTAAGACAATGAAACTCAAACACCAGCCATGAGCAACATTCCTTATTTAGTCATCCTATATATGGCTGACTTAAAAGGAAATTGTCACGTCATCTTGTGCCATGCACACAAGCAATATCAATCTTCATCCACTTTCCCCACAAATTTATGCTTAAATTAAAATGAATTGAGTCTATCAAAACATAAGCATTCATGCTGTGGCTTGCAAGGTCCCTTAGAGGTAACATGATTAGAGATAAGAAGAAGGCTGTTTCTGATAAATATCTAGACATTTGAACAAGAGAGAGCATTGGCGAATCATAGAGAGATAAGAAGAAGAATAACTAACTTACGGGATATAAGAAGATCATGGATGCATTGAAGACAGTTGAATTTGTCAAGAATCAAACCAACATAAAGGTCTCTGAGTGTGTGTGTGTGTATTGATCTGGTTGTTCACCATGGCTTCCAAAAAATCTAGCAATAGCAAGAGTTCAATGTGGGAGTGACAATGAAGGTTGGTGTCGAAAAATTTGATGGTAGAAAAGGTTTTAGTCTTTGACATGTAAAGATGAGGGCTGTTCTGATCTAACAAAGGCTGTTGAACGCAATGGAGGGCAAAAGCAAGCTGCCGGCACACTGAGCAAAGAAGATAAAGAAGAATTGCCTGAGTTGTGCTTTGAGTCTGACGCAGTCATGTCTATCAGATGAGATTATTTAGGAGGAGCCGATGAAACAACTACTGATGGGTTATGGAAAAGCTCAAGAATATTTATTTGACTAAATTCCTCACTGACTTGACCTAAAGTGGAGGTTTTATGGGTTTATATGAGAGAAAGTATGTTTGTGAAAGACCATCTCAATAAGTTCAAGAAAGTAATTTTTATTTGAGCAATATTGAGGTTAAAATTGAAGATGAGGATCAATCTCTTTTACTCGTGTTCTTTGCCACCTTCATAGGCAGTTGATACTATGTTGTATGGGAGAACTTCAACATTCTTAGAGGATGTCAAAGCTTCTTTGAAATTAAAGGAGTTAAAAAACAAGGTGATGGAGGAACGAGGGATACTAATGTTTGTAAGGGCCATGGGTTAGTAGCACAAGGAAAAAGGATGGGAAAGAGTGGTGATAGGGATGAGACAAAATCTAAGTCATGTTCAAAATGGATTGTGACATGTTGAGAAAAGTCAAGTTAGGCGGAACTGTCCTAAACTTAAGGATGATCGGTCGGATGATGATGCTTATATAGTTAGCAGTTGCAGTTCCAAGGATGATGGTTTGGTTATTTCTGTTACCACTAGCAAGTCTAACAAGGTTTAGGTTCTTGACTCGGCATGTCCCTATCACATGTGTAGTAAGAGGGAGTGGCTTGTTACCTATGAAACCATTAATAAAATAATTTTCTTAGGTGATGATTCATATCTCAAAGTTATTGGTATAGGAGTTGTTCATTTCGAGATTTATGGTGGTATGGTGAGAGAACTGACGATTCATCATGTCTCGGGTTTGAGGCAGAATTTGTTATCTTTGAGTTTGTTAGAGGAGGTTACTTATTATAAGTTCTCCGGGGAAGGATGGTGTGCTTGATGTGTATAGCTCTCATGTTTATTTGAAGAATATTTAAATTTGAGCTCTACATCATCTTCAAGGTCTTGTAGCTGAGGAAACTAAGGGAAAATCATCTTGTAAACTGTGTTTAGATGCTTTTGTTAGAGGTGGAGTTGACTTGATGTGTAAATCATGTATGACTACATCATGCAGTACTCATGTTGGTGACTTAGAGGTTTCACCATGGTTGAGACCTAGTCTTGCTTGCTCGGCAGGCATGGTAGATTCAAGTTATGCATGTCCCTCTTGGGTTGCATCTAATGGAGGTTCAACGCTTGGTGATTTGTGGATGTGGACTTCGTTGCTCTTGGTGAAGAGTGTTACGTTCTAAACCTTTAAGCGATGCTTGGATTTATCGGGAGGACTACCAAATTGTGGCATTGAATCCATAGTGTGCTTGGGTAAAGGTAAGCATGAAAGATTCTACATGGGTTGTGCTGTGGAGAATTACACTGTTAGGAAAACACTAGTTCAACAAAGTTGCGGAATGGAATGCTGGTCTCTTGTTTTGAGCATGGGACGTGGTTATCTTAGTTACTCTAGGTGGATTAATTTGTGTTAAGAGTTGACATTGATTATTCTTGCTATGTTGGTTGGTCTCTATCTAGTGCAATGGTTGTCAGAACTCCTTGTAGTTGGTTGGGTTTCTCTAGTGGACATCACTATTGTTTTCTGGTTCAAGTAATGGATGGTAAACTTAATGATAGAACTTGTTGTATATTTCTCGAGTATACATTGGGTGTCAGAAGGCCGCAATGCAAAATCCTTCTTTGTAAGAAAGTGATGAGAGAATGTAAGAGCAAAGAGGTAGTTAGGGAGTTGTTTGCACAGTGAGCTTCTGACAGTGTGTAGCAGTGAGGGAGCCTCATGTTATCTGTCTCTTGGTGGTAAAGGCATGTGGTGTTTGTCGACATGGTGCACAAACAAGTTGCCTTTGGTAAGGAGCAAAGTAAGAATGGGGCGAGATGTGATATGGTTATTTGGCAAGGCGGGTTTAGGCTTAGGCTCAAGCTTGGTAGTTTCTCATGGAGCATGGTGACCCCATGGTGGATGGCAGGCATTGAAGAATTTCTTTCTCGAAGAGATTGGCTTAAAAAAATGCAAGCCAAGGTAGAGATTTGTTGGGTCTTCTGTCTTGATTCTTAAGCCAATTTAGTGTCTTTTATTTTTGGGCCTAAACTAGTTTTAGGGTTTGCCTAAAGTTAGTATATAAGGTTCTTTTTGGAATTTTGTTAAGTTAGCCACCATCAAAAAAGTGGGAAACACATAGAAATCCTAAAAGAGTGATTAGAGATAAAAGATTGATTGTAAGTGGATTTTGGGGTGAACTTGACCATTGTAATCTCAGATCTTTGATAGTGAATTTCTTCTTTGTTGTGCCCATGGACATAAGGAAAAGGTATTAGAACCACATATATTGTCAGTGTTCTCTCTTTACAATTTCTTTCTTGTTTTGAGTTTCTTGATTGTTTGTGGCCTTGGTTTTAAGTAGTCTAATTTCTAAGTTGGTTAATTTGATCATATTCCACTGCAAATGTGGTTTGAATTAAGGTCTAAATCACAACAAACTAATATCTGAACCAAAGGTTTGGCTTGGCTGTGGTGAGTATGGTGGTGCAGTATTTCTTAAAAAAAAACCAAGGTGGTGCATTGGGACGGTGTGGTTGAGTGTCGGGCCGAAGAAGGAGGGCATTAAGACAACTCAGACACATAGGAGATACGAGGTTGAGTGTTGGGCCTAAGGGTGTGTTGGCAGCAAAGGATGAATGCAGAAGTAGGCACACTTTGGACCTGGTAGCAAGGAGACATGTGGTAATTGAGTGCAGACTTAAAGGTGCATTGGTAGCTGAGAGAAATGGAATGGCTTACTCGCACATGGGAGTTGCTCACAACTCACAAGTGAAATGAAGAGACTTCTTGAGGTTCACATGTTAGTGTGGGATGTTTGTGCATATATATATTTAGACACACACAGAGACAATGAAATAGTAGCCAAAATAAATACATATCCTAGCAGTCAATAAGTTCATCTTGCCAATTGTCACTTTCAGGACTCAGATGAAGAGTTCAAGATGAAAAGCATCAATAATGCATGAGGAAAAAGGTTTTAAGCTTTCTTCCAAAATCAGAAAAATAAAATAAAAGAATAACAGCTGTGCTATAACCAGAGACAAGACTGTGTGGCTGAGTAATACGAGTTTACTGAGAGTTAGACTGCGATATACTGCAATGTATGATTTAATGCAAATTATGATTTTTACAGATTAAAAATGAGAACTCCCACCGAAGAAAGCTGGAAAGGAGCACCAAAGTTACCAATAATCTATAGATTACAGTTAATTGGTGAAACAGAAAAGAGAGAAAGAATCACCTTGTTTCCTTCCAGTGACTATACATAGAAGATTGTTGTGAGGATCATAGTGAGCACTTGATCTTGCTTGGGCATTGTTCATCCACAAATTAACAGAAGATAGATTTTTTTCCTCCAAAATTGCAGGCTGTGCAAATCAAGCAATTGCAACCCTTGCTTTACTTATTCTTCTTTAGAGAGCTAAACAGTAAACAACAAGAAGTGGTGGAAGAAGCAGACCATTTGAATGTCTTCCCTTAAAGTTTCCAGTTGAACCCTATCTTCATTCTCAGCATTTATGATTGGAACCTTAATCAAAAGTATCCAAATTATTTTGCAAAAAAAAAAAAAAAAAGTATCCAAATTCAATATTACATTAATGCTTGAAAAGAAAAATGAAAATGAAGGATATGCAGTACCAAGCAAAAGTTTATCTGACCTGAACAGATTAAATAAATGAAAACAAAGAATCACAGAAAAAATATCAACAGAGATATCAGCAATCATAAAACCCTTGAGTTGCAACCTGTGCTAAGTACATTTGTTGTGGAGCAGCATCTACAAATGGTGAATAGCCTTGCTCTGTGTCCGATTCTCCTGGTTGGTGCCCTCCTGAATTAGAATTAAAGCTGCAAGAATTTCCAACATTTTGCCTATGCTGCTTACAAAAGCCAATAAAAGTGGAAAACGGTAATGGAACCTGTAAACAGATGCAAAAACACAATGATCATGGTCCTGTCATCCAGTAGCAAAAAGGCATCATAATCCTCTATGCACAGAGAACATGGAATTACCCTCTCATGGCTTCTAAGATCACCATAAAACACCGGTGCAGTTCTAGAAACCATAGCCTCCACCATGAATGATCCTACTCGATCCTAAATTTGAATTCATAAACAAGGAAAATTAATAAAATAAATACTTCAAATCAAATCAAAAAAATTGGATACAGTTCAGTTGATGAAGTTGAATTGTAAACACCAATGAATCAATCATGTTTTTCATGATCAACTTAAAGCTCTTGTTTATTAGGTTACCAATCACATATGCTATTAAAGTTGTAGAATCACTACCAATTCCGCATTTCAAACTCAGTAACTCACTGTATGTTTTTTAACTTAATTAAGATTCTCTCTACTAAAAAAACTGTCACTAGATCAATAAAAACAATTCCAGAGTTTCGAATTCAAAGCGAGGATTGAAGAGAAAACCTCCAAATACTCGAGGCCGCCACTAGACGGATTCCACTTGGCGACAGCTTCCCAACCCTTAACGCACCCAACGAACACCTTTAAATGAAGACAAACAAGTGAGCTGAGATTGTAGCAAATGCCACTGTATAAAAGCAAAAGGAAAATATATATTTAAAAAAAATAAAAGGCTTGGTCCAATATCTCTCGACAATCAGACGGAAAAGAAATAAAAAAGAAGAGTTGGGAGATGAATACAGCGGGAACATTTCGGGATTCAATCTGAGAGGCAAATTCTGTAGCCGATGGAAGTTGTTGGAATCTTTGGATTCGTAGAGAGTCTTCCATGTTTTTCACTTTCTCGCTAAGAAACAAAACAAGCTTTTATATCTGAAGGATGATGAGCCGTTGAGTGATCGATGCGGTGTGCGACTCCAGGCTTTCTTCGGGTTCTGACCGGATTCACATGGTAATTTGTAAGAGCCTAATAGGAGGCAATGAAAAGCTGTATTTTGGGCCTTCTAGGTTAAGGACTTGACAATAAGGCCTAATAAGAGGATTATTCTTTTCCAAAGAGGAAACCTCATGGGCCGAATTATAACTTCACTACATTTCAATACTTCGTTTAATAGACGTTGTAACCTTGTTTGATTCATGAAAATTCATACGGAGAAAAATATAAAGGAAAATTTGAAGAGAAACAAAATAAAGTAAAGATTAAAAACAGTTGCATGTTTATTTTGTAGCTCATGATGAATTCAACTCTTGAATAAGCGGATAAAAAGTGTCAAATTAGAATAAATTATAATAATTTTAATTGTAATAGAAAGTAAGAATAAACGTAACTTAATTATAATTTAATGTAAATAAGTAAGATGTATCATAACGTTTAAATTAATATGCTTCAAATTTTAACATAAATGTGTACAAATAAAAAGTAAAATTTTATCTTATTTATAAAAAAATCCAATATATTTTTGAAAATTTTTTTATAGTAATTTGTATCCTCAAACTAACCACCAAGAATTCTTGCCAAAAAGTATAATTTCACATAATTAAATAAAATATTAATGTTAAAAAATAATATTTTAAAATACTAACAAAAACGTGAGAATAAAAAATAAAAATATATAATATATTTTTTTAATGCTGAAAGTTCTTGTAGAGCTCAGCTACTCTGTTAAATTTTATTAATTAAAAATAAATGTATAAAAGGAGGGGGACCTAAATCATACTTCAAGAATTACATGAAAACCATGATCGAAAATAAAAAATGCACCTAGTAAAGATAGTACTTCTCATGCATAGTTTTTCAGAATGCATATGGAAAATAATATTACTTTAGTACAGTATTCTATGAGAAAGTTGAAACTGTAAATTAGAAGTACTACTCTTTTACATTTATTTAAAGCAAACATAAGATAAATTTAATTTGTCTAATCTAATGATTCCTTTGAGCTCACCTTCGGCTTTTGAAAATACATGCAGGTTCTGATGTGTATACCCTTGATTGAAGAGATGATCTACAGCTTGGTTTCCTTCTCTATGAATGTGTGAAATCAGAAAAGAAATACAACTCAAGCATTTTCGGATAGAGGCCAGCAAATATATAGTCTGAGAGGAACCTTTATGTCCCTTATGTATCATTTGTACAACCATTTTTGCATCCATTTCAATCCAAACTCTACATACATTGTACTTAATACATAAAAACAAACCTCGATGTAATGCCATTAATTCTGCTTGTAATGAATCATAAGGTCCAAAATTTTCTGAAAAGCCAAAAATCGTAATACTTGTGTGGTCCCGAAGAATTCCTCCACTAACAGCATTCTGAAAGGCATCTTTGGAACTACCATCGACATTCAACTTAAACTCACCTATCAATGGTCGATACCGGTAAATAATTTTTGGTGGATCGTGGCTCTTCCTGTCAAACCGGAAACCCTAATCTGTGGCAATATCAAGATCTCCTCTCCATTGCCATTAACGTAATAAATTACCCTAAAACAGTTGCCGTAACATTTTCATAATCCGCCAAATTACTCTATCAGGATACATTCCCAATCCCATATGCTTTGCATTATTTCTTTCAACCCATAGAAACCAAGAAATTAGCAAAGGTAATAATACTCGAATATGATCAGGTTTAGTATAATCCCTAGAATAATACCTAGAGTAAAAAATTTGCATAACATTTTTAGGATTGTTAACATAGATTTAAAAGAATTTCGTAAAATAATTCCAAACCTATTGTGCAATCGGACCTTCCCATAGTACATGCATAATCGTTTCCTCTGAACAACAACACAAACACTTTGATGCTAACTAGAAGCCTTTTGATTTCATCCGTAACTCCACAGGAATCCAATTATGCACCAAATGCCCTAAGAAAAAGGAAACAGTTAGTGGGATGCTCGTGTGCCAAATAAACTTACCCAATGGATGAATAAGTTGTCTTTGGCAAAGTAGTTCCCATGCACTCTTGGTAGTGAATTCTCCATTTGGCGTTAGGGCCCAGTATGCCAAATCCTCCTGGATATAGTTGATAGGAACCTTCAAGATCTCATTAATAATAATAGCTAGTAAAACAGCTTTAAGTTTATCCATGTCCCATTCATTTTCATGAAAAAAATAATTAACTTTAATCATGGAATGAGAAAGTGCAGGGAAAAAATTTACCAATGGCTCATCACCCAACCAAGCATCATGCCAAAAAAGCAATTCACCCTTCCCAATCCGCCACATTATCTGTTGCCCAGTTTTGTCTATCCCACTGATCATTCGCTTCCATGTAGGGGAGTTATGTGGTTTAGTAGTGATTGTGTGAGGAATTTGGCCAGTACAATATTTAGCTCTCATATACTGTGTCCACAAGTTACTGCAACTCTGAAATCTCCACCAAAGCTTTGTAGAGAAAGCCTCAAAAACATCTTTCAAGCTACGAATATCTAGACCATCTTCAGAACCAAGAAAAGTAAGTTTAGCCCAAGATGCCCAATGAATCTTTTTGTTGTCCGTGGATCTTCCGCATAAGAAATTATTAAAAAGTCTCTCTATTTTCTCAATAACACTCACTGGGGGGTTAAATACCTGCAAAAGATATATAAGCAAAGAAGAAAGCACACTGCGTAATAAAATGAAACGACCTCCACGAAAGAGAATTTTATTTTCCCAACTCGTGATGCGTTCCTAGATTTTAGTGATGAGTGAATCAAATAACGAGACCTTTTTAGGACCTTTTATAAAATGGTGCACCCAAATAAATAATTGGCAGAGTTTTGTGTACAAATCCCGTGGTCTTAGAGATAATGTGCCTTCTTGAACTAGCCATATTGCGAGTTGTGACAAAACAACTCTTTTGAGGATTAACTTTTTGTCCCAAATTTTGCTCATATTCCTGTAAAAATTCAAGAATTCTCTTCAAGGCTGATTTGCTTCCATTAGTAAAGATCATAATATCATCTGCGAAGGCTAAGTGACTAATATTTGTAGAATGACTAGAATGGAAATGCAATGAACCATATTGAGAAAATAGATAATTAAGGCCTCTAGATAAATACTCAGCTGCCAATATAAATAAAAGAGGCGAGATTGAATCACCTTGTATTAACCCTCTCTCCGATTTGATGTAGCCAGCCGAATGCCTATTAATTAAGACAAAAAACCAATAATTAGAGACGCACCGCCTAATCATGTCAATCCAAAGAGAATTAAAGCCAAATGCCTCCAAGATTAAATACAAGAAATCCCAATTCAATCTGTCATATGTCTTCATCATATCAAGCTTCAAAATCACATTACCTCCTCGAGCTTTATAGTCAATCTGACCAACTAATTTTTAGGCTAACAGAATATTATCACTTATCAATCTGCCACTCACAAAACCACTTTGGTTATCTAAAATTAAGGAAGGTAAAACTTTAGCTAATCGGTTCGCCAAAAGTTTAGTAATTATTTTTGTCACGACCCGGAACCTCCCTTGGGCCCATGACAACCGCCGCGACGTCTCGATTGACACTCGTTACCCTGAATGCCAATCGAAACCCCGCAAGGCTTACATATCAGTTTCTTTCCTTTCTTGTGAGCAATCGTTGTTAAACATTCCATTTAAAACAATTACCGGCCGTTTTCGGCTCAAATAAATCCAAAAAAATTTTTTATAAGATTTATAGACAAATATCACTATTCAAAATATTGATTAAAATATAGCATTTTTATGTAAAACAATATTTATAGAAACACGTGTAAGAAATCTTTTGTAAATGTGTAAGTAAAATAAATTCATACATACAAAAATTTACTAAGTTATAATGTACAATAATAGTTACAATGACAAGTGACCCAAAATACACCCAGTGTTGGTACTAGAAACCTACTGTCTCTGTGGTAGAGATGTCAACTGGAATCCTCGACAAAATAGGTTATCTACAAGCTACCACAGACCTGAAATGTTTGGAAATGAGGTGGGTGAGATTTTTGCAATCCCAATGAGTAAACAGACATTATCATAAATATCTAAATGCGAGTAAAA
This sequence comes from Theobroma cacao, assembly GCF_000208745.1. Taxonomy (NCBI): domain Eukaryota; kingdom Viridiplantae; phylum Streptophyta; class Magnoliopsida; order Malvales; family Malvaceae; genus Theobroma; species Theobroma cacao. Next base: position 29,126,509 of record NC_030850.1, on the reverse strand, counting down.
TGGAGGCAAGTTTAAACAACAAATCACAAACCATTTCATAATGTTTTCAATTTATTTCTTAAACCATAAGATATTTGTAATTTACCAAAACAGTTGTTAAGACTTATGTCTTTTATAAAAGAAAACAAGGCTCAAGCCAAAATTAATCCTCAGGGATACCTTGGCCGAGGCATCTAACCTAGTCCGGCAAGGTTGTTATAACATTTACATGTGAAACACATTTTTATTTTTAAAACAAGTTGTTCCTTAGCGTTGACCGAGTTACACATTCACGTGGCGATTCGACGTGAAATGAGCTCTAATACTACCCTGGGAGTTACCCTCTTCGCCTCTACAACCGGAGTAACTATATAACCGAGTTTACTGTGCCCCTCTAATAGGCAGTCCACGGAAACCCGTCACTGCAGTGACTAACCCACCAATTTTAATAAAATTTCGATAGTATAACGTGGTTTTTATTTATTTATTCAGCCTACATAGTAAAAACAGCTTACATAAATTTCCCAATGCACTTACAAAATATAGCCACATATACTTATATCTCATAAGCCATTCATAGGAAAATATATAATTTTCAAGATAGTTAACAGCCTCCAATTACTCAATTTTATAATCAACACAATATTTTTTTTGTCACATTTATTTCTAAAACATCAAAAATCTTGTTTTAATCTCATTTTTGTTTCATAAAATACATAAAGAGCATTTTTAAAATAACTCTAGATAATTCACAATAATAATAGGTTTACTCACCGTTTGTACAAATTAATTACTTTTTTTAGGTACCCCGATAACTACTCGTCGGGTACAATTTTCTTGCCTTTACCAGAAGGCTCTCCTCCTAGACACATTGTAAAAATTTACTCAATTCATCACATTAATGCTAAATCACTATATATTTGACTTAAATCTTATACTAATGCATGGTATGAAATGCAATAGCCAAAAATGGCTTAAACGCGGTATTAACCTATTTTTGGTATTTTACTCGATAAATTGCTAACGCGTTCCATTTTAGCTCTAAATCGTCCCATTCTCTCTCCAACATTTCTAACCATTAAATATCAGCCAATAACCTTCTAAAATCACCAAAATCAGTTCACTTTTCTCCTTGAAAAATTCAGCCAAAATGGGACATTAACTCGATAAATTTTCTACTTTGTTTTTCTATCACATTTAACCATTTTTCATCATTTTCTCTTCATTTCTCTTAGAATAAAAATCAGATCATCATCATTGTACCTCATTGCAGATTAGGCCAAGGGTGGGTATTGTGAAAATTTAATGCTTTCTTGCCCAATTTAATTTCTGAACACATTTAACTAACTAAAACTACCAATTTAACTAAAAATCAAAACCTAAAAATTTCAAAATCTCTCTCCTAGAATTTCGTCCAGCCCTTGATGTCACTTTTAGATCTCTCTCCTCAAGCATGCTAAATGGAAACAAAGGCATAAGAAAGGTAGAAATCAAGCTAAAGTCGAAAAATCTTACCATTAGACGCGTAAACGGGCGAAAAATGTGAATTCCCCTTTGAATTTTCTTGTTTCTCTTTGGTTTTTCTTTTTTTCTTCCTTTCCTCTCTATTTTCTCTCTTGTTCTCCCTTATGGCTGGCCAGCACTTAAAATGGGGTTTAAATGGGCTGACTTTTCATTAAAATAATATTATATCATTATAAAAAATGCCACGTCTCACTTTCCCATTAGCCCATTTTTAAAATTTCATCCATTTGTTTTTAAATTTTCACCATACACTTGTCCCACATATCCATAGCTTAGATAAAATTCTCAGATTTATCCAAAGTCTCGGTGGAGTAATTTTTGAAATTTACACTTTTGCCCTCGTAAAAGTAAAAAATTACATTTTTATCCAAAAAACTGAAAAATTGGCCATAGACATATTTTTCATCCCTTATACTCATACCATTCTCCAATTTGTCAAATGTGATCTAAATTCTCTCAAAATCTCAAATTTTGTCCGCGAGTGGAAAAATTACGATTTTGCTCCTGAACATCAAAATTTTCAATTTTCCCCAAATGAACCCTCGAACTCCGAACAATCATTTTTAGTCATTCCTTGACTATAAAATGTTAAATTTCATCCTACGATTCCTATTTGAACTAATTCGAGGTTAAATCAATTCAAGTGTACCGTTAGGTACAATACCGGGTTTCGTATATTCTTAGGAACTTTTCTAGCATAATAACATGCTACTCAGTGCATGTATATTATGACATGTATTTATAGGATCGGATTTTACAATTCTACCCTTTTTAAAATAAAATTTTGACCTCAAAATTTCGCTTACCAAATTCGACAAATAGATGCGGGTATTGGTTCCTCGTCTGATGCTCTACTTCCCATGTCATTTCTTCCATTCGAGCACTTTTCCACAACACTTTGACCATTGAAATACTCTTGTTCCTCAATACTCGATCCTTTCGATCCAAGATACTCACAGGTTGCACCTCGAACTTCAAATCGTCATGCAACTCGATCGGAGGTGGTTCGAGGATGTGAGAGGGATCTGGTACATATTTCTTAAGCATGGAGACATGAAAAACGTTGTGGATCTGATCTAACTCCGAAGGTAGTTCTAGTCTATACGCCACTGGCCCAATTCTTTCAATAATACGAAAAGGTCCAATGTATCTCGGATTGAGCTTTTCTCGCTTTGCAAACCGGATCACACCTTTCATTATCCAACAAGATATCATAATTTACCACAATAATATAATCAAATAAAACTTAATACCACAAAGCATTCAAATTATTACCTTTTCAATGAGAAACCTTAAGAAAAACTCTATCATCGATCTCAAACTCCAAGTCTTTTCTCTATTTATCTGCATAGCTCTTCTGCCTATCCTGGGCTACCTTTAGCCTCTCTCGTATAACCTTGATCTTGTCATTAGTTAGCTCGATCAATTCCACACTAACTAACTTCTTTTCACCCACTTCGTCCCAACAAAGTGGAGTACGACATTTTCTTCCATATAAAGCTTCGTATGGTGCCATACTAATGCTGGACTGGAAGCTGTTGTTGTAAGCAAATTCCACTAACGGCAAGTGTCTATCCCAACTCCCAAGAAAATCCATGACACAAGCCCTCAACATATCTTCCATAGTCTAGATAGTCCTCTCTGACTAACCATCCGTTTGTGGGTGCAAAGCAGTGCTAAATTTCAATTTGGTTCCGAGAGCTTCTTGAAATTTCGATCAAAATTGAGAAGTGAATCGAGGATCTCAGTCTGACACTATAGAAACAGGAACTTCATGTAGCCTCACAATCTCATCTATATAGAGCTGAGCTAGTTTCTCAATAGAGTATGTACTATGGACAGCTAAAACGTGAGCGGACTTAGTCAACCGATCTATGATCACCCAAATTGCATCATTTCCCCTTTGTGTCCGCGGCAGTCCCAAAACAAAATCCATGTTACATGCTCCCATTTCTACTCGGGAACAGGTAAAGATTGAAGTGTACCTGCTGACCTCTGATGCTCCGTCTTAACTTGTTGACATACGAGACACTTGGCTACGAATTCTGCTACGTCTCGTTTCATACCCGGCCACCAATAATTCTCCCTGATAGTCCTATACATCTTGATGCTTTCGGGATGTAATGCATAGGCAGATGAATGGGCTTCTTCCATGATCGCCTGTCTCAACTAGTTTTCCTCAAGAACACAAACTCGGTCTATAAACATCAAGACGTTATCCTCTCCAAATCTGAACTCTCTGACTCCCCCATTTTGAATTTCTTTTCTTAACTCATCATCAGATCTCTGAATGTCCTTGATCTGATTAAGTAACGAAGGTCGCACAATGAAGCTTGCCAATAAGGATCCATCCTCACCATTTCTTAACTAGACCCCAAGAGATTTCATCTCTAATAATGCTAGAAAATAACAACTCTGAAGTGCTGCTAAAGACGATGAAGACTTACGACTTAAGGCATCAGCTTCAACGTTCGCCTTTCCCGGATGATAGTCTATCACCAAGTCATAATCTTTTATCAACTCCAACCATCGCCTTTGCCTCAAATTAAGCTCCTTTTGGGTGAGCAAATATTTTAAACTCTTGTGATCCATAAATATCCGGCAATGCTCACCATACAAGTAATGCCTCCAAATTTTTAAAACAAACACCACTGCTGCTAACTCTAAATCATGGGTAGGGTAATTTGCTTCATGCTTCTTCAACTGTTGGGAAGCATAAGCTATTACTTTCTCATCCTGTATCAACACACACCTTAACTTAAATGCATCATTGTACACCACAAATCCCTTACCACTCACAGGAAGTGTTAAAACAGGAGCGAAGGTTAACCAGTTCTTTAGCTCCTGAAATTGATTCTCACAAACATCATCCCACATAAACTTAACTCCCTTACGAGTTAGACGGGTCAAAGGAGCTGTTATTAAGGAAAACCCCTGAACAAACCTCCAATAATAACCGGCTAATCCTAGGAAACTACGAATCTCCGTCACTGTCTTAGGTTGCTCCCATTGTAAAATTGCCTCTATCTTCTTGGGATCAACATATATTCCAGCTCTCGATACTACGTGTCCCAAGAATACCATTTCCTGTAACCAAAACTCACACTTCGAAAACTTTGCATACAACTGTCTTTTCCGTAAAGTTTGTAATACTATACGCAAGTGGGTAGCGTACTCATCATTATCTCTCGAGTAAACCAGTATGTCATCAATGAACACGATAACAAACTTGTTCAAGTAAGGGTGGAACACCCTGTTCATGAGATCCATAAAAGCTGTCGGTACGTTAGTTAACCCAAAAGGCATGACCAAGAACTCATAATGATCGTACCGAGTCCTGAACGTTATCTTGGGTACATCCTATTCTTTAATCCTCAACTGATGATACCCAGACCTCATATCAACCTTAGAAAATACTGTAGCTCCCTGTAATTGATAGAAAAGATCATCAATCATCGGTAACGGATACTTGTTCTTAATGGTCATTCTGTTAAGCTGTCGGTAATCGATACATAACCGAAGTGTACCGTCTTTCTTTTTCACAAACAAAATCGGTGCTCCCCACGGAGATGTACTAGGACGTATAAAATCCTTGTCCACTAACTCTTTCAACTGCACTTTCAACTCTTTCAACTCTGCTGGGCCCATTCTATATGGAGGAATAGAGATAGGTGCGGTACCCGAAAGTAAATCAATAGTGAATTCGAACTCACGATCCGGAGGAAGTCCTAGTAATTCATCAGAAAATACATCAGGGAACTCACTTACTGCAGGGACATTCTCTAACTTAGGTTCCTCCCTCGATATATCAATCACGTGAGCCAAGTATACCGGATATCCCTTTCGTACCAATTTCAAAGCTTTGAGGGCCGAGATTACACAAAACGGTAATACTCGACGCTCCCTCGTAAATACAACTTCTGCTCCCTCTAAACTCTGGAGAATCACTTCTTTCTTAAAACAATCCACTTTTGCTCGATGAGTGGACAACCAATCCATACCCAAGATCAAATCAAAGTCCCGAATCTCCAAAGGGATTAAATCACCCATGAATTCTTCTTCCCCAACTTTAATACCACAGTCTCTATAATACGCATTTCTTACTAATCGCTTGCCTAGAGGAGTATGCACTATAATCTCTTCCTCTAATGATGGCAGGTTCTTATCTGAGAATGATACAAATGATATGCTCACGTATGATCTATCGGAGCCTGAATCTATCAAAACATGTGCATCTCTATCAAACACAATCATAGTACCTGTCACGGTGCTAGGTCGAGCTCGGGCTTCATCTTCAGTCACTGCAAAGACCTTGGTCAAAATCTGGGGCTGCAGTTTGGAAGATGGCTGCTCTGGGGTATTACTCCCCATGCCTGACCTTATCACTGGGCCCTGTCTGGATTGTGACCCCGAAGTGTCTCTCCGCTATATACTAGGACGAGTCAAAGGAGTAGAAGTAGTTATTGTACCTCGTCTCAACTGAGGACAATCTCTCTTGATATGCCCTTGTTGGCCGCATTGAAAACACTTTACAGGTTGTCTACATGACCCAACATGAAATCCTCCGTAATTACGGCATCTGTCCAATCCTCTTAAAGTCCTCCCCTGACTACTCATCACTGGTCGATCAAATCTAGAAGATTTCGGCTGCGACTGTTGAGATTGAGGTCTAGTGGATGCCACAGATGCTGAGGTAGTACTTCTTGCAGTAGATGTCGAATCTCTGCCTCTCTTTGAAGACTGACCCGGGAACGTAGGCGGATTTTTTCTCTTTGCGAACTCAGCTCGGATCCATCTATTCTCAGTGGCGAGCTTCTCAGCCCGTAAGGCCATCTGCACAACTTCCTTATGTGGCTCTATACCAGTCACTATCATCCGTTCCCTGATCTCATTACGGAGCCCTTCCTCGAAATAATTTGCCTGATCATGCTCAGATTTCACCAGATCCGGCACATATAACATTAACTCGTTAAAACGAGTCTCGTACTTCTCTACAGTTAGATTTTCTTGTTTCAAGCTCATAAATTCTCTTTTCTTTTCTTTCTGATGAAAGTAAGTAAAATACTGACCATCAAATTCTCTGAGGAAGTCAGACCATGTTTGAGGAGTTGTGAAACGGGACTTCACCGAATTTCACCAAGTATGGGCCCTCTTCTCTAGTAATCTAGTAGCCACCATTAGCTTCATGTCGTCATCTAATCTCATATCAGAAAGAGTCTCAAAAACTTGATTAACTCAATCCTTAGCTGCAGTCGCATCCAACTCACCAGTAAACGAGACGCAACCCAACTGTCTAGCTTCCTTCAATTTCTTAGAAATGGAGACATCCGGTGTTTGGGGTGGAATAGGAGGTGGTGGTACTGGGACTGTTACAGGGAAAACAGTGGGTGAAACTGGACCAACCTGAGCCTGACCTGTAAGAGTAGCGAGAAAAGCCACTAATGCTTGAGCTACCTCGATTGTCATGGCAGGTACGCCAAGAGTAGCAACAGGTGGTGGAGGAGGTACAGGAAGGTTCGTAGACTCAGCAGTAGAAACTGCTCTAAAAGAAAACGCAGCCGACTCCTCTTCTATGAAATTCGGTCGACTTTGTCTGGGGTGACCTCTTCCCCTACCGGTAGATCTAATAATAGGTGGTAGCTCACATCAAGAAGGTATAATGATCTACAAAAAGAACGAAATTGGTTTAGACAACTTAAGACTCTATATGCAACTACATGCAACTGACTAATCTTAACTGGGCCACACTGACATTGTAAATTATTTTAAAAATAACTTTAAATCTAAGAACTTTAAAAATCAAAAACTTCTTTCAAAACCATAAGCTTTTAAACCAAAAGCTCTGATACCAATTGAATTGTCATGACCTAGAACCTCCCTCGGGCCCATGACAACGGTCACGACGTCTCGATTGACACTCATTACCCGGAATGTCAACTGAAATCCCGCAAGGCTTACATATCAGTTTCTTTCCTTTTTTGTGAGCAATCGTTGTTAAACATTCCATTTAAAATAATTACCGGTCATTTTCGGCTCAAATAAATCCAAAGAAATTTTTTTTAAAAGGATTTATAGACAAATATCACTATTCAAAATATTAATTAAAATATAGCATTTTTATATAAAATAATATTTATAGAAACACATGTAAGAAATCTTTTGTAATGTGTAAGTAAAATAAATTCATACATACAAAAATTTATTAAGTTATAATGTACAATAATAGTTACAATGACAAGTGGCCCAAAAAACACCCAGTGTTGGTGCTAGAAACCTACTGTCTGTGTGGTAGAGATGTCAATTGGAATTCTCGACAAAATAGGGTATCTACAAGCTACCACAGACTTGAAATGTTTGGAAATGAGGTAGGTGAGATTTTTGCAATCCCAATGAGTAAACAGACATTATCATAAATATCTAAAGGCGAGTAAAATGGAGGTAAGTTTAAACAACAAATCACAAACCATTTCATAATGTTTTCAATTTATTTCTTAAACCATAAGATATTTGTAATTTACCAAAACAGTTGTTAAGGCTTATGTCTTTTATAAAAGAAAACAAGGCTCAAGCCAAAACTAATCCTCGGGGATACCTTGGCCGAGGCATCTAACCGAGTCCGCCAAGGTTGTTATAACATTTACATGTGAAACACATTTTTATTTTTAAAACAAGCCGTTCCTTGGCGTTGGCCGAGTCACACATTCACGTGGGGGTTCGACGTGAAGTGAGCTCTAATACTACCTCGGGAATTACCCTCCTCGCCTCTACAACTGGAGTAACTATATAATCGGGTTTACCGTGCCCCTCTAATAGGCAGTCCATGGAAACCCGTCACTGCAGTGACTAACCCACCAATTTTAATAAAATTTCTACAGTATAATGTGGCTTTTATTTATTTATCCAGCTTGCATAGTAAAAACAGCTTACATAAATTTCCCAATGCACTTACAAAATATAGCCACATATACTTATATCTCATAAGCCATTCATAGGAAAATATATAATTTTCAAGATAGTTAATAGCCTCCAATTACTCAATTTCATAATCAACACAATATATTTTTTTTGTCACATTTATTTCTAAAACATCAAAAATCCTGTTTTAATCTCATTTTCGTTTCATAAAATACATAAAGAGCATTTTTAAAATAACTCTAGATAATTCACAATAATAATAGGTTTACTCACCGTTTGTACAAACTAATTGCTTTTTAGGTGCCCCGATAACTACTCGTCGGGTACGATTTCCTTGCCTTTACCGGAAGGCTCTCCTCCTAGACACATTGCAAAAATTTACTCAATTCATCACATTAATGCTAAATCACTATATATTTGACTTAAATCCTATACTAATGCATGGTATGAAATGCAATAGCCAAAAATGGCTTAAACGCGGTATTAACCTATTTTTGGCACTTTACCCGATAAATTGCTAACGCGCTCCATTTTAGCTCTAAATCATCCCATTCTCTCTCCAACATTTCTAACCATTAAATATCAGCCAATAACCTTCTAAAAACAACAAAATCAGCTCACTCCCTTCCTTGGAAAATTCGGCCAAAAATGGGACATTAACTCGGTTAATTTTCTACTTTGTTTTTCTATCACGTTTAATCGTTTTTCATCATTTTCTCTTCATTTTCCTTAGAATAAAATCAATTCATCATCATTGTACAGCATTGAGCATCCAGCCAAGAGTGGGTATTGTGAAAATTTAATGATTTCTTGCCCAATTTAATTTCTAAACACATTTAACTAACTAAAACTATCAATTTAACTAAAAATCAAAACCTAAAAATTTCAATTTCTCTCCCCTAGAATTTCGTCCAGCCCTTGATATCACTTTTTGATCTCTCTCCTCAAGCATGCTAAATGGAAATAAAGGCATAGGAAAGGTAGAAATCAAGCTAAAATCGAAAAATCTTACCGTTAGACGCGTAAACAGGTGAAAAACGTGAATTCCCCTTTGAATTTTCTTGTTTCTCTTTGGTTTTTCTTTTTTTCTTCTTTTCCTCTCTATTTTCTCTCTTGTTCTCCTTTATGGCCGGCCAGCACATAAAATGGGGTTTAAATGGGCTGACTTTTCATTAAAATAATATTATATCATTAAAAAAATACCACGTGTCACTTTCCCATTTGCCCATTTTTAAAATTTCATCCATTTGTTTCCAAATTTTCACCATACACTTGTCCCACATATCCATAGCTTAGATAAAATTCTCAGACTTATCCAAAGTCTCGGTGGAGTAATTTTTGAAATTTACACTTTTACCCCCATAAAAGTAAAAAATTACATTTTTACCCAAAAAACTGAAAAATTGCCCATAGACATATTTTTTATCCCTTATACTCATACCATTCTCCAATTTGTCAAATGTGATCTAAATTCTCTCAAAATCTCAAATTTTGTCTACAGGAGGAAAAATTACGATTTTACCCCTGAACATCAAAATTTTTAATTTTTCCCCAAATGAACCCTCGAACTCCGAATAATCATTTTTAGTCATTCCTTGACTATAAAATGTTAAATTTCATCCTACGATTCCTATTTGAACTAGTTCGAGGTTAAATCAATTTAAGTGTACCGTTAGGTACAATACCGGGTTTCGTATATTCTTAGGGACTTTCCTAGCATAATAACATGTTACTCAGTGCATGTATGTTATGACATGTATTTATAGGGTCGGGTTTTACAATTTTATTTAATACCGTACATAAACTGATTGGGCAAAAATCACCCCATGAATTTGCATCCGGTTTCTTAGATAAAAGAACTAAAGTTATAGAAGTTACTCCCCTCAGCAACATAGCTCTATTGATGAAACTCCTCACTCCTGCCAAAAGATCATCTGCAATTATGGGCCAACATTGCTGATAAAAATAAGATGAAAATCCATCCGATCCTACTACACTATCTTTGTCAATATCAAAGACTGTTGCTTTCAATTCTGTCATGGTAGGTTCTGCACACAAGCTATGATTGTAATGTTTAGAAATTAAATGAGGGATAAAACTAGCATTAAACCTAGTAAGATCTGTAGCTTCCGCCTTCAAGAGATGGGCAAAATAATCTATTGCTAAAGATTCAATCTGTCTCGGTTCCTCAATAATGTCCCCTTCACTATTTTTTATTCTAAAAATAAAGTTTTTCACGCGTTTTTTTTTTTTTGCACTCTCATATGAAAAAACTTTGCATTCCGTTCACCCTCTACCAACCAATGAACTCCTGATTTTTGTTGCCAGTACATTTCTTCGATGTTGAGCGGTGACTAAGCTTAGCATAGGCAAGATGAAGTTGCTACTGGTTTACAGGTGACTGGCCTTGCTGAAAAATTTACTCTCTCCCTCTTCTGCATATTTTTTCGCTACCTTAAAATTACCAAATATATCTCCAAAAACGTGTTTATTCCACTCTTTCAAACTCTTTTTGAGACCTATTTGCTTAAGCCAAAAAGCCATCAACCTGGTTCCTTGCACTGGATCTTTCCAACACCTTTCTATAAAATTAAGAAAATCGTGATGTTTTACCCATGCATGAATAAACCGAAATGAGGACGGCTTTTGTAAAGAAGAATTGGAACATGAAACCAATAAAGGACAATGATCCGATCCATCACGATTTAAATGTTGAATCCTTGTGCTGGAAAAATGGGAAGCCCACTGCATATTAAAAATAACCCGGTCTAAACGCTGTAACATATGGCCATTGGTCCAAGTATATTTATTCCCTTCAAACCTTGCATCCATCAAGCCACAATCAATGAGAGTAAGTGCAAAATCTTCCATTGAACTTGCATTTGGATCGGCCCCAAGAAGTTGTTCATCTTTACTAAGTATTACATTAAAATCTCTTCTTACCAACCATGGTTCTTGAATTCCAGTAGCTATAAGCCTAAAAAAATCCCATAAATTTTTTCTTTCCAAACAAGTGCACTTAGCATAAATAAAGGAAATTTGAAAAGATAAAAGGAGCCAAGGAACAGAAATTTGGGCATGCAGACATTGGGGGTGATCAAACCTGATGGAGCATAAAACATCATGTTTCCAGAATATCCATATTTTTTTAGAGCAATTACAAGTTGCTCCCTCAAACCCCAACTTCCTTCTATAGAATTCCAACAGAAACCCATGCACCATCAATTCAATGGTGCATCAACTGTAACTTTTTTATTCTTCTTTGGATGACTTTACCAACCACTCCCCCCACATTCCAAATTAAAGCACTGATCATGGATATGTTTTAAAAGTGAATTGCATGGAGACAGAATCTTCACAGGTTCTATCTGTCAACGAGTGAGCTTCATTTTCAGAAGAGACATCCTCATATGGGTTGTAAGACAACTCACTATCAGATTTCCTTTTTCTGGAAGCCACAGGGTGATATTCAATAGGTTGACTGCCCGATTCTAGTGATGGATCCATGTTGGAAGGTGATCTGCCATCATCATCATCATCTTGCATCTATTCTGCCTTTCCTCGGCTTATGCTCCCATTTTGCCCATAGTCCTCATAATGATAATCTCTCACCGAATGCCCTTCACTGCTTGCATGGGGAATGGTTGCATGGGAAATAGTTAAACTAATTTCTTTATTTAAGCCGTAGTGTTCTTGCTCATGCATATCGTGGTCGGCTTGTTTGGTGCCTGCATGATGAACAGTGCCGAGTTGAAGAAAGCCATCTAGACTCACTTCATGACCACGACCGAGGTGACTCATTTCCAAACCCAACATAGGGATATATTCCCCACTGCCTTCTATCATTTCAGTTTGCGGTTGAATCTGTTGCTAGCCCTCCAAATGCCTGCCAACCTCTGATAGCTGCAGTTTACTACCACTAGCTATTATTGAGTCTGGCGCTCGGTCTAAGATCTGTTTTTAAATTTTTTTCTTTTGGTTCTTCCTAATGGTTACATTAGAGGCATTCTCCATAGCCCATTGCACATAATCACGAGTGTCAATATTCTCTACACTGTCAGACAGGTCACCGTCAGTTCTTGAACTTTCCTCAACTCTTGCATGAGTGGACCCTTGATCGGAAACCATTCTTGCCAAGACTGAAAGCCCCTTATCAGCTACAGATAAAAGAACAACATCCTCTCACACAGTAGGTAAATTTTCAGTTGATCCTCGACCCCCATGCACGGGTAATACCCGTTAAAAATTTCCTTCTGAGGCTTGCTTTTTGGCGGATAACTCTTCTTCCTCCTCTAAGATAATCCACTGTCTTTGATTAGTTTTGTGAGTACTACTACCCATCCTCTAACCTTTTTCCATTCCACGAATCACTACCCCCACAATGTCTCACCCTGCATCCATGCCGAGCAGCGCAGCCAAAAAAATATTTTTCTTCGCAGGATCACTGTTCACTTGCTCTATTTGCGCCTATTTTTCGATTCGATTTTGCTCCCCATATTCATCCTTAATGATCGTCTGAAATCTATTGAAGATCGGTACATTGGCATCCTTTGGATCCTTTTCTGATTCTATTTTCTTACCCATTTGATCCTTTGCCTCGCTTTTTCTCGGTTTACCGACTACTTGCCATTGTTTCCCATGTTTTGGCACCTCCATATGTTGATCTGCCCTTCTCTTTTCTGTGTTACTAGCTCGATCTTTTCTACCCTGGTTCTTATCATCTGTCTCCAAAAAATGATCTGTAGCATGATCTCCAAAGGGTTTATCCCAGTGGTTTCCAACCGATTTTGACTTAGCTGTTTCAGTTCTCTACCTCAGCACCAAACAGTTTGAGATCCCATGTCTGACATGATAGCAATGATTGCAATATTCCGACACAGGATAAAATTCAACCTTTTGTAAATACCAACTTGTGATATCATCTGAGCCTCTTTTACTCACAATAATCCAAACACTGTCCATTAGAGGCTTCAAGTAGTCGTATTCAATGCAAACTCGAGCCACGCTCGATTTGGTTCCATTTGCAGTTGCTTTATCCACACAAAGAGGGTTGCCAATGGATTTAGCGATCAACAATAATGCAAATTTCTCAAATAAATGTGCTCTAAGGTTTGGAAATGAGGTCTAAACAAGCACGATTGAAGGTTCTTTCTCTGGTTCAAAATCTGAAGTCCACTTAAACACCCGCATCTTCTGTTTTGCTATAAACCATGTTGGCTTGGTCCAAATTCTGTTAAAGTCCTGTTCGTTTGACAAATGAATTAAAATATGCTTATAATTCATCCATTGTATATTATAAACACCTGATAATCTCAAACCTACAAAGGCTTGTCGAATCTCAACCAACCTTGGCATTCGTGAGAATTTCCAGATGATTGAATATTTAAAAGGCTGCGTTAGGGCTTCTATCTCAACTTGTATAGTAGCAATAGTATTAGATTTTTCTTGATCTAATAAGCAATCGGACCATGATGCTTCAATTTTCAAAAAAGAAGAAAAAAGAGGAAACGATGTATTTAATATTAAAATCATTTTTTTGTGAAAAAGAGAGAAAATATTTACATAGTATTTGAATGCAGTTTTGAATTTTAGATTTTTTTTTCTCTCAATCTTTGTAAGAATAAAAGAATTCTAGATTTTAATATTCTATTGTTGGGTCTTCTGTTTTTTTTTTAGTTTTTGTAGAGATAGGTAGAGAAGAGGGAAATCATGATTTACATTGAAGAATGGTAATTTGTAAAGGGAAGGAGAGGAGAGGGAGATTAATTAAGAGATGGGTATTTCTTGAAAATTAATGTTTTTTTAAAAGAATAGAAGAAAAAGCTCCTCCTCGGAGCTTTTTTTTTAAGTTTTTTTTTTAAAAATTTTGTTCTTAAAAAAAACTGCTTATTTTTAAGAGCTTATCAAAAAATCATATTTGTCTTGGCTTTTGCTTTTAAGAGGTAAATAAGCTGAAAAAAAGCTAGGCCAAACATGCACTCAAAGCCTATTTGGCTTGGCTTTTTTCTAGTTTAAAAGTTATTATAAAGCTCTTATGAAAAATAATAGCTTTTAAAATTAAGCTAAAATTATTTGATAAAATTTTTTTTATAAGTTAATATTTTGATTAAAATTATCATAAAGGGTATTTCTTTTTTTGAGACCGTAATATTGTAATTATTTTTAACAGATGAGGATATTTTTGGAATAAAAATTAAAATTCTCTTGCATTTTTAAAAAAAGAGAAGAAAAAGCTTATCATAGGAGCTTTTCCTGAAGCTCTTTTTTTTTCAAAATTCTTTTCTTTAAAAAAAAAACTATTTTTTTAAGAACTTTTCAAAATTTATGTTTGGCCTAACTTTTACTTTTAAGAAATAGATAAGTTGAAAAAAAGTCAAGTCAAACAAACACTAAATACATTTAATTTGAATAAAACAAGCCAAAAAAAAAAAAAAAGAAACTAGAAGTTGCATGTTTTGAAGTTCAAGCCACATTGATGGCTCAACAAACATCAAAATTGACATCCCATGAATCTTTCCTTGCAACTGGCAGTTTTATGTTTTGCCTTTTAAGTTTCTATCTTTGAGTGCTTCACCTTATTTTTCACATTTCTGGTTTCATGCATCATTTTATAATATATAATATTTGACGTAAAATAATTAAAAAATGTCGTAATCAACTTAAGATAAACTATTATGATTAGAAACGTAATAAAAGGTAACCATAAGTATAACATATTTTTATATATTCGAACATTTGACTTATTAATTGATGCATGAGTTTAAAGAGAAGAACTCGAATCCCCTTTCTCCAAATTAAAAAAAAAAAGTATAACGTATTTTTAGTTTAAACTTAAAAAGTAAAAGGCATCATAAAGTTGAAAATATATTTCTTAAAAATTTTAGAAAATAGAAAATCCAATTTTTATTTGTAAAAAATTTTATAATAATTTGTACCCCTCAGCTAACTACCTAGTATCCATACTCGAAAAGTATAATTTCACACAATTAAATAAAATATTAATGTTAAAAATAACATTTTAAAATATTAACATAAACGTGTGAGAATAAAGATAAATAATATGTAACATTTGATGTATAATAAGTAAAAAATGTCGTAATCAACTTAAGATAAATTATGATGATTACAAACGTGATAAAATGTGACAATAAGCATAACATATTTTTAGTTTAAAGTTAAAAAAGTAAAAGGCACCATAAAGTTGAAATTATCTTTCTTAAAATTTTTTAAAGTAAACGTGTCAAATTAAAAGGAAAAAGTCATATCATTTATTGTAAAATAAAATAACTCAATATTTAGTTTTTTTTATGAAAAATTATAGAAAATAATTTGTACCCTCAAACTAGCTAACAATAATTTTACATAAAAATATAATTTTACACAATTAAATAAAATATTAACATTTTAAAATTTAACACTAACGTGTAAATATAAAGATAAAAATACATAACATGTGATGTAAAATGGGTAAAAAATATCGTAATCAATTTATAATAAATTATAATGATTTTAAACGTAATGAAGTAAGAATAAGCATAACTTGATTATAATTTAACATAAATAAGTAAGATGCACCACAAAGTTAAAATTAATTTTTTAAAAAATTTAATATAAATGTGTAAGAATAAAATAAAAAATGATATCACTTATTATAATTTTATTTCAAAGTCGGACATAAGACAAACACGAATTATACCATCATCTCAACCAAGTTTATAGGTATCCCAACCATGGTCCATGGATATGTGGCCCAAAAAAGAAAAAATTATTGTCCATGGATGAATAATAATGTGAGTGACCTGCCCTGCAAACAATATTACCGAACTTCCTGCCTTCATTAGTTCCCAAAATTGCAGATAATCTGCCACTCCAGATCCATTAAACACGTTCAAAGAAACTGATAGACGTCGATCCACGTAAAATTAGTAAAGCAGTAAAGATCAAAAATCAAATGGAGACATGTACCAGATATGATGTATCTGCAAAATTCTGTTTTGTCTTTGGATGTCTTGTCAGTTGCTGTGTCCACCATGTTTTTTCTCTTTCTATAACAGTAGCGGAGTTCGAATGTGTGTCCGAGCTCGTTGTCTCTGAAGGGGATACAATTTCTGGGAACTTTGTCGTCACGGATCATGAGATTTTCTGGAACTCTGAGCATCCTGGAATCGAATTCACCGTGAGCTCTACTTGCATTGTCTGCATTCTTTTTTTCTTTTTCTCTTCCAAATTACATTTAGGGTGATTATGGTTTGGCACGCCGGATTTGCTCGAAATACACTTGAAAAATGGAAACCATGATTAAGAGATGCAGAGAATATTGTCAAATACGTCAGGATATAACGCAATCCGAGTCCCATAATAGTTTGATTCTGAAACAACAAAACCTTTAGCCTAGCCCAATTGGGAAGTTTATCTCATTCTTCCCTCCATTAAGGTAAAGGACAAATGTGAGCCCTGCATCTGCAAAAACCGAAGAACTTTCTCTTTTAAAATAATTCTGAGGGCTTTTGAGGCAGGTGACTTCTCCAGGAGGTAAGCTTGTGTACTTTCTGAAAGGAACATCGGGGGATAAGTTCGAGTTCAAAGCCCCAAGACGCGGAATTTACAAATTTTGTTTTCATAATCCTCTTACCACTCCAGAAACCGTCGCCTTCTACCTTCATGTTGGCCACATCCCGGAAACAAATGACGTCGCCATAAATGGTATTAGTTTATACTTAATGTTCACTTTACTTTTACCTTTCTGTATTAGCCCTTTGCACGCGTTATCTTCTGCTTCTTGTTCTTCTATCGTGACATTATTTGTGGATGACTAGTTTCATGACTGTCGAGTGTCAACTTCTTCCGCAGAACATTTTCATCCTACACATGTTAAGATTGCTGAACTGAGAGAGGTGTTGGAGTCTGTTACAGCCGAGCAGAAGTATTTGAAAGCACGCGATGCTCGCCATCGATACAGTTAGTTTTCTAATCTCCTTTGTATGTCCCTGATTGACTAAATACAATTTGAAACATGTATTCATCCAACATTATATAATTGAACACATTTTTCTCTCTTTTTTTGCCCTTTCCAAATGCAGGCGTCTCGTTAGATTTCAATAGTTTATTACTTTTGGGACAAAAAAAGAACGACCTTACCTTTGATTGTTGGTGACTGCAGCAAGTGAGAGCACCAGGAAACGTGTAGTCTTCTACACTCTTGTCGAATACTTTGCTTTGGCTGCTTCAAGCGTGCTTCAGATTGTGTACATTCGCCGTTTGTTCAGCTCCTCCCCTGCTTACAACAGAGTCTAACTTTTTTTTTTTTTTTATTTCAACATTTTATTGTATAATTTCTTCTGATGGCTCTGCTATCATCACTGAACTCCTTAAGCGCTTGTTGAATTAATGAATTCGGTGGTTCAAGTCGGAAACTGTCTGCCATAAACCCATCACTGAAAATTTTACACTCTTAGCCAAGAAAATGAGATTATTATTCGTTAAGGGAGTATAATTCTAGTTCAACTACCTCGAGATCACCCAATATTGTCACGAAGAAAAAGAAAGTGGGATGATTAAGTCCGTGGCAAATGGCAAGTATGCCTTGCACATGATTCAAACAAGTATTTGCGCCCTTTATTCAGCTACTACGACAAAAGACGCGGAGAAAATGCCACGATTACAGGTGGGTTATCTACCTCCACTGGGGAGGAGTTGGTCATACCGTGCAACAAAATGTAGTTTGGAAGGCAAGTAGTTGTTTGATGTGAATCGATGATAGACATGATTACCGTCATCTGTCTCCAGTAATGGCTTTGATTATCTTGGCACAATGACAACACAAATATCATTCCTTTCATATTAGGTGTCATCAAATTCCCATTCTTCCAACTACATCTTGAGTAATAATGTTTAGGCTAGTGTATGAATTTGATATTTAATTAACATGATTAGAAAGAAAGTATGCATGCCAAAACATTTGCTACAATAATTAATTAATATGTAATTTCACGGTTCAAAATACAAATTTAATCAATATTTTTTTTCTTTATTTTAAAAAAATAAAAAATATGTTATCATCGTTATAAATAATTAAATTTGATCAATTAACACATAAATGAATATACATGATCTCACAAATATAAGTACACCCTTGTACACGTATGTATTATTATTTCAATATTTATATTAGGTTGGGAAATCCTACGAGCTTTAGTGGCTAAAGTCTAATTCAATATTCAAATCAAATGTTAATTTAACTCCATTATGAAAACACTTTGAAGGCTTTCTTAAACAAGTTTCCGTGGCCCAAGTGAATGACCCACCGCTGTCAACCTTTTTCCTCCCCAAGTTTCTGTCAGCGCAATTAGTCAATGAGGTATCCTCAGCAAATGGCTCCCTAGATCCGGTAGTGGCAATAAAACAAAAGCCAAATAGGATATGGTCAAATATGAAAATGTCAATTGAGATGTCATCAATATTGTTTGATAAGCTTAAAGAGCTAAAGGTAGGCCAGATGGCCAATTCAAATACTAGCATCATCTAATTCGAAAATTGAACCTTTCAAGCCACCAGATTTGTAATTTGCGCAAGTAATGCTACTAATCAAGGAGGGGGTGGAAGAAAAAGGATGGGGACGGGGAAACATTCAAAAATCAAAACTCGAAAAAAAGTCAGCAAATGTGAAAAGGGTTTAAGATCCAGTTTCTTGGCTCCTTTGCCTTTCTAGCCCGCGACTCTCGCGCCATCTCACGTTCCAAAAATCATAGGCGTGGGCTCCACTTTCACGCGCTTTGTGTTGCGGTGGGGCCTCACCACAGATACTTTCTTTTAATCCTTCTAGTAATAATTTTTTTATTCAAATTTCGCCCTTTTCAATCACCATCTCCACACGCGCAGCTTGGCATGTTTAACACTTCAACTATCTCAAACCATCTGAATAAGTTTCCATTTTTATTATTTTATTATTTTATTAATATTTTATATTATTAGGTGTATACTTTTGCTTATAGAACTTGAATTTATATTTTAGATAATAATAAATGTGATAAAAAAAGCCAATAAAAAAGTAGTAAACGTTTTTTATTTTTTTATTACCGAACAAAAAAATCATAGTCTTCGCCGTGGGTTACACGCGATCCAGATGCAATGGGGAAAAATGGCCCAATTCTAGCATATATTTTAAAGTCTTAATTAGGACAGTATCACGGGACCGGCGGGAGATTACGCTTCGGAATTCATGCAAAGAGATGTGGGGAAGACATGCCATGTCCTAAGATTACTTATAGGTGGTATCGGCATTGTACTTTATTTTTGAATAAATATGTAGTTTTTGGCAGCTAACTTAATATCAAACCCAACACGGTTTCAGTGAATTACTAAATATTTATCCTTATTTTGCAATATTACAGAATTACCCTTCGATTACTTTTTGGTGTAAAAATAATTATCATCTTTTTAAAATTTTACTTTGAATATATAGAATTTTCATTTTTTGATATGTTGACATATTTTGAACTTAAAATGAAATATAAAAGAAATATAATTATTTATTTTCTAAATTGAAGTCATTTAAATTTTTTAAAGAAAATTTAAAAATTATATTTTGTATAAATTTTTAAAATTAAAATTTACAATAATATACTTTTTATAAACTTTTAATAATAATTTACTTGAATAATATTAAATATAACTTGTTCTTTATTTTTCAACATCACGTTCCTTCTAAACATTTTAACCCTTCACAAACAAGAAAATATCAAATACTTAAACATTTCAAGTCACAAATTTACACACATTTTTCTCAATTCAAGACTTTTCAATGACAACATCAATACCAAATTAGGTCTTTATCCATTAACAAAACATGATTGTTCCCTTACTTTTCTTTACATTAAGGCAACTATTTCCTCTCTAACAATTTAATTAATTATTCATTTAGAGACAGAAGTGGGGAGTGTGCACATCGTCACCTATTAGTTCATCGAGTACAAACTACTACTGTACTTTGCATTTCTAGAGATGCTAAAATTGACTCTCAATAACGGCCGTATTTATTTACCAGAAGCACCGTAGAGTGATTGCTAGTTAACGCGTAACAAGTAAGTTACCAACATGAAAAGGACCTGAAATTTTATCCTACTATTCTTCTTTTCTTTTTGTTCACAGAGTTTGGCACTCATCCAATACATGAATTGCCATCTTATTTGACAGATTCTGGGTTAATGACTGCTTCTCTAATCTCACCTACCTTTTTTTTTTTGCTTTTCACTTTATAGTTGGGATTAAGAAAAAGCAACTTGGGATGAAATAGATTGACTTGATCCGCTTATCCTATAATTTACTCTGTCGTCTCTTACGGCTTCAAAAGCGTGATTACTTCTGCCTGCTGCTACCTTTGATTAGGTCCTCCGTCGGATTTCAATTCACCTAATTTTCTCTTTGGCTTTAATATGAGAGCAAGGAATGTTCAATTATATAGATACTGCGCAGGAAGTTTATTTCCTTTTTTTGTTCAATTCCAATATATACTTGTCACGAGGAAAGTGAATATCGTAGCCACATATGGTAATCAATGCAATGAAGGAGTTTTTAAAGCCACAACCGTCTTATTAAAGGCCTTGCAGTGTTTTTTTTTTTATATAACCAACTAGGGTTAATGAGAAGAAGGACTACTACGATTATGGAGTATGCAGGTGGCACATGAATTTAATTATACTTTTTTTTTTCTAATATAAGATATACATGTTTGTTTAGTATATAGCAAATCAAAGTGGTCTGGCTTATAATTAATTATACTCTAATTTTTTTAGTGGTGGAGATTTGAATCCGGCTTTACAGTAGGGCATACAAATTATTATTTGTATTTACTTTGCAATAGAAATAAAATAAATAATGTAATGAATAGAGCTTAAATGAAATGCAGATTTTTGGTAATCTTTTTTAGGTGTTAAATTTTTGTAAGTTGAACGTAATAAAAACATAGCCTCTTATTACGTGCCTTAGCGGACAAACAATTGAATGACGTTGACAACACCTTTAAGAAACTTGTTTGACATCTTTTTTTAAATAGGAAAAATGCATGTTTGATCTCCCTTATGTATGACCTTAAGAAGTTAAGTCAATGATGTGTAATTGGTAAGAATCTCATTTTACCGCGGGGGAAAAAAAGAAAAAACAAAAGAAGGCTAGTAGTAATTTCACTTGTGTAAGGATGTTAAGGGTAAAATATTCATTATTTTTGAAGAATTATAATTCGAACTTGATTATTTTATAAAGTATTAAAATCTTATAAATGCTTTATTAAATTTTGAAATTGTCCTAAACATTTCCCGTTAAACGTTTACTTGTTAAGTATGCAATTAAAATAAATTTTTATGTATATTATTAATAAAATTTAAATTAATAAATTAAATTATAAAATTATATTTTTATTAATTAATGAATTTTAGTAAGTATTACATTAATTATTAAAAATTTATAAATAAAAAAATAAAATATAAAATTAAATTTAATATTATAAATCACTATTTATATTTGACTTTTAAATAGTAAGTACTTTAAGAGCGCAACTCTAATATGTGATAAGTAATAATTTTACTATTCGAATTTGATTATATGATATCATAATTTTTTTTAATTGAGTTAGATAATATAAAATATCTGATTATAAAATATTTACTGACATCTTTATGTCTATTTTATCAGAAAAAAAGAAGTATTTCTACTTCTACTCAGATATTGGCTTTATCAATCTTCGCTTGAAAACTTCTCTATTTTTTGAAACTTTATAACTATACTACATAGCTTTAACGGAGTGGATGCAACGGAAAGTAAAGTTCAAAAGTTCAGACTTCAAATTCAGCTTTATCTATTAATTAATTTAATAATAATAATAATAATACAAAAATATTTATTATTTACAACGAAAGCATACCCTAGATTTCTAAGAAAGGGGGGGCAGCTCATAGACACTTTAAAGATTTGCCTTTGTCATTAAGGAATACTATAACGCCAAAAATAATAACACTATCATCGGTTTTGTTTCGTTTTTTTTTTTTTCTTGCCAAGTTACAGTATATCAGTTTGAAAGAGAAAATCAAACAGAATTTTCAAAAAAAAGAAAAAGAAAATCAAACAGGTCAAAAAGTCCCTGATAAACCGGCAAACCGGCTTATCATTTGATCTTGCGCCGTCCAATCTGCGGACCAAATACAGACCGGAACGATGCACGCACGTCTTGTCCGTCAATCTCGAAGCGCCACGTGGAAGTCGTAGCAGTCATGGATCCCACGCTGACGTGGTCGAGGAACAATTAAAAAAATGGTAACAGTAACAACATACTCCTACTACATAAATTAATCGAAAAAAATAATGAAGAAGGGCCGCGGAGAAGGAAAGATATAGAGCGAGAAACAAGGCGCGGAGTGGCAGTCCAAAATCAGCAGAGAAAAGAGAGAAACCAAGAGAGAGAGAGTCCATTTTTTGAGTGTTGTTGATCTTCATCATCGTCTTTTTTTTTCTTATCCGAAGTAGCGGTTTATTAGCTCTCCCCTATTTTAGGGTTCGAAAAATAAAATACACATTTGTATTTTCTGCTTTGAAAAATCAAACGACTAGAAATTTGAAAAAATAGAAAAATTAAGACGGCAAAACGGAAAATAGAAAAAACAGGACAGATTAATCGCAGATCCCCTTCTGCTTAGAATCTTCACCCTAATTCCGATCGATCCGTTAATCACATTTTCCAGCTGTATTCACACGGTTTCTTTGGAAATTTATAATTTATTTCATATTTCATTTTTTGATTTTATTTAAATTTTTTGGTTTGGGGATTGTGGTAATCCTTTTGTTGGTTGGGGGATAAATCGCAAGCTGCGTTGAGATGAGATCTTCTAGACGGGATTTCTAGAAGGGTAAGGATCTGGTGCTGCGGCCGCGTCGGATGAGAGGAGGGAGGCGCATGTAAATGTTTCAAGGATCGAAAGGGAAAACGATGAAATGGGTATCATTGCTTAAGGACATCAAAGAGAAGGTCGGTTTAGCTCAATCTCCTACTGCTACCACTGTTTCTTCTTCTTCTCCTTCCTCTTCTTCCTCTTCCAATCGCGATGCCAATGCTTCCTCAACTCGCCACGACTTCGCTTCCTCTCCTTCGAGGTTTGATTTATTATTTCTTTCACTCTTTCTTATTCTTCTCTTTTTATTTTTTTGAATTTTTCCTTGCTTGCATTTCCATCACTGAATGATGATTAAATTTATGGGATGAACTGCTAGAATCACAGCTGCACGCTTTATTTATTTCCTTCTGTTTTTTTTCATCTTCTTTACTTGCCGTTGACTGCTTTTAACGTTGATCTGCAATATATTTTGGGCAATTAGAAGTACAAATTCAGTTGTAGCGCGTGGTTTGTTTATTTATTTATGTTTTTGATAAGATAAGGATGAGATGCTCTTAAGCATATTGGTGCATTTTCTGCAAGAAATAAGTCTTAAAGATTTAAATTTAATTGTGGATAGCTTGTTGATACTGTTGGTTGTACTATTATGCATGGTCGAACTTAATTTTTAGGTGCCAATGTGTAGTCTCGTGGCGAGCATTGGTGATTGTAGGATAGTATTTTATCTGCTAGGGCCACTATAGTATAAGGTTGTAGGACCGGGCTAACTCAAGCAGCTTCAGTTAGTTCTGGATTGCTGTTTCCACTAAAAGAGCATGAGAGGATGCAAACAGAAAGGAAGAAATACAGAAAAAAGATGAGTCAGAAATAATCCATAGAAGTTGTTGAAGCAACATATGATGGTTTGCTTATTAGCAAAATGCATAGATAAGTGTATTATGAAAAATGATTGGACCAAAATTTTGGTGAAAGTCTGATTAGTGTAATGGGAAGAGCAATAAGAATTTAGTTGGCAATTGCTGACAGTAGGATTATGGGCCTGCAATAGGATGAATGCTACATCTTTATTTGACTAATCAGGGATATTTTATTATCTTTTTTTGTGTCTTTTAAATTGTTGAGCATCTGAAGTTTACTTATGCTTTATTCCTCCTTTGAAATGTTTCACTTACAACTGAAATCCATATTCCTAAACTTCCCTCACTGGCATTTTGAGATGAGTTAGACACCTATGTTTAGCGATCTAAATGGAAGGTAATTTTGAAATCAGTCTTAGGTGGGAGCTTGCATTTACAGCTTGGAATAGTGTGGATGATTGGTTTACCAGTGCATAGATGTTTAGTTTACTGAAATGTTTAGGTTTGGACAGCAATAAATAGCACATGAATATCATCTATCATGGGAATCAAGGATGTAGGGATGTTCTTTAGTTACAAATAAGTCTGGTAATTTGTTCTTTTTTTCCAAGGAAAAAAAAACCACTGTGAAATCAAGCAAAAGGAAACACAAGAATTTACGTGGTTCAACTACTTTCCAACGTCCAGAGTGAAATAATTCTTCTATTATTGAGAAATTAAAGTACAATAGAATCTCACTATATGACTTCCCGAACCAACTCAAAGACCTTTTGTACACCCTCTCTCAATAGTCCCACAAGAACACCCATTCAACACCCACTTTAGCCCCGCTTAGTGTAGAAGACAAAATTACAAGATGTTTACCTCTCTAAGGCTCCCAAAAGCTCTACTAACTTCTTAAGACCTAGAGAATTACTTTTATGATATGAAAGTCTAAATTAGAATAAGACTAGGTCTCGATGCAGGACAAGAAGTTAAAACTGTACAACTATTCAATGTTGTATGCAAACTAAAATTTTAGTCAAATAAGGTTTCAAATTCTAGTCAAACCAAAACTCAATTGTGATAGTGTAAGATCCTTTACTATGCTACTGCTTTTTGTTCTCTTTAAAATCGGAAGTTGATAATGCCCTTTTGCTTGTCCTGTTCTACCAATGTGTTGAGTATGATATTATGCAAAATATTTGGAGTTTACAACTAGGTTTCAACTTTCAGTTATTGCACTCTACCATTTATTTTTGTTCTTGTGCAGTATCTAATCATATATTATACTCATAATTTCCTTCTCCTTTATTGTGATTAAAGTGACTAGATTCGATTTTTGGTTAACTTGCATTTTTAAACTTAAAAAACTGTGGCAAAGTGACATCTTTTCTCTGCTTTCCACTGCTTTCGCTTATGGATGTGACATTTCTTTCTAAATGAATTTACCTTTTTTCTTGTGACAGCAGAGACAAACATGAACTGGAGTTGGACTTCAAGAGATTCTGGGAAGAGTTCCGCTCATCCAATTCTGAAAAGGTTCTTTCTCGTCCATAGTTTAAATCCTGGCATCCTTTTATGAACCATCTTGATTTCCCTTATGTTTGTATTGTCTTTGCAGGAGAAAGAAGCGGCCTTGAATTTGACTGTAGATGCCTTTTGTAGATTAGTCAAGCAGCACGCTAATGTAGCTCAATTAGTCACCCTGTATGATTGCTGATCCTCAAGTCTGTGTTCTTAATATTGCATGGCTTATTTTGTCTGAATAATTTATCAAGGATTTTTACTCTGTTCTGATTGTTGAGGAAAACTTTTTCATACCCTTTCACGTTGTCAAGTACTGTTGCCCAAGGTTGCTCTGTCCTGTCCTGTCCTTCACCTACTTGTTTGAGTTGTTGAGAAACTCAGCAGCGTTATAACTTTATTGCCATGTTTAATTCAGAAAACATCTCAAAGTTGCCTTACTCAGAAGTTTGTGTATCTAAATTCATTCTCCTGATATTGAAGTTGCATCACATCTCCTGATAGTTAGTCATAGTTTATGATTCATTCTTGTCGTGACTTGATCTGATTGCTATTAGAATGATTTTGTTCTCTCTACTTTCTAATAATTATTTAGATTTTTTATGGAGTTAGCATAATTATTAGCTAAGACCCCTACTATGTAACTTAATACAAATTTTCACTATTCAAACTATGTAGACACTGGCTGTTTAGTTGATATAGTTTTCTTCTTCCAAATATTAACTTCTCATGAGGATTGTTGTAATTAAAGTTAGTTCTTTGTACTGTTTTAAGTTTTCATCAGCTTCTGCTTCAAATCTCATAAAGAAATTGTCAATTATTCAATTTCTTTGTGCCATTTGAATAGTATTAATCATTTTTGTATTTCCTTTGAGAATAGTTCATATCGTTTCTGTGCTTGTTCGCTGAATAGTTATATTAGCTCAGTACTGTACATCTCTAGTGGTATGAATTGGTTGTCCCTATTCAAATGATATTGCTGCTTTCTGTCGTTCTCCAACTGTGAGCGTGTTGACTAATATTAAGAACTTTAATTAATCACAGGTTAGTAGAAACGCATATATTCTCTTTTGTTGTGGGAAGAGCGTTTGTAACAGATATTGAAAAGTTAAAAATTAGCAGCAAGACAAGATCTTTGGATGTATTGAAAGTTCTACAGTTTTTCTCTGAAGTCACCAAGGTTTGGCTCTGGATCCAAGTTCTTTATATCTCAATGAATTTATTATCCATATTCTTTGTGGGTTTCTTATTGGGGTCACATTTATGTGTGCTGATCTGCAGGATGGCTTCAGTCCTGGTTCAAATTTGTTGACTGCTGTTGAAGTCCTGGTGTCGGGGGTATATCTCATTAAATTCTAATAGCTTAATTGATGTTATGTATGTGGGATCATGTCATTAAATTTCTTGGAACAAGTTTGTGTCATTGATCCCACCATAAAGATACTACAAACTGTAATGATATTTGAATTAAGTTGTTGGAAACTAACCAATCTACTTTGGCTTATTTGAAGTGATCTGGTTGAATTGGAGTAGTTCTTAACATATAATTTTGCATCACATTTGGCATCCTAAATTCTGTTCTTTCTGATATTTAAACACTATTGGTTGTTTTTATCATTGTTTTTTCTGTTGTTTGCAGCCTATTGATAAACAATCTCTCCTTGATTCTGGGATATTTTGCTGTCTCATACATATTCTGAATGCTTTTTTGAGTCCTGATGAGGCTAATCAGAGGCCTAAAATTACTGACTCTGAGGAATCAATACTAGCTGAAAAGGATTCAGTTGCTGATGTTAGGCAAGCCCGCCGACTCGAGGTAGTTTTCTTTTTGTGATTTCTTGAACGTCTAATTGTGTTTTATGTACACTGAATACACATACACACACATATCTATGTATGTATATGTGATGCATGTTTTTGGGCATGTATGTAGATACTTTTGCGTTTTATTGTTTGCTGCTTAAAATTAAAAAAAGAAGATATCTTATTGCACAGTATTGACCTGATTTTTTTTCTCATTTTTATGACATAGGTGACTTGAATAATGCTTTTTCGTTTGACTTTAAACTTATTTGCTATTCATGCAGGTAGAAGGAATTGTGGTGCATATTATGAAAGCATTGGCAAACCATCCTTCAGCAGCACAGAGTTTGATCGAGGATGATTCTCTGATGTTGCTGTTTCAAATGGTTGCCAATGGATCTTTAACTGTCTTCTCTAAATATAAGGAAGGTCTTGTTTCACTGCACATCATACAACTTCATAGACATGCTATGCAGGTAAACTTGTTGTGCTTACTATATAAATGTTCTTAATTAGTATGAAGGAGGTTCATTGAGCTTCATGTGCTGATATTTAACTGATGTTCGTATAATTTGCTTGTTCTTCTAGATCCTTGGACTTCTTTTGGTCAATGATAATGGAAGCACGGCCAAATACATACACAAACATCATCTGGTATGCTTTCATGGAAATTTCAAGAGCATATCTGAAGAATGTTGCTTGCTGGATGCTGTTTCTTAACTTTTCTTCTTCTTTTAAATATAGTTTCCTATCCTTTAAAGGATCTTAGTCATTGGATCATGTTTTTGTCTTTACATTTAAGGCTTGTTTGCAGTTGATTTGGAATGAATAGTGATGAATTGTATAGGCAGCAAGATAGGAATTGTGTGTCAATATGGGGATTTACTAAAGCAATTTAGGCAAAAATTTGGAGAGTAGTGGAGTCCATGATTTAAGTGAAGGTAGAATCCTGTTTTAACTTAAGAGTGGAAAAGTTGAGGTGACTTTTTTTGGCAGTTTGATGGATGGTGCGAGTGTTGACATAATGTGGAATTGTGTATATGAAATGGTAGGTTGCTTCCTTAAGTCTCTTTGTCTGGGCATCAACTCAAGTCCAGTGGTGATGGTAGCTCGATTAACTTGCTACTTCATTGCTGTAGAGTTTAAGCTTCCTTTTAGTTGGCTTCTTTTGCGTAATTTTGGTTAAGACATTGATTCACTGGAGAGAAATATCTGGTGAGCAAATTCACTATGTTTATTGGTATTAACTTCCAATTATTGTTGATGTGGTCTATTTGAAGACAAAGACTTAATAGAAACCCTGAAGGAGTTAAACCTTCATTACCTATTTGAAAATGTTCTTTTCTCTTAAGAAGATCATACATTTGGAGGGCTATTTCTCCCTCTTATAGTACTTCCTTTCTGAATCTTCAGTTCATAGTTTTAATATAGTGCTTGCATGTCATTTGTTATTGCCTTCTTACTGTTTAATAGCTGCACCTTGTTGCATAAATTTTATTAAAGACTAAAATGAAGGAATTCTTAATTGTAATATCCTAGATGGTTGGCTTTGAGAACAGCTCCACTTGTTTCTGTGTTCTGCATTTGAACTAAGAAATAGTATAGCTTTTGATAAGATGCAGTGGTTGAATTGTAAGAGATTGAGATATTTATTTTGAGGAGCCTTTATGCTGCCTGTCAAGTGTCTTCTCTCTATCCACTTCGCTTTCTGCATTATGTGGATTCTTTTTGTTTGATCTATGGACAGAAACAGTCCATATTCATCTAACCTGGGTCATGGCTGCCACAGCTGTATATCATCTGCCTTTCAGCATTTGAGGCACTAGTGAAGCCATGCCTTTTGAACCCTAAGTTTTACCTTAGTTTCCGATGTAGATCTCTAATGCTCACCATCCAACCAAGTTAAACTGTTAAATTTGCTTTATCGTATTCATTTTTTTTTTCAGCAATCTTTTATTTATATCTTTCTCAAGCGTGTATTTGGTTTATTTTCTTGTTGCCTTGTCATTCATCAATATGTCCTTTTACATGTGTTTCACATGCTGTTCTTTTGTGCAGATGAAAGTTCTTCTAATGGCTGTTAAAGATTTTAATCCAGATTGTGGGGACCCTGCCTATACTGTTGGGATTGTGGACCTGTTACTTGAATGTGTGGAATTGTCATATAGACCAGGTAATTGGTTTGTGGTTTATCCATGAATGGCATTTGGTATGGGTGATTTCCTTAAAATCCAGGTTGATCTATTCACTGTGATTAGATCACCATGTTTGGTAGTAATTTGGGTGTCCTTCATGGCAGTGCTCTTAGATAACAGTGAGTGAGTAGATCACTTACTGGTGGAAAAGTTTTATCGCCAAGGGCGAGTGATCTCCAACATCATTTCATGACAGATTTTCCCTTGTAATGGTGTGCACAAAAATGTGTTTCCCTCCAAATTTTCAGTCTTTATAAGCTAACATCCACCTTTTAACTAATTCAATTTGAAAGCAACCTATGTGACTTTGACCTTTATGGGACACACCAATAAATATAATTGGTTGTTCTAGGAAATTGTACACACCAAAACTGGTTCATGCCTTATAATTCCTTTTAGAACAATGGATTCTTAGTTTATAAATTGTTCATTAACTAAGTTTGAAATTTTTGCTTGCTTTTTAAATAATCTTCTTATTAATAATAAGGTTATTTTGGCTATTTTGTACTTGGTGATTTTTCTTTATGCAATACCCAACACATTGATTCAAGATCACTGGTGATTTGTATATTACACCAAACATGGTAATCTAAGATCTCTAGTAATCTCATCATTATGCTGATTGGATCACCATGGTGATCATAAATTTGCTATCAAATGCTACCTTGTTGAATTGATTAAGATGACTTTGGTTAGTGTATCAATTTGTTAATGTATCGTAAGTTATGTGGTCTTGGCTTCTGAAAGTATTAATGTTTCTAGCTGTTCTTGTTTTTGATGATTTTTATTTAATATTTTTCCTGTCTACTGTTATTGCTGATATCATGCAACTTTGACTTGTAGAGGCTGGTGGTGTCAGGCTTAGGGAAGATATACATAATGCCCATGGTTATCACTTCCTTGTTCAGTTTGCTCTAGTTCTGTCCTCCATGCCACAGAATCAAGGCATTGAATCTATATATATGAGGCCTCGGACTGACAAAGATAGTGGTTCAGGTAGTGCTCATACTTTTGACAATGAAGGGGAAAAGGATTTAGTTGGAAAAGAGGACCCTTCTTCTGAACATCTCTCACCCACTTTGAGTAGGCTACTTGATGTTCTTGTTAACCTAGCTCAAACAGGTCCTGCTGAAGGCAAAAAATCCAAATATTCTCACACAAAGGCCAGTGGCCATAGCAGAAGTCGAACATCATCTACTGACAGGCTTGGTGATGAAATCTGGGAACAGGGAAATAATAAAGTTAAAGACCTTGAAGCTGTCCAGATGTTGCAGGACATTTTTCTCAAGGCAGACAGCAGGGATCTGCAGGCAGAAGTATTAAACAGAATGTTTAAAATATTTTCAAGTCATCTTGAAAACTATAATTTGTGTCAGCAACTGAGGACTGTTCCTCTCTTGATCTTAAACATGGCTGGATTTCCTTCATCGTTGCAAGAGATAATCTTGAAAATTCTTGAATATGCTGTGACTGTAGTGAATTGTGTTCCTGAGCAAGAACTGCTGTCTCTATGTTGCTTATTGCAGCAACCAATTACATCAGAACTAAAGGTCACCATCCTTTCTTTCTTTGTAAAGCTTCTATCCTTTGATCAACAATACAAGAAAGTCCTACGAGAAGTAGGTGTGCTGGAAGTCCTGTTGGATGATTTGAAGCAACATAAGTTTCTTTTGGGTCCAGACCAACATGATGGTAATGTTAATCAGTTGGAGAGAAAATCTAGCTCCAGCAGCTTCAAGAAACGCTTGGACAGTAAGGATGTTATTATTACTTCACCCAAGCTCATGGAATCTGGTTCAGGGGAGTTTCCCATTTTCGAAGTTGAGGGTACAGTTGCTGTTGCTTGGGATTGTATGGTTTCATTAATAAAAAAAGCTGAAGCCAATCAAGCTTCATTCCGATCTGCCAATGGTGTGACCACTGTTCTCCCCTTCCTGGTGTCCAATATTCATCGTCCTGGGGTCCTCCGCTTATTGTCATGTTTGATCACTGAAGACACTATGCAGGTTTGTCAAGATGCACGTTCTTCTGTTTGATATTTAAATTTGGATAGATCTTGCACTCGAGAATATTGTTCTTCTCCCCTTTTTTACATTTTTCTTTATTCTTTTCGTACCTTGATGAGCGTCCTGGGCCTTAACTTCCAATTGATCTAATGTTCAATGTCCTTATCCCTTTGCATGGAGTAAACTGCACATGCACAGCTGTTATTTTGCCTTTGGTCACACCAAATTGGTTTCCTTTTTTTCCCAGGGTCATCCTGAAGAATTAGGAGCACTTGTTGAAGTTTTAAAGAGTGGAATGGTTACAAGTGTTTCAGGACATCAATACAAGCTTCAAAGTGATGCAAAATGCGATACAATGGGAGCCTTGTGGCGAATTCTGGGAGTAAATAATGCAGCTCAGAGAGTCTTTGGTGAAGCCACTGGATTTTCTCTTCTGCTGACCACCCTCCATAGCTTTCAGGGTGATGAAGCACACTCGGAAGAATCTTCTTTATTAGTTTACATCAAAGTCTTCACATATTTGTTGCGCCTTATGACAGCTGGGGTGTGTGGTAATGCCATTAATAGGACAAAATTGCATGCTATCATATCATCACAAACATTTT
Organism: Theobroma cacao; assembly: GCF_000208745.1. Classification (NCBI taxonomy): domain Eukaryota; kingdom Viridiplantae; phylum Streptophyta; class Magnoliopsida; order Malvales; family Malvaceae; genus Theobroma; species Theobroma cacao. The sequence goes on along the minus strand of NC_030850.1, from coordinate 29,094,240 downwards.
ATGATCTTCTCTCTGAGTCTGGCTTGCTGTGTGTGGATTATGAGAAGCAAGTTATACAACTGCTGTTGGAACTTGCTCTTGAAATTGTGCTTCCACCTTTCATGGCACCTGAGAGTGCCACATCAGCAGATCTGGCTGAAAATGAGTCCACTAGTTTTCTTTTAACCACTCCATCTGGTTTGGTTAATCCTGATAAGGAACGAATATACAATGCTGGTGCTGTTAGAGTTCTGATCCGTTCATTGTTGCTTTTTACTCCTAAGGTGCAGTTAGAAGTGCTGAACCTTATTGGGAAGCTTGCTCGTTCTGGCCCCTTCAATCAGGAAAATCTCAGCTCTGTAGGTGAGAAAGTATCTTCTATAGCCATTATGTTCTTTTCTATATTAGACATTAATTTCTTACTTTTTACTTTTTTAATTTATTTAGGTTGTGTGGAACTTTTACTGGAGACAATTCACCCCTTCCTTTCTGGCTCATCACCGTTACTCTCTTATACTTTGAAGATTGTAGAGGTTCTAGGGGCATATAGGTATGCTGGTGGTCATCTAGGAATCACTAGATTTGGTCAATCTATTTAATTTTTGTTTGTCTTCTATTATTTCTGAGATAAGGTTTGTATTTCTGGTATAGGTTGTCCGCATCTGAACTCCGGGCACTTGTAAGATATATTCTGCAAATGAGGCTGATGAAATCAGGTCATACAATTGTTGATATGATGGAAAGGTTAATCCTTATGGAAGATATGGCCTTGGAAAATGTTTCTTTGGCTCCATTTGTTGAGATGGACATGAGCAAGATTGGGCATGCTTCTGTTCAGGTGTCTCTGGGAGAAAGATCTTGGCCTCCTGCTGCTGGTTATTCATTTGTTTGTTGGTTTCAGTTTCATAACTTTTTGAGAACACAAGCAAAAGAAATTGAGCCTGTCAAAGCTGGTCATTCCAAGAGGAAAACTGGCTCAAATGGTCATCATGACCGGCATATTCTCCGGATATTTTCTGTTGGTGCAGTAAATAACGAGAATACTTTCTATGCAGAACTTTTTCTTCAAGAGGATGGTGTTCTTACCCTTGCCACCAGCAACTCTTGCTCCTTATCATTTTCTGGATTAGAACTGAAGGAAGGTCGGTGGCATCACCTTGCTGTTGTTCATAGCAAACCTAATGCCCTTGCTGGATTATTCCAAGCTAGTGTTGCTTACGTTTATCTTGATGGGAAGCTAAGGCACACAGGAAAATTAGGATATTCCCCCTCTCCCATTGGAAAACCTTTGCAAGTAACAATTGGGACTCCAGTTACTTGTGCAAGGGTTAGTGACTTGACATGGAGACTTCGCTCTTGCTATCTTTTTGAGGAAGTGCTCACGCCAGGTTGTATATGTTTCATGTACATCCTTGGTAGAGGATATAGAGGGCTTTTCCAAGATGCAGATCTTCTCCGTTTTGTCCCCAACCAGGCTTGTGGTGGTGGTAGCATGGCTATCTTAGATTCATTAGAGGCTGACTTGTCTGTACCTCCTGGTACACAGAAACTTGACAGTGCAATCAAGCTGGGAGACTCCAAGGCAGATGGAAGTGGAATTGTTTGGGATTTGGATAGATTAGGAAACCTTTCATTTCAGCTCTCTGGTAAAAAACTCATATTTGCTTTTGATGGAACATGTGTGGAGGCTGTTCGAGCATCTGGGACATCTTTCATGCTCAATCTGGTTGATCCACTGTCAGCTGCTGCGTCTCCCATTGGAGGTGAATAGCCATTTTTTCCCCTTTTTACATAACCATCTTGAAAATTCATCTCATCTGAACCGTTCTTTCTTCTGTTGTCTATGCAGGTATACCACGGTTTGGGCGTCTTCATGGGGATATCTATATCTGTAGGCAATGTGTGATTGGTGATACCATCCGCCCTGTTGGTGGGATGTCTGTCATTTTGGCCCTTGTTGAGGCTGCTGAGACTAGGGATATGCTCCATATGGCCCTTTCATTTCTTGCCTGTGCACTTCATCACAATCCTCAAAATGTAAGAGACATGCAAACATACAGGGGATACCATTTGCTAGCTCTATTCCTGCGCCGAAGGATGTCATTATTTGATATGCAGTGCCTTGAGATGTTTTTCCAGATCGCTGCATGTGAAGCTTCATTTTCAGAACCAAATAAATTGGAACATATTCAAACTCTTATATCACCTACTACAACTATTCGTGAAACTAGCTTTGATGATCTTAGTTTGTCGAAGTTCCGTGATGAAACATCTTCAGTTGGATCTCATGTTGACATGGATGATTTTTCTGCCCCAAAGGATTCATTCAGTCATATTTCAGAGCTAGAAAATGCTGATATGCCAGTTGAAACTTCTAACTGCATCGTCTTGTCAAATGCGGATATGGTAGAACATGTTTTGCTGGACTGGACACTCTGGGTGACTGCCCCAGTTTCCATTCAAATTGCACTTTTAAATTTTCTAGAGCATCTTGTGTCCATGCATTGGTACAGGAATCACAACCTTACAGTTCTTCGTCGAATCAACCTTGTTCAACATTTACTGGTGACTTTGCAGCGTGGTGATGTTGAAGTTCCTGTTTTGGAAAAATTAGTTGTACTCCTTGGGGTCATATTGGAAGATGGTTTCCTGGCATCTGAACTTGAAAATGTGGTTAGGTTTGTTATTATGACATTTGATCCACCTGAGCTGAAACCACAGCATCAAATAATGCGTGAGTCCATGGGAAAGCATGTGATAGTGAGGAATATGCTTTTGGAGATGCTTATCGATCTTCAAGTGACCATCAAATCAGAAGAGATGCTTGAACAGTGGCATAAAATTGTCTCTTCTAAATTAATAACATATTTTCTTGATGAAGCTGTTCATCCTACAAGTATGAGATGGATCATGACTCTTCTTGGTGTGTGTTTGGCTTCTTCTCCCACTTTTGCTCTTAAATTTCGCACAAGTGGAGGTTATCAAGGTCTGATGCGTGTGCTTCCTAGTTTCTATGATTCTCCTGATATATATTATATCTTGTTCTGCCTCATTTTTGGGAAGCCTGTTTATCCGAGATTGCCAGAAGTCCGTATGCTGGACTTTCATGCACTAATGCCAAGTGATGGAGGCCATGTGGAGTTGAAATTTGTAGAACTATTGGAATCTATAATTGCTATGGCGAAATCCACCTTTGATAGGCTGAGCATGCAGTCAATACTTGCCCGTCAAACTGGAAATCTTTCCCAACTAGTGGCAGAACTTGTGGAAGAAAATGCAGACATGGCTGGGGAGCTTCAGGGTGAAGCTCTCATGCACAAGACGTATGCTGCACGCTTAATGGGTGGGGAGGCATCTGCTCCTTCAGCTGCAACCTCAGTTCTGAGATTTATGGTTGATTTGGCGAAGATGTGCCCTCCTTTCTCTGCTGTTTGCAGACGAGCAGAGTTTTTAGAAAGCTGTGTTGACCTTTATTTTTCTTGTGTTAGGTTTGTCTTGAGATGCATTCTCCTTTTAATACTTTTACATTTTGTTTTGCATAAATTGCGTATCTTATTTTTGTATAATGTTCCAAAAAAAATATATATATATATATATAATGGAATATAATGCCTACATGATCTCTAATTTGCCTCACAAGTTATCATGTTTTCTTTGTATTTTGTCTTACAGGGCTGCTCACTCGGTGAAGATGGCAAGAGAGCTCTCTGCAAAGACAGAAGAGAAGAATTTAAATGACTGCGATGATGCCAGTTCGCAAAATACATTCTCTAGCTTGCCTGTGGAGCATGAACAGTCTGCCAGGACTTCTATTAGTGCTGGAAGCTTCCCTCAAGCACAGGTCAGTTCAAGTTCTGAAGAAACGCCTGTCTCTTCAAATTTCCTGGCTGAAGATAAAGAAGAGATTAAGCCTACTACATCCCAGGAATTGAACAAATCATTGCAGGAAGATGTCCAAGGTATTCAGAGCATAGATGGTGATAGTGTCGATCAGGTTTCTGCCACCTCAAGCTCAAATGAGTTCAGCTTCCAAAGTATCAAAGACAATTTGACAATTCAACCACCAGATTCCCAGAGTTCCGCATCTCTTGCTATTCCAGATTCTCCTATTTTATCTGAGAAATCCAATTCCAAAATCCCCCTTACACCTTCTTCATCTCCAGTTATTGCTCTGACTTCGTGGTTAAGTGCAAACCATAGTGAATCCAGAAATCCCATAATTGCCAGTCCTTCCATGGAGTCTTCTATGTCTGCTAGTGATTTTGATCAAACCTCAGACTTGAAGTCTGGTTCTCAAGGTCCAACGGCTACAAATATGACCTTTTCTGTTACCCCAAAGCTTCTTATGGAAATGGATGATTCTGGCTATGGTGGTGGCCCTTGTTCTGCTGGGGCAACTGCTATGTTGGATTTTGTAGCAGAAGTACTGGCTGACTTTTTAACAGAGCAAATAAAAGCAGCACAAGTTGTGGAGAGCATCTTGGAAATGGTTCCACTATATGTTGAATCTGAATCTGTGTTGGTTTTCCAAGGTTTATATCTTAGTAGACTAATGAATTTTGTTGAAAGGCGTCTCTTGCGTGATGATGAAGAAGATGAGAAAAAGCTAGACAAGACTAAATGGTCCTCAAACTTAGATGCTTTATGCTGGATGATTGTTGATCGTGTTTACATGGGTGCTTTTCCCCAAGCTGCTGGTGTATTGAAAACTCTGGAGTTCTTGTTATCAATGTTGCAATTAGCAAACAAAGATGGTCGAATTGAAGAAGCAGCTCCTACTGGCAAGGGTCTTTTGTCTATTACAAGAGGAAGCAGGCAACTTGATGCTTATGTACATTCAATTCTTAAGAATACAAATAGGATGATACTGTACTGCTTCCTACCATCATTCCTGATCACCATAGGAGAAGATGATCTCCTTTCCTCCTTGGGTTTGCTTATGGAATCTAAGAAAAGATCACCCACAAATTCACAAGAAGATCCAGGAATTGATATCTGCACAGTTTTGCAGTTATTAGTTGCTCACCGACGGATCATATTCTGTCCTAGCAATCTTGATACTGATCTAAATTGCTGCCTTTGTGTGAATTTAATTTCTCTTCTTCGTGACCAAAGGCGAAATGTTCAGAACCTGGCAATTGATGTTGTCAAGTATTTACTGGTTCATCGAAGAGCTTCACTGGAAGACTTGCTTGTCTCTAAACCTAACCAAGGACAGCACTTAGATGTACTGCATGGTGGTTTTGACAAATTGTTGACTGGAAGTTTATCTGCTTTCTTTGACTGGCTTCAGAGCTCTGACCAGATGGTAAATAAAGTACTGGAGCAATGTGCAGCAATAATGTGGGTGCAGTATATTGCTGGCTCAGCAAAATTTCCTGGAGTAAGAATTAAAGGCATGGAGGGTCGTCGTAAGAGGGAAATGGGAAGAAGATCACGAGATACTTCAAAGTTTGACCTAAAACACTGGGAGCAAGTGAATGAAAGGAGATATGCATTGGAGGTGGTTCGCGATACAATGTCTACTGAGTTGAGAGTTGTCCGTCAGGATAAGTATGGATGGGTGCTTCATGCTGAGAGTGAATGGCAAACCCATCTCCAACAACTTGTGCATGAACGGGGAATATTCCCAATTCGTAAATCCTCTGTGCCTGAAGATCCTGAATGGCAACTTTGCCCAATTGAGGGTCCATACAGGATGCGCAAAAAGCTTGAGCGCTGTAAATTAAGAATTGATAGTATCCAAAATGTTCTTGATGGGCAGTTGGAATTAGGTGAGACAGAGCTCTCCAAAGTCAAACATGAGGATGGCCTAGATGTTTCTGATTCTGATTCTGAAGCAATTTTCAATCTTTTGAGTGATAGTGTTAAACAGAATGGTGTTGACAGTGAGCTTTATGATGAATCATTGTATAAAGAGTTGGGTGATGTGAAAGATGTAACATCTGTTAAAAATGGCTGGAATGATGACAGAGCTAGCAGTGTAAATGAAGCTAGTCTTCACTCTGCACTTGAGTTTGGTGGGAAATCTAGTGCAGTCTCTGTCCCTATATCAGAAAGCATACCAGGAAAATCTGAACCTGGATCTCCTAAGCAGTCATCTTCTGTTAAAATTGATGAAGTCAAAGTTACAGAGGATAAGTTAGATAAGGAACTGCATGATAATGGTGAATATTTAATCAGACCTTATCTGGAACCTCTTGAAAAGATACGATTCAGATTTAACTGTGAGCGAGTAGTAGGTCTTGACAAACATGATGGTATATTTCTGATAGGGGAACTATGTTTGTATGTAATAGAGAACTTTTACATTGACGATTCTGGCCGCATATGTGAGAAGGAATGTGAAGATGAACTCTCTGTTATTGATCAGGCATTGGGTGTAAAGAAGGATGTTACTGGAAGTCTGGATTTCCAGTCAAAATCAACTTCATCCTGGGCCACAACACCAAAGACATTGGTAGGGGGAAGGGCTTGGGCCTACAACGGTGGTGCATGGGGAAAGGAGAGAGTGGTTAGCAGTGGTAATTTGCCTCACCCTTGGCGTATGTGGAAGCTTGATAGTGTTCATGAGATTTTGAAGCGTGATTATCAGCTCCGTCCTGTTGCTGTTGAGTTATTCAGTATGGATGGATGTAATGATCTTCTGGTATTTCACAAAAGAGAGAGAGATGAAGTATTCAAAAACCTGGTTGCGATGAATCTACCACGGAACAGCATGTATGTAACATTGAACTCATTTATTGTCTTTTTATTTTTGAATTCTGTTTTTTATGGTAGCTCTATGGTTGTGGTTAGCTGCTTCCTGAAAATGAACTGTGGTATCAAGGTACAGAAAAAGGCATATCCACTTGTCTTTCTGTTTATTTCAAAGTTGTTTTCTGTTTACCCTTTCCTTTATCATCTATCTTTTGGCCATCATTTTTTTTCATATACTATTTTTTGCTGTGCTTATGCTTCTTTCTATTGTGTTTGTTTTTCTTCCTGATCTTTGGAATCTTGGCAAAGATTGTTTACTTTGTAATTTATTTTCCTTGCATCAGGTTGGACACAACCATTTCAGGATCGACAAAACAGGAAAGCAATGAGGGTGGTCGTCTTTTCAAAATAATGGCTAAATCTTTCTCGAAGAGATGGCAAAATGGAGAAATTAGCAATTTCCAGTACCTCATGCATCTCAATACCTTGGCTGGACGTGGATACAGTGATCTTACCCAATACCCTGTCTTTCCATGGGTTCTTGCTGATTATGAGAGCGAAAATCTGGACTTGTCAGATCCCAATACCTTTCGCAAACTTGACAAACCAATGGGCTGTCAGACACCAGAAGGGGAAGAGGAATTTAAGAAAAGGTGAATCCTAATATTTATTCAAAATCCATTTTTAATTATAAAACTATTTAAAAATATCTTTGTCAGACATGTAGTGTGTGCCATTTAGATGAGTAGTTATACTGTCTGGTTCACTGTTATATGAATGATGTATAATGTGAGGAATGTTTATTTAACCTGGTCTCTAAGATGAATGTTTTGAGTTGTATGTCTATGTTACTGCTTACCCATTCCACTTCTCTTTTACTTTTCAGATATGAGAGCTGGGATGACCCAGAGGTCCCAAAATTCCACTATGGTTCTCATTATTCTAGTGCTGGTATTGTTCTCTTTTATCTTCTTCGCTTGCCACCGTTTAGTGCAGAAAATCAGAAGCTACAGGGTGGCCAGTTTGATCATGCTGATCGTCTTTTCAATAGCATAAGAGACACTTGGTTGAGTGCTGCTGGGAAGGGCAACACCTCAGATGTGAAAGAACTGATTCCAGAGTTCTTCTACATGCCTGAGTTTTTGGAAAACCGCTTCAATCTTGACTTAGGAGAGAAACAGTCAGGGGAAAAGGTCTGTTGTGGTTAAAATTTTCTAACTTTGAGTTGTTTAGTATGATCTTTATCTCTTGTTTGATAATTTGCCAAAATAAAGTATCTTTAAGACTCACAAATTTCTCATTTTCTGTTTTTCTGTTTTTTTGTATTCCCCAGGTTGGTGATGTTGTCCTACCTCCTTGGGCTAAAGGCAGTTCTAGGAAATTCATTCAAAAGCATAGAGAAGCCCTAGAATCTGATTTTGTTTCAGAAAATCTGCACCATTGGATAGACCTCATTTTTGGCTATAAACAAAGGGGAAAGGTGGGTATATGCATTCTCTGTGAAGCATATTTTGACCTCCATTTGCTGAATTTTCTAAAAATTGCTACTCATTTTAACACTCACAAGTACATACTCGAGAAAAATGTTGAAAATTCTTATGTTTTCAGTCATATGCCAATCCTGCTGATATAATTTGCCTTAATCCTTTTTGGATTGCTGTGAAGTTGCACCAGATGAACTGCCAGTGCTGGTTGCAACTATTTTTAATTTGAAAAAAACTAAAAAACATTCTTTTTTGTTGGCAATATTCTCTTTCTTTTTTAATTTCCTAGGTTGGCTTCATGTATTGCCACTCACATAATCAAAATCCCGAATCCATGTCATTCCAAGATATATGTCTTAAATCTTCTTATTGTTCTGCTTGTAATTCTGTATATTGTTGTTACAACTGACAGGCGGCTGAAGAAGCTGTTAATGTTTTCTACCACTACACATATGAGGGGAGTGTGGACATAGACTCAGTCACAGATCCTTCAATGAAAGCCTCTATTCTAGCTCAGATCAATCATTTTGGACAGACACCTAAGCAACTATTCCTCAAACCCCATGTGAAAAGGCGGTCTGACAGAAAACTTCCTCCTCATCCACTGAAGCATTCAGCCCTTCTTGTTCCGCATGAAATACGGAAAAGCTCTTCTTCCATAACTCAGATTGTCACTTTCCATGAGAAAATTCTTGTTGCCGGGGCAAACACTTTACTCAAACCTAGAACGTATGCCAAATGTGTAGCATGGGGTTTTCCTGATCGCAGCTTGAGATTTATGAGCTATGACCAAGATAGACTCCTTTCAACACATGAAAATCTTCATGGGGGAAACCAGATTCAATGTGCTGGTGTTAGTCATGATGGTCACATTTTGGTTACTGGCGCTGATGATGGTTTAGTTTCTGTTTGGAGAATCAGCATGGACGGGCCACGTGCCTCAAGACGGTTGCTGTTGGAGAAAGTGCTTTGTGCTCACACAGCCAAAATCACATGTCTTCATGTCAGTCAGCCTTATATGCTGATTGTGAGTGGATCAGATGACTGCACTGTTATCATATGGGACCTCAGCTCATTAGGTTTCGTTAGGCATCTTCCTGAGTTTCCAGCACCAGTTTCTGCAGTTTATGTGAATGACTTAACTGGGGAAATTGTGACAGCTGCTGGAATTCTGCTTGCTGTCTGGAGCATCAATGGGGACTGTCTAGCAGTAATTAACACATCCCAGCTGCCATCTGATTCTATACTCTCTGTGACGAGTTGCACATTTTCTGATTGGCTGGGCGCAAACTGGTATGTAACAGGTCACCAGAGTGGGGCTGTTAAGGTCTGGCACATGGTTCACTGCACTGACGAAGAGAGCACCATTAGCAAGTCAACTAGCAGTGGAACAGGAGGGTTGGATTTGGGTAAGTCACCAGAATATAGATTGGTCCTCCACAAGGTACTAAAGTTTCATAAGCACCCAGTTACTGCCCTTCACTTAACTAGTGACTTGAAGCAGTTGCTGAGTGGTGATTCTGGTGGGCATTTGATATCTTGGACATTACCAGATGAGAGCTTGAGAGCTTCTTTGAATCAGGGGTGATAATGTTAAAAGTAATTATTGTGTGATTCTGGGCTATAGGATCTGCTCCTGGTTCTGTGTAATGGTTCTGTGCAAGCATTTGTTGTGAGAGAGACAATGATTCATTGTTGGTGATAACGTGAAAAGGGAAAACAAGACAAGAGGGGAGGGCTGGCCAGGTATTGTAACGGGACTTGCTGGGCTAATTTATGGGGATGAGGAAGGGAAATCTCTTCCAAACTTCCACATGTACGTGTTGAAAATTGCAAGCATGAAGGCTAGTACAAAGCATTTGCCTGGTGGCTTGAGCTCCCTATTTTGAAGGTGGAATGACAGGGCAACGCGTTTGTTGTATGTTTGACAAGTGGAGGATATTACTTTTGAAAATATCGCTCTACTGGTTTTTGTTTGTAAATAGATGGAATTGCTAACAGTGTGAAATCAAGTTGTATAGCAGAAAAAAAGTGCATGGCAATTGGATTTTTGGGTGGAATTGGTCTGGTTACCAAGGGATGCTTTATAGGATTTGAGTGTATTACTTTCGGCAAAAATTCTTTTCCCATGGTGCAAGTGGGCGCATTTTTATTGTGAATCACTCTCATTATTACTATTTCTTTTGTTGAAAACACAACAACGTACGTAGGTGCTGGTAGCATGAATTCATCACCCGTTGGCTAACCAAAGTCTTCAGTGCTTTTTCCATCCTGGCATGAATTCCTTCTCTGGTCGCATATTAGCGATTGACAATTCCGCTAAAAAATTCGCTGAACCCACTTAACCTACTTAACCGTCTTTAGATCTTTAACTGAATTGATCCAATTTCATCTCTTAATCGACTTAATCCTAAAGTTGATTAAATCAGTTTCAATCTATTTTTTTCTAAAGTTTTAAAAGTTTATTGAACTAGTTTTTATTAAAAAATTATTGGCATTATATTTGTTTTATACTTAATATAATCTTATTTTAGGAAAAAATTAATATTTTTTTTTAATTTTTGTAAATCATATTTTTTTTAAAAAATTCAATATAAAATCAACAAATTATGATGTTAAACTATTAATAGTATATTAATATATAATTTATTAACAAGTCACATATCAATTACAATAATAGTGTATTAATAAGTTATTATAGTACAAGTAATATTAAATTTTTGTGATAAGGAGTGAGAGTGTGTTCTAATAAGTAAAATGAGACGTGGAGGAATACCGATTAGATAGTAGAGAAGGCTGTAGACGAGAAGGTCGAAGCGGTCGTTAAGTGGTGAGAAATATCATATCAATTAGATGGCAGAGGAGGCGTAACGGTGGAGACGGAAAATAAGACGGAGAGAACAGAGAGAGTAGAGAGTAATCTCACGAAGTTCTAATCGATCGTGAATGCCAAGTTCCTGTATATATACTTCAAACCCAAAAGTCGCATAATAACGTTGCTCATGCGCCTGCAGTCTTATCCTTCGCCCCGCCTCGTCTTCTCATGCACGCACTCTCTAGTGCCAACTCCTTTCGCTCACGTCTACACCAATAATTCCTCTTCGATTTTGGTGCATCCCCCCATGTTACCCCAAACCCAGATACACCCACCTCTCAAAATCCCAACACTCCCTCATCAGCCCAATACTTTGAAAGACATTTGCCTACGAGGAAACCTCAAGGAAGCCTTCCGATCACTTTCTGTTTCCTTCAACGATTACCCAGATGAGATTTATGCCCCGGTTCTTGAGCTTTGTGCCAACAAGAAAGCTCTTTCTCAAGGGCTACAAATTCATGCCCACGTTATAAAATCTTGGTCTGTGTCTGAGTCCGTGTTTTTAGGAACTAAACTTGTGTTTATGTATGGGAAATGCGGGTCAATTGAGAATGCTGAGCAAGTGTTTGATCAAATGGGTCAGCGAAGTATTTTTACTTGGAATGCTATGATTGGAGCTTATGTTTCAAACGGGGAACCTTTGGGAGCTCTTGAAACGTATAAACAAATGCGGGTTTTGGGAGTTTCTCTTGATGCTTATACTTTTCCTTCTCTGCTTAAAGCTAGTAGTTTGCTTAAAAATCTCCGTTTAGGGACTGAAATTCATGGCCTGGCTGTCAAGTTTGGATGTAGTTCTACTGTTTTTGTCGCCAACTCTTTAGTTGCTATGTATGCAAAATGTGATGATCTTTATGGAGCAAGGAGATTATTTAAGAGAATGGCTCAAAAAAATGATGTTGTGTCATGGAATTCTATAGTTTCAGCATATGCTGCAAATGGGAAATCTATGGAAGCATTGAAACTTTTCAGGGAAATGCAAAAGGCTGGTCTTGACAGAAATACCTACACTTTCGTTGCTTCTCTTCAGGCTTGTGCGGATTATTCCTTTAGGAAATTAGGTATGGAGATACATGCTGCTGTTTTGAAATCAACTCAGCATCTTGATGTTTATGTTGCCAATGCTTTGATTTCCATGTATGTCAGGTGTTGTAAGATGAGTGAGGCCGTGAGAATTTTTAATGAATTGGATGAGAAAGATAAAGTATCGCGGAATTCTATGCTTACAGGGTTTATCCAAAATGGTATGTACCATGAAGCTATGTATTTCTTCCATGATTTTCTGAATGCTGGTCAAAAACCTGACCAGGTTACAATAATAAGCATCCTTGTAGCCTGTGGGCGACTGGGTTATTTATTGAATGGAAGGGAATTGCATGCTCATGCAATAAAATATGGGTTTGATTTCGATTTACAGGTTGGAAATACTCTTATAGATATGTATGCAAAGTGTGGTTGTGTGAACCATATGGGCCGTGCTTTTGATAGGATGCCTTACAAAGATATTATTTCTTGGACTACTATTATTGCTGGCTATGCCCAAAACAATTATGGTTTAAAGGCCTTTGAATCATTCCGAGAAGTGCAACTAGTTGGTATGGATGCTGATCCAATGATGATAGGTAGCTTACTGCTGGCTTGTAGTGAAGTGAAATGCGTGTCCCAAGTTAAAGAAATTCATGGTTACATTATGAGAAGAGGCTTGTCTGATGTTGTGCTAGAAAACACAATCATTGATGTATATGGAGAGTGTGGAAACATAGATTATGCTGTGCAAACCTTTGAATTGATCAAGTTTAAAGATGTTGTGTCATGGACAAGCATGATTTCTGCATGTGTACGTAATGGGCTCGCAAATGAAGCTCTTAAACTGTTCCACATTATGAACAAAACTGGTATTCAGCCTGATTCTGTAGCATTAATAAGCTTACTCTCTGGTGCTTCCAATTTGTCTGGCTTGAAGAACGGGAAAGAAATCCACAGTTTTGTTATTAGGAAAGGTTTCATTCTAGAAGGATCCATCGCCAGCTCTCTTGTGGATATGTATTCTCACTGTGGAATGGTGGAGAATGCGTACAAGGTATTTAAGTCTGTTCAAAATAAGGGCTTAGTCCTATGGACAAGTATGATTAATTCATATGGAATGCATGGCCATGGAAAAGCAGCCATTGATTTGTTTAATAAGATGAAGGAAAACCTCACTCCAGATCATGTAACTTTTTTGGCAGTTCTATATGCTTGCAGTCATTCAGGATTGATTGATGAAGGTAGAAGAGTTTTTGAGATTATGAAATATGAATATCAATTGGAACCATGGACAGAGCACTATGCTTGTCTGGTTGATCTCCTTGGTCGAGCAAATTGCTTGGAAGAGGCATATGAAATTGTGGAAAGCATGCAGATGGAACCCACTGCTGAAATTTGGTGTGCACTCCTTGGGGCTTGCCAAGTACACTCAAACAAAGAACTAGGAGAAATTGCAGCCCATAAACTTTTGGAGTTAGACCCCAAGAATCCAGGACATTATGTGCTCATTTCTAATGTCTTTGCAGCAAGAGGAAGATGTAAAGATGCTGAGGAAATTAGAACTAGAATGAAGGAGAGAGGTCTGAAGAAGAATCCTGGATGTAGCTGGATTGAGGTAGGGAACAGGATTCATACTTTCATGGCAAGAGACAAGTCGCACCCAGAGTGTCTCGAGATAAATAAAAAATTGGATCAAGTCACGAAAAAGCTAGAGAAGGAAGGAGGTTATGTGGCTCAAACAAAGTTTGTTTTGCACAACGTGGAGGAAAATGAGAAAGTTATAATGCTATATGGACACAGTGAAAGGTTGGCCATTGCATATGGTTTGCTTAGGACTGCTGAGGGAACCCCTATTCGGATTACAAAGAATCTTCGTATCTGTGGTGATTGTCATACTTTCTGTAAGCTAGTTTCTGGACTCTTTGGACGTGAACTTGTTGTGAGGGATGCCAATAGATTTCACCATTTTGAGGGTGGGGTTTGTTCTTGTGGGGATTTCTGGTAAATGTTACACCAAATGATTCAAATCATAGGCTTTTATTCTTCATTCCTGCTGCTGGTATTGGAATCACTCTCAAATGATCAATCCATGGTTCTGTCTCCCCCTGTGGTTCAAGTCTCACATGGTCAGATTGCAAACAACAGAGATAGAGATTATTGATAACCTAAAAATTTGACTTCAGGAAAGGGGTGGAGAAGAACTCTGGAGTGAAGCAGCACTTTGACGAGGGTTAATGGAATTTTAGTAAATCTGAATGTCAGATTATTGTGAGAACGCATTGAGAAAACCATGATTCTGACCGAAATTGCGCTCGCCATGCTACAAGGAGTGCCTAAAAAAGTGATGCATATGCCACCATATTGGTTCCCATTTTTGTTCATGCCATTGCTGATTCATCATTGTTGTACATTATGATCTGAACTCGACTGAAAATATGAAATAATAAAGATTTTGTAAATTTCCAGAGTCTTGTTTCCTCTAGAGTATTAATCAAAACCTTAAAATTAATTTGCCCTATGAAAATGCAGTGAAGCTGCTATACAAAAGTTTCTGGTCAGCAGTTATGCTCTGCTGTGGGTGGCCACTCGTGCGCTAAGGGAAAGTAAGGATTGATTAATGTGATCATAGTAATTGAGAGACTGACTTGTTCTAAAAGTGAGAAGGGCAAAGGGATCTCAATACGGATGCGATACTAATACATTTCATTTTGGATGTCAATTCTGCATGTAAACCCCACCAGAAAAGCATTTATTTCTTGGTGCATGTCTGGTAGCTAGGATGCCCCTTATGAGGGAAAACAAGGATATTATAGGATATAATTTTCCCTGTCTTTCTTGGAGTAAAAGGTTAAACATTCTACCCAGATTTGAAGGCAATATCCTGCAACTTTGGGTCTGTTTCATATCGAGGTGAAGCTAACCTGTTTTGTGCTGTTGCAGTGAAATATAGTGTGTGCTGTTGCAGTGAACATAGTGTGTTATCATACCAAGAGAAGACGAGATTTGCCGGCCCTATCTCCATCAAGCACTTTATGTACCAAAGGACAATGATGAATGCCACAGGGACCACTCTATGGAAGTCCCACTAGATAGGACCACAGCAATTCTACTTTCATCAGAGAGTCGGATACAGTTACAGATCAGAGATACAGATGCATAGCTAGCTTGCTGCATTTGTGTGTATATGTAAAGGGATAGATGAAGGTAACAGAAAGTTACACTAGCTGCCAAAACACAGCTATTTCTTAATTGGGGTTCTTGCGCTTTCACTATCTAGATATTGATTAGTTTAAATCACTTGTGTAGTTGCATTCATCGTGATTGGAACCATATTCAACTTTAAGATGTTTACATCCTTTGTTTCTTTCATCATCAATTTTGCCTCACTCATTGCACATTGGCAACTCCTCTTCCTAGCCACCCAGATTAAGTGGCTCATTTCTTTTTTTTGTACAAGATATTAAGATTGGGTGGATACTTTAATAAACAATCTTAAGATTAAGGTGTTCTTTTTTGAGACTTGCATGATTGTAGTCTTAAAACAAATGTGGGCTATCCTAGTGATCCGAGCATGGGTTTTAGAGTGAAACATTTGTTTGTATGGAATTTACATTTAAATTGTTAATTCAGTATTAGAGAGTTGAAAGTGGAAATACTATTGAGTTAGTTGATCCAGGCATCGCGAATTGAAGTACGAGTTGGGGCAGGCGGGTGCAAGAACTGCATCTCCTAGAGAATCCATGTGCTCATAAAATTATCAAGGCATGGAGACTCATCCCTTTGCCCTCCCTCCCAAAAGAACCCTAGAAAACTGGGTAGTCCAAATGGAACGAGAACCCTAGGAAACTGATAGTTAGACTTGAACAGGGTGTTGGAGTAGAAGGCTTGAAATAATAATAATGTATGAATAGTCCAAAGCTTTAACCATGCATTGAAAAGTCAGAGAAAAGAGATGCATAAGCCAGGAAGGCAACCATTACATTGCTAACACGTACGAAACCTCACCTTCACTAATCACTCAACTCTGATCTTCTCATCTTCTTCTTTTAATTCACTTCTCAGTCCTGTCATCCTCACATATTTTCCTTACCCTCTTTCTAGCTCAAACAAACTTCTTGGTAATTACGCAGCCACTGTATCATTTCATTTGTTATTCTGTGCTAAAGCTAACATCTACAACTACAAGGTGGCAACTCTCCTTAGGCATAAATATTATTGTTGGGGTTTGGTTATCTTTCCTTCCTTTGTCTCGATGAACGGGAAGTAGCATTAAAATCACCAGCAAACTTGAATTGACAACTGAGCTTTGAACAAAGCTTAGAAAGAAAGGAAA
Organism: Theobroma cacao; assembly: GCF_000208745.1. Classification (NCBI taxonomy): domain Eukaryota; kingdom Viridiplantae; phylum Streptophyta; class Magnoliopsida; order Malvales; family Malvaceae; genus Theobroma; species Theobroma cacao. The sequence continues at coordinate 29,077,847 of NC_030850.1, read as the reverse complement.
GAAGCAAATTTTAAGAGATGAGAAAAAGACACAAAAACGAACTTGTTTGGGTTGGCCACCCCAAGTAGTCCAAAATAACGCATTGAAATTCTAAAAGAAAATGATTTAATTTACTAGTTTTTTTGAAATGGATCCCAATAATTGCGAGGCAGTGCCCCTTATGCCCCTGTTGAGTGATTAGGAACAGTCAAATGGGAAATGAGGTACGAACCCTATGTTCCTCTACTAGACAGTCTATGGTTACTACAGTGGGTACCCAGAGATGAGCGCAGAAGCCCCCACCTGCCATGCCGCCCTATTTTTCTACCACCTGTTACCCCCTTATGATACATCTATGTCTATAGCCTTGTTAGGTTTCTCTCTTCTCTCTCTTAGCTGTCCTCATCATGCATCTTTTACTTCACTGTTCTGCGAGGTGGGTTATGTCTTCCTGAAACTCTCTCTACGCATCTACCACCTCTTCCCTCTTTTCAATGCCATTTCACGCTCAGCCCTCCCCCCTATAAATAATTGCAGTACCTGCTTTCTGCTTCACCAATCTATTCCACCATCATCTCCACGCCCTGCTTTCTTCTTTTCTGTCCTTCCTTCTATCTTTTCTTCCCTGTTGTCTCCACTCTTCTTATTTTGACAAAAAGAGTTGGTTCTTTCTATTTTTCTTTTCTGCTTAATGCATTATCTTCTTCAGCGTCTCATCCAAATAAGCTTTATTTTATCTTTTTTTTTGAAAAAAAAAAGGTATCATTTTCTGAGCTATGTCTTTATCATATTTCTCCTTATTCTGTTTCTCTTCTTCCAGGTCTTACTATTTCATAAATCATAACTTGTCTCGCCGTCTTTCTCTTCTGTTACAAGCTAGTTAACTCTGAAGAGCTTTCTGTTCTTTTTTCTAACATTTTTTCAGTTTTATTCTACTAAGACGTATGTTTTACTACACCTCCAGTGTTGACCTATGTGCTCTTTATCGGATCCTCTTCAAAACTACCCGGGGTTTTCCTATCTCTTCTTTTCCATATCAGCTATCACTCCATAGTCTGTAGCAGGTGGCACATGAAGCTTCATTACTGTGTTTTCAACTTATTCTAGATCCTCATAATCATGAAGAATATCCCACCAAGTTTTTTAGTCTTAATTCTTTTTTTATAATATATACTGTTGACCATATCCTTTTAATGCAAGTATTGAGGAGAATTCTGCAGTGGAAAAAGTGAAGCTGCCAGCATGATCTATCTTTGGTTAGTGAGTGAAAGGGGGTGCTAAGGCTATGTTGCTAACCCTAGCTAGGTCATGCTCTGACAGCCTCACTCCTTCCTACTTGGGGACCCAATAGATTCCAAACATTCTCCAGAGATGAAACTCCCAATCCAAGAAAAAGGAAAAGCAGAAGGGCAAGTATAAGAAAAGACTGTGTAAGTACATTACTATACCTTTTGTTTTGAAATGTCAAGGCCCTAGCATGCGTTTCCGGACTTTTGCTTTTCCCCTTTCCTTTTGTTTTTGTTTTTGTTTTACGCGTTCCTTTTAACACATTGCCAGCTGATCTTATCTTATACTAGCATAGCTTTAATTCATTTGTATGGAGATTTGCAGTCCCATGTGCGAACTCTAAACCTCATATTTCAAGTTTCCAAGGTTCAATTGTTCTGGTCAATGATGCTGAATTGGTTTATATGATTATGAGACCTTAATTTTAAAGACTCCCTCCCTCCCTCCCTAGTCCCTCCCCTCCCCAGAAAATAGAAGAAAAGAAAAAGAAAAGTAGTTGTATCAGGACTTGGGAATATTAGTTTTCTTTTAATATTGATGCTATGTTGATTGGATGATCCAAAGATTAAGCCTGTTTCCTTCGGACATGAGATCATGGTCTTTGTGTTGTGCCTAGAGCTCTAGTATCATTCTAGAGGTCAATTAATGAGGAGCCTGGATAATCAAAGCTAGCGAGAAAAACTTGTCCTGTACTCCTAATCCTCGAGGAACCTAAAGGGAGTAAACAGAATTTATTTTCTTATCCTTTTCTGGTTGTGGTCCTTAATCTCCTTCAATGCATTAAAGATAAAGAAACAAAATGTAAACTGTTTATTGGAAATGTAAAACTGACTTCCCAGTTTTTGCTTGTCAAAGGATGCTTTCACATAATTTTGAAGCAGTGGTAGGTCTTATTCTTTACTCGATTAGACAGTTGAGTTGTGTTGTGTTGTGAGTCTGAGCATATTAATGTTTCTATTATAGTACAATAAGCGTTGCCGATCAAACTCATTCACTCAATTTTGTGAAAAAATAATGAAATCAGAGGCCGTACAACAATTCATGGCAACCATCAGTTAACTCAAATTTGGTTTAACAACTGTTATTTGTCCTCACTATGATTCGAGCAATTGAATTAACTTCTTTTTTTGTTTTCTTCGAATGTATTTGGTGCAGTGGTATTTGCCTGAACCCTTTAAATGGTGGGTATCAAATAAATATGTTTTTCAGTTTTTGGTTAAATTATGTAATTGTTTCTTATATTGTATTAAAAATGTGAATTTAATCTTTCTATAATAATTTTTATGAGTTTTTATGTTGTTTTTCAATTGTTAATTTTAATTCAAATTTTAATATCGGTAAATATGTTGGTTTGATATATGTGGACATGATACTTGTTGATATGGCGTTTACTGATATGATTGTCGATGGACAAACCACTTTCCCTACTACTGCGAAAAGAAATTCTGAGAGAAACCTTCAACTGGTAGATCACTTTTTTCTTTCAAAATTTTTATTTTGTAATTGATCACTTCGAACGAAAGAAGGATTTGAGTAAACTCACACAACTATAAAGTTATAATTTAACATTGTTGAAATTTGAATTGAAATTAATAATTTTAGAAATGTCTAGATTTAATTTATATAAATTATTGTTTAAAAGTTAAATTTATAATTTCTAGGAAGTATATGGATTAATTGAATAATTTGATTATTGAGTAAAAAAAATTATGTAAGTTGAGTTAAAATTTTGTTTTTACTTGAAAACAAAAAGCATCGATGAGCCAATTTGATAATAAATTCAGGCTCAATCATTTTACTTAATTTGGAGCTAATGTTGGGGTAAACTTAGTAAAATAAAGGTTTTTAATTAGTTTTGACCCTTTCTACTTTAATTTCGTCCTTTACCTTTATGGAAACTTGAGTATCTAATTTAAGTAGTAATAGTAATTTCTTCCATAACCAGCTTTTTTAGAGATTTAAATAGGTATGGTATGTTTTTTGAAGCCCTTTAAATCGATTCTATTTAAGTAAGAGGTATTTGAATTTTATTAAATGTCAAATAAAATTATAAAATATTATATAAAATTAAATTTGAGTATTATATGATTATGTGTTAATTATTTGAATTCATTAAATATTTGATTAAATAATTTAAATAATAATTAAAATAAATATAAATTATATAAAAAATTAATTTTTTTAAAAAAAGAGTTGGTTAAGATGACAAATGTTACGAAAGTAAGGAGCATCAATTACAAATTTGTGAAATATTATATATGATATTGGATATATATGTATAAAAAATTGAGTTCAGATATAAGATACTTTAAAAGTGTTGTTTGAAATTTACCTGAACTCAAGTTGGCTCTTAAAAGTATTATTCAAATTTATTTTATAATTGAATATAGATTATTAGTTATTGGGTTGGATATTGGTGGATATTCATATAACAACAATTCATTTATATCCTGAATCTGAGTCAAGTTTTAAAAACATTATTTAAATTCATGTCTTAAAAATATAACCCAAATCTATCTTATAATCGAATCTTATATTATCAGGTTGGGTTCATGTGGATACCAATATAATGACAAATTCATTTACATCTATTAACCCGAGTTGGGTTTTAAAAGCATTATTCAAATTTATCTCATAATTAATTATAAATTACTCAAATCTTACGATATGGGGTTGGGAATTCGTGGATATTCATATAATAATAATAATTTATTTACATCGTCCAGTTAGAGTTGTCTTAAAAACACTATCCAAATTTGCCCTATATTTATATATGAGTTTGAATTTACAGTATCTTAAAAGTGATGCTGGAAACTTACACGAATTTGAGTCATTTAAAAGTATTATTTCAATCCATCCCATAATCGAATATAGTTTATTCGAATCTTACATTATCGGGTTATATATTCACGGATAATTATATAACAATTCATTTACATTCTTGAATTCAAGTTGGGTTTGTAAAGTATTATCCAAATTCATCGCATAATTGAATATAGATTACTCGAATTTTACGTTATCGAGTTAAGACATCGGTGGATACTTATATAATAACAAATCATTTACATTTTGACTTGATATTAAAAGCATTATCTAAATTTGTCTCATAATCGAATATAGATTACTCGAATCTTACGTTATTGGGCACCTGTGAATACTCATATAACAACTCATTTACATCCCAAACTTGAGTCAAGTCTTAAAAGTATTACCTAAATTCGTCCCATAATCGAATATAGAGTACTTGAGCCAGTGGCGGAACTAAAATTTTGTGTTTGGGGGGTGAAGAGCTGAAAACAATGTTTATAAGATAATTATATTAGAAGTTCAATGTTTGGCAAAAATATAAAGTTATAGAAAAAGTTTATATGAAAATTATACAAATAAATTTTAAAATTATTTAAAAGAATTAATTTTAATAATTTACTCAAAGAATTAACTAGTAGAATCATAAAAATTTAATAATGGCAATAATTTCAATTTTTTGATAAATTTAATAACAAATAAAAATTAATAAATATAATAAAAAAATCTCAATGAGAAGCAATCTCTTAAAATATAGTAAGAGCTATCAATAAATAATTCAATGGGAAACAATTTTTTAAAATCAATCAAAAAAATTAAATACAATACCAGTAAACAATTTAATGAAGAAGCAATCTTGAATAAAAAATTTAATTGTTCATAAAAATCTAAGGAGAAAAAAAACAACTAATTTGTAGAAAAGCAATAAAGCAATATCTAAATAAATAAGTAACAACTAACTTTAGGTGCTTAATCAAATCCTTATGTTGTTGATTTCAACAAAAAATGGTTCAAAGGATAAATCTTCAATCAAAATCGCTAAATAGAAATTATTAAATAAAAAATTTAAAAGTTGAAGATATTAAAAATAAAATAAATAAATAAATAAATCAAACTTACTAATTATTATGATATGAAAATTAAATTATTGATTAGAGGTTCTTTGCATAGAAAATGCTGACAAGCAAAAAAATTAAAAAAAATGATATATATTTTTTTTGTTTTTATAGTATAAGAGGTAATGGTTGTGAGATTTTGAAAAATTGAGGTTTGGGAATAATTTTATTGTAATAGATTTTATTTTAGTCCTATTAAACTTGGTTGTTGACTGATTGTTGTAAGGGCATCTCACTAAATAATAAATTATTGTAAAAGTAAATTTATAAAATTCCAAAAAAATAAAAATATATTAGAAAAATTTAAAATTTTTTGTAAAAGTGAAATTATAAAATTTCAAAGAAAATAAAAAAAAGTTATATAATTTTTAAAATTATTAGGACTGCCCCACTAGCCCCCCTCCGCCTCTAACCTAAACTCTATTTTATCAAGTTGGTTACAGATATCCATATAATAACAATTTCAAAGAAAGATTGTAGTTCATAATAAGTAGGGGAGAAGGTTAGTTATCATAATAAAGGATAATATTAAGAATTATATCATAGTTGTAGGACATTTGATCAGGAAAGCAACTGAAGTTAGCCAACATCACCCACCAATGATTTCAAAATGAAGGATCATCACTTAACTTAATAGGGCATTTTAAAAAATAATTTTCAAAAATAAGATGTTTTCAAAAATAATTTTTTTTATAATTTTTATTGTTTTTAATCAAGTTAGACAAAATTACCCTTAATAAAATCTCTTTATATTCAAGTGTACATGATGTTACATATTATGTTGAAAAAATGTTATTATTACCTATCATGTACAAAAATATGTTACATATTATGATTAAAAAAGATTGTTACATGACATGTTGAAAAAAAAATTATTACACATCATGTACAAAAACATGTTACACGTTATGTTGAAAACAATGTTATTACACGTCATGTTGAAAAAAATATTGTTGTTACATACCATGTTCAAAAAAATTTTGTTACACTTTAATGCCTAAAATGTTGTTACTTGTGAACCAAAACTTCAAATATTCTCAACTCTTTTTTTTGACAATTTGGCTCTTATTAAAGTGTTTCTAATATGTTTTCATAAATCAAAATACAAATTTTCTTATCTAAAACACCTATTTCGACTAAAAATAAAAAAAAAATTCCTTTCAAATCTTAAGTTTATAAATTTCAAATTCTTGAGTTTATTGGTGTCTAAGTCCCGCATTGATCTAACTAAAAACTATTTCAAATATTTGTGATCATTTTTACTGTTTTAGTTTCATTAAAAATACTTAAAAATCAAAATTTTCAATTAGCCACCTACCTCAAGCACATAAAAACTATTACTTGGCATTTTGAAAGTGCAGGAGAGAGAAATCGAGAGTACAACAGACGAATGTTGAAGAGAAAAATCGACAAAATTAGAGAGAGCTGGATGATGAGAGAGAGAAATTAGAAACACAGACGAAGATGTGGAGAAATTATAATGAATAGTTTAATTTATTTAAAATATTTTTAAAAATATTTTTTTTAAATCAAGACTAAATATGATCAAAAAATAATTACATTTATTTGAATAATTATTTTTAAAATTCTCTTATCAAGAAAATTATTTCTCATTATTTCCTTTAACTTAATTATTTCCAACAGCGTTTTCGTTGCTTTTGAAGTTTTTTGATCAATTTCTCAAGAAGATATTAGTTAAGTCAAATGCCGAAGAAAACATTTAGTAGTCAATTATGCAATGGCAAGTAAAATGATGTCGAGTGATCAGTGGCGTGTCGGCCACTAACTTCTCTAATCTATGTGCCTTCCCACACAAGCAAAGAATGAAGGAACGAGAAAAAGCCAGAACTGAAGGGGAGGCCAATTTGACTACTGAAAACCGGTTTTAAACATGATACAAACTCTGTGAGACTTAAATAACCCAAAAGCAACTTGGTGAATTGTCCATGTACTGATCCGGAAATAACTGGAGCAGGGAAGATTATTACCCAAAGATTGAATTCTGGGAAGTGGAAGTTTGTTAATATGTGCATGTTTTCCTATTGTTCAATGATAAAAGATAGATGTGGCTAATTATGACACAAAAACAATTACATGGGGGCTGTGACTGAATGACCTTTTTTTTTTGTTTGTGGCACTCTGCTAAATTGGATTTGGTAAGCATCGAAGCATGCTCATCCAAAGCACAACAGTGTTTTGACTATAAACCCTCCACAGGCTTGAAGCTTGCGCAATTTGATTGAATTTCCTTCTAATAACTGTTAGCATTATAAGCATCCTTTTGTAAGTGGGATCGGCTGATCAATGATCAATCCAAACGGCAATGCTACTTACTATATATATATCCTTTTTAACTATTTATTGGTGTTTTTGGGGGGTACAAGTTAAAAAAGCATCAATGTTATTACTTGTAATGCTGTCAAAACTGTAGATATATAGCTATTGCTGATACAAGAAAGCAGAAAACATAAAAACCAGCAGGTGGCCCATGTCACGTTCCTCTATCTAAATCATCGACGGAATCTAAACTATTACGAGTCTAACAATTGAACTAATGACGTTCAATGTGCTTTCCAACTCAACAAAAAATTTGATGATCAATCAAAAAGGGATTCATGTTCAAATAATAAAAATATAGATAGAATTATAAACTCTGTTTAGTTGTTAATTTGTAGGAATTTTGTACGGTACAATTCAGAATATGTATATGCCAACATACTTTTTGCTTTATAGAAAATAATAGAAGTTGTCAAATAGTCATTCGTGATTTGTTCACACCCCATTTGAGCCAAATTCTAAGGGACTTTTCTTTGGAATATGAACATCTGTTCCAAATTTTGGATACCTTTGTATGGTGATGACTCTGGCCCCTGCCTAGCTCTATCTGTTCCTTCTACCCAAACCTACCAAGGAGATGGAAACAAATCATATGAAACAGAATGTCAAAATCAGTACATAACAAGCTTTATCAGACTGTTTGCTTTTATCGATTAGACTGCTTAAGTGCTTACTTAATCAAAGTTTATGTGTCTTTAAAAATCCTTTTAATATGTAGTTGACACTAATTAGATGCTAAGAGGACCAAGCTTCTGACAAATGGCATCTCATGTTTTGAAAAGGTGGAATTAATAATGGCCTTCACCATAACAAAGGATAGATGCTTAAAAGGAAGGAAAGAAGATACCCATCAAAGTAATCAGCGAAGATTCGAGTGAAAGGAGATGAGAGAGAGAGAGAGACACGTGATATTGTTGCAGTTATGAGCATTGAGATGTTAACTTTTTTTTGTTTAATCTACTTTAAACTTAGGAAAAAGAGTATATATGCATTCTTGATGAAAGCAAAGATTATGACAAAACATGAATGGAATTCAATAATTTAAAAAACATGAGTTAGTGAAGATAAGGAATCCATGACCTGAGATGCAAACATAAGATCATGGTTGTTATATGAACTTGATCATGTTTATATAATATGTAGCATGAAGAATTTGAAAGATGAGGTAGCTTAATAGTTAAGTTTTGAAGAGTAAATACATGTATTTACCATATCTAATTAATCTAATCCCTGTGGGGGTCAAGATGTTGACATTTTTCCTTTTGTTTTGTGGCGATGCAAATGGTCCCCTTTAAGCTTAATCGTGCTTAGCACTTTTTGATTTTTGTTTGGGGGGTTTGATGGGAAGATGTTGAAGGTGAGAGGGAAAGAGAGAGAAAAAGAGACCCACCTAAAGCAGAGAAAGGCTCTAATCTATGCAAGTTTTGGAACTTCTCACTGCCTTGTCTGCATGGTATTGGCGTGGCCATGATAATATTCATTTTGCCTCACTTTGGACCACCGCCAAGTCAAGCCATCTGCATTTGTTGCTTAATATATTATTACTACTACTGTTTTTCATAAGCTAGCCTTTTCATCCGACTCCTGTAATCAATAAAAGCACCCAAATTCCTCTCTCTCTCTCACTTTCTCTCTATATATATCCCCTTGCTCCTACTGCCATGCATCCTTATAATTTGAAGGATAATTACTACTCAGATGAGTTAGATGAATCTCTCTTTCTTTCTCTCTCTCTCTGGGGATTAAGGAGGAGCTGATCAGCTAGATGATTACATGCTATGTTGCCGTGCACCCACTAGCAGTTGAAGCTGCCAGCATGATCTAAACTTCCTTCTCTGTCGAGAGGATAGATTGGATCATGTGGTAGCTTCACCTGTTGTTGGGATCACGAAGAAAAGAACCCTTAGTCTGCTCCCAGCCGCATTCATCGAATATACCCACAAGTCAGAACTTCAATTCCAGTTTCCCCCACATAGGTGAAATTTTTCAACATCTCCAACCGCAGCCTAATGCATTTCCCTTATTTCTATTTTTCGTTTTTTCTTTCTATGTGATTGTAACTCTTGTTGTTTTTGTAACTTTTCCAAGGTTTTGAATATCTTTCTTGCTTTCATGAGTGACAATTGGTGCTACTCCAGCAGCCGGTTGCAGGTATCAGTCCACATCTTCTAGAGGGTTGAGAGGCTTTCACAATAGCAAAAGAAAAATAGTAAAAGGATGATACCATCATCATTTTCTGTTGGAGGAGAGTAAGAAAACGAAAAAGAAAAAAATCAAGAGTCTTGAGCCTTGCACACGTGGCACAGCATATCCCCCATTCACTTTATTTTTTCCCCCCTTCCTTTGGGTGTCTGAGTAGTGTGTGGGGAAGCGAATCTCACAAGAAGTAAAGAAATTAGTGTTAGGGTTTTCAGTGACGGGATTTCTCACATCTCTGAAACGAAGTAGAGATCCCATCTCTAGCCACATTTCCTGTGTGTGTGGTTAATGACAATTTTCATTGGCTGCTTTGCCATAATTTTTCGTGTTATTATAAAGTATAATTTTTGAGGCCTGGCAACATGTCATTTCGGAATATAAAACTAGTGAAAAAGGAGAAAAAGCAAAAGGCGAAGGAACAATGACAATGCAATAAACCTTGTTGCTAGCGAGCCTTTTTGTACATTTTCAAGAACAGGATACAGTGTATTTTTGTTTATTCATAGGAATCATAACAAGCTGCAGAATAATTTGAATCTGGGAAACTAGTACTATAAACCTCGAATGCTTTTCGTTTCTTTTTCTATTGTTTTAATTAATTAAAGATATATTGCAAAAAAAAAAAAAAAGAAACCCAATTTTTCCATCAAGGTTAACTGCTTTTCCCTTTTTTTTTTCCTTTTTAATTCCTTTTGTTCTCTATTTAATAGAAACTTATCCAGCCTGCACCACAAAGAAAAAAAAAATAGAAATCCAAAAAGGTCTGAAATTAATATTTCAATTTTCAAGTGTTCATAAGATCATTCAAGGACTATTGACAATTTTGGGTGAATATATATATACTAATTTCAATTATACACAAAAGGTAAGACTTCAATTTCTTAGTAGTATCATACAGTCCAAAAATGAGCACAATATTTATTCATTAAAATTAGAAAGTGAAATTCATCTAGACTGTATTCCATGATCCAAAATGAACTAGTAATTAGTTTACACTAATTAATTAAAATCTTTCTTATAGTATAGTGGGTCTGGGGAGTAAGTAAGCAAGCAACGTGAGGAAGACTAGGGATGGTCTAAATTTGTCTCAATGTCCTAAGACTGCCCGCAAATCTCCCGCCTGCACTTAGGTTAAAGACTTGATTCGGCGTTACACACTCATTAATTTAATATGAATGATAATTGCTTTTCAAAAAGAAATATTGTTTTTTTAATATGTTGGCAACCCAACCACAACTTGAATATGTACGTTACTCTTTTTTCTGTATCAGTTGATACAGACGGGTACCCTTTGTTTTTTTCAGAACTATAGAAAAGCCTGATTCCCAATGGATGAGTTTGTTGCAGCTCGACACCTTGCTACTTGTTTGGAAGCTTCATTTGGCCAAGAATCCCATGCCTTTTCGTGATTCTATGAGCACACACCCCAAATCTTTAAATATATTATATATAGTAACTGATCTGATTCTCTTTACCCCTTTTAGGCTTCTCACCAGTTTTCGTCGCTCTCTCCTAGGGGTTTAAATACATGCCATTTGTGGGAAATATTCCTTCTCCTCACTGCCTATCAACCTTTTCCATTTCTTTTGTCTTTTTTGTTGGACATTTTCAAATAAAAAATATGATTTTATATTAAAATAAAAGGAAAAATTATGATTGTTGAAAATTAAATTAAAAAAAGAATAAATAAAGAGTCACGTCTGTTGAAAAAGATTAATAGGAGCAACTTTTTGAAACAGATACAATCAGTGTCTGTTGGAAACAGACATCTAAGCTTATAAAAGAATATCTTCTTTATCCAACAGAACGTACATCAGAAAAAAAAAAAAACTTTCCTTCCTTTCTCAAATTTCTCAAGTTTTCTTTTATACTATTTTCCTGTGAAAAAATACTATAGAAGTTTGATAATCTTGTTATACTTCGGTAAATGCTCAGTGGATTGATTTCGTTAGTGCAAAACATTGTCAATCATTGGGCTTCATTGTATCTTCGAGGTTATACGCCACTAACTTTTTGCACACTACAAGTAAGGGTGAATAAAACCTTAAGGATAGTGGCATTGATACACTCCTTGATGCCATTATGGTATTTTCCAATTCAGTGTTCTAACAATCTTAAGGTTTTATTTCCGTTCCAACAATGGCTGCTACAAGTGGAACATTAAGAGAATTGGCTTCTGACTTTGTAAAATTGGATTGATTTGATAGTGGCAACTTTCTAAGATGGCAAAAGAAGATGCATTTCCTACTATCAACCTAGAAAGTTGTCAATGTTTTGACTACACCTGGACCAGAAGAAGGAGAAAATGAGTTTGTTGCTACAATGAGAGAGAGGTAAAAATGGGACAATGTCGATTATATGTGTAAAGGTCACATCTTGAATGATTTGGTTGATGGCTTATTTGACACATACCAGAACAAGGTTACTACAAAAGAATTATGGGACAAACTGGAAGACAAGTACATGACAGAAGATGTAACAAGTAAGAAATTTTTTGTTAGCTACTTTATTAATTATCAAATGGTCAATGGGCGTTCTGTTATGGAACAACTATGAAAATTGAAAAAATGCTTAATCAGTTTAAATAACATAAAATGAAAATGGATGTAACTATAGTAGTATCTTCCATTATAGACAAACTTCCTCCATCATAGAACGACTTTAAAAGATGTCTAAAACACAAAAAGGAAGAAAGAACTCTTGAGGCTTTGGCAAATCATCTTCGAATTGAAGAGGAATACAAGAAACATGAACAAGTTGCTGTTTCTAGTGAAGCCAAAGTACATGTTGTGGAGGAAAGAAAAACCATTAAACCTGCCAAAAAGAGGTTTAAGCAGATTACTAGTGGTCTGAAATTCAAAAGACAAAACAAAAGCACATGTTTCTATTGCAGAAAACCAGGACATTTCAAGAACGAATGTCAGTTATTGAAAAAGAAAAATAATTCTTCAAGAAGAAACGCGTTTGAAAATCTTGTAGCCATGATTTCTAAAATCAATATGCTTGAAGAAAATGAAGCCTGGTGGGTTGCTTCTAGAGCAACAAAACATGTGTGTAATGACAAGAGTCTTTTCAAGAATTTCGGACCAAGTGAGTGTGGATATTTCCTATACATGAAAAATTCTTCTACAGCAATGATTACAGGCAAAGGAACTGTTGAACTTGAAATCACTTCTGAAAAAACTTTAACTTTGAAAGATGTATACTATGTTCCAGAAGTTAGGAAAAACTTAGTGTTTGGAAGTCTATTAAATAAGTTTGGTTTCAAGCTTATATTTGAGGCAGATAAATTCACTCTGTCCAAAGGGGGAATTTTTGTTGGGAAAGGTTACATGTGTGATGGAATGTTCAAATTAAATATTGTTAATAATAATAAGAATAAAATAGTTGTTTCTCCTTATATGATTGAATCTTCTTATTTATGGCATTATAGTTTAGGACATTTAAATTATAGAAGATTGGATGGCATGTATAAAATGGACTTAATTCCAAAATTAATCCAAATATTGATAAATGCAATACATGCATGTTAACAAAAATTACTAGAAATCCTTTTCCTAAAGTTAAAAGAAATACCAAATTACTTGAATTAATACATAGTGATGTGTGTGATATGCATAGTACACCCACATTAACTGGAAAGAAATATTTTGTCGCATTCATTGATGATTTCTCTAGATATTGCTATGTATATTTGTTGCATTCTAAAGATGAAGTGCTTGATAAATTTAAAGTTTATAAATCAAAAGTTGAATTACAATATGAATATTTTATCAAGTGTTTAAGATCGGATAGAAGTGGAAAATATTATAGTCCAAGTTGTTTTGCCTCTACTGGAATAATCCATCATATTTCAGCACCTTACACACTACAACATAATGGTGCAGTAGAAAAAAAAGAATAGGGTCTTGACTGAAATGGTAACTGCTATGTTATCATATTCAGGTCTTGGAAAAGGTTTTTAGGGAGAAGCTTTGTTAATAGCTTGTCACATATTAAATAGAGTTCCTATAAAGGAAATTAAAATGACCCCATATGAGCAATGGAAGAAAAAGAAACCAAACCTTAGTTATAGAAAGGTTTGGGGATGTAGAGTTGTAGTTAAAGTTTCAGAACCCAAAAGAAAGAAATTAGGTGAAAGAGGAATAGAATGCATATTCATAGGATATGCACAACATAGTAAAGCATATAGGTTTATGGTAATTGAACCAAATGATTCAATTCTAGTCAATACTATTATTGAATCAAGAGATGCAATATTTGATGAAAATAAATTCAAATTTGTTTTAAGGCAATTACAACTACTACAATCAATTCAATCAAATGTCTGTTTTAAGCAAAAGGGCTAGAAAGGTAAAAGATTTTGATCCAGACTTTTACATGTTCATTGTAGAAGGAACAAGAGAAAATATTGACAATAAGATTCCTTATTGTTTTAATTTAGAATCGAACCCTATTTCATATGACAAGGCAATGAAGTCTCAAGATTCTGCATTTTGAAAAGAAGCAATCAATGATAAGATGGACTCAATAACGAGAAATAATACTTGGATTTTGGTTGATCTTCCATCAGGTTCCAAACCAATAGGTTGTAAATGGTTTTCAAAAAGAAAATAAAAGTAGATGGAACCACAGACAAGTTCAAAGCAAGATTAGTAGCCAAAAGCTTTACGCAAAAGCAAGGGATTGACTACTTTGATACTTATGCTCCAGTAGCAAGAATTGCTACAATTAGACTTATATCTCCCTTGCATCAATTTATAAGTTGGTAATTCACCAAATAGATGTCAAAATAGCATTTTTAAATGGTGAATTATAAGAGGAAGTCTACATGGAACAACCAAAAGGGTTTGTTGTTTCAGGACAAGAGCATAAAATTTGTAAACTTATCAAATCATTGTATAGGCTTAAACAAGCACCAAAACAATGGCACAAAAAAATTAATAAAATTGTTTTAGCTAATGACTACAACATAAATGAATCTGACAAGTGCATATATAGCAAATTCCAAAATGGTAAAGGTGTTATAATTTGCTTATATGTGGATGATATGCTATTTTTTTGTACGGATTTGGAACAAGTTGAGGAGACAAAGAAGTTTTTGTCAACAAACTTTGCAATGAAAGATATGGGTGTAGCAAATGTCATTTTAGGAATTAAAATATTCTGAGATGAAAATAACATAACTTTATCTCAATCCCACTACATTGAAAAAGTGCTTGAAAAGTGTAATTTTACTAATTGTATATTAGCATCTACGCCCATGGATCCTTAAACTAAATTAGTACCTAATGCTGGTAGGGCTGTTAAGCAATTACAATATGCAAGATTAATTGCTTGCTGGATGTATGCAATGACATGTACAAGGCCAGATATAGCATTTGCTGTTGGAAAGTTAAGTAGATATACAAGTAATCCAAGTACTTTGCATTGGCAAGCCATAAATCGAGTACAAAGATATTTAAAGAAAACAATTAATTATGGACTTTACTATAATGGATATCCATCAGTACTAGAAGGATATTCAGATGCTAGTTGGATTACAAGTTTAGAAGATCATGCTTCCACAAGTGGGTGGATCTTCATGCTTGGTGGGGGTGCCATTTCTTGATGGTCTAAGAAACAAACATGTATAACTAAATCTACCATGGCAGCCGAATTTATTGCATTGGCTGCTGCCACCAAGGAAGCTGAATGGCTAAAAAATTTACTCTATGGTGTGCCTTTATGGCCTAAACCAATTTTTCCAATTTTTATCCGTTGTGATAGTGAAGCAACTCTAGCAAAAACATATAGCCAAGTGTATGATGGAAAGTCTAGACATATTGGATTAAGACATAGCTATGTTCAATAATTAATTTCTGATGGATTGATCATTATAACTTTTGTGAGGTCTAGTGAAAACTTGGTGGATCCTTTAAAAAAAAATCCTACCAGAGATCTTGTAAATAAGACTTCAAAAAGGTGGGGCTCAAGTTCATATATTAAAAGTCACCCATGGAGGAAACTAGACTTAACGCTTGGTATAACGTCAAGTCTTGAGTTTAATGAGACAAAGTACATCATTTGTATGTGGCTGCTAGCACTATAATATAATACATTATATTCCATCCTAAGTGAAGTGCTAGGTACCCATAACAGTAAGGAAAGGATGAGTTATATATCTTAATAGATCAATGACATAATTTGTTAGAATGCTTTAGTTACAAGGACATTCATGGGGGCTACTTATGTGAGTGTGAAGTGTTGCCGCTTCTAGGAGTTCAAGAGCTTGGCTCTAACAGCACTCGTGAAAAGAGGATACAGACGCATGGCCATAAAAGCGGTGCCAAATACTGTGCATTCATTGGTGTTGAAAACGTTGTGTGAGATGTGTTCGGTTAACCAAATGGAATAGATGGTTTAAAGCATAGTCTACCATACAATTTCGGTTAACTTTAATATATTTTCACTAAGTGAAGGTTCAATCAGAAGACACTTTCATTTATGCAATTGATTTCCAAGATTATCAAAAATTTGGATTAATTTGAAAATGGTGGGGGATTGTTAGATATTTTCAAATAAAAGATATGATTTCATATCAAAATAGAAGGAAAAATTGTGATTGTTGGAAATTAAATTAAAAGAAGGATTATGTTTGTTGGAAATAAAAATAAATAAATAAATAAAATAAAAAGAAGAACAAGAAAAAGAGTCACGTCTATTGTTAAAGACCAACAGGAGCAACTCTTTGAAACAGACACAAACAATGTCTGTTGGGAATAGGCATCTAAGCTTATAAAGAGGATCCTTTTTATCCAACAGAACGTACATCAAAAAACAAAAAAAACTTTCCTTCTTTTTTAAAATTTTTCAAGTTTTCTTCCATACTATTTTCCTGCAGAAAAATACTATAGAAGTTTGATAATCTTGTTATACTCTGATGAGTGCTCAGTGGATTGATTTTGTCAGTGCAAAATGTTGTTAATCACTGAGCTTCATTGTATCTTCAAGATTTATATACCAATAACTTTTTTGCACACTACAAGTGAAGGCGAATAAAACTTTAAAGACAGTGACATTGATACACACCTTGAAGCCATTCTAGTATTTTCCAATTCAGTGTTCTAACATTTTTTGAGCTCTTTCTCACGACAATTGGGCTATAGCTTGAGTAATTAACAATATTAATGAGGACTAAGTATCAACTACCTAACCAAAATGATTAATTTAAATTAATTTAGGATTATATTAAAACAGACCAATATTATTTTTCTTTTCACTATGGATCAAATGTAAAGAAATCATTAATGTTATATGTTGTATTTTTCTAAAATTAATTATCATCTTACAAAAATTCAATAAATTTAGAGTTTTAACAACATTTCTTAAACCTATGTTGCTAAAAGAATTTGATCATGGCAATAGTATGTTATTCCTTGAGTAATATTTTTATGCAGTAGGCTGCATATATAATAGTTCTTAGTGTGTAGATATGTAGTACATTACTACTTGAACAACATTTTTAGGACAAGTATTACACTATTAATGTAGATTAGGGTTTGCCCAAACATGCTGATACTGATTGATATACAAATGCTACTAATTAAATTTTGGAAAAATGGCATTTTTAATTTTTCTGAAATTATACTTATAATGGCATGACTAGTTGGTGGATTTAATAAAAAACTGCTTTTCAGAAAAAAAAATCTGAAATTATAAATATATGATGTTAGTATATGTACTCTGAAAAAGAAAAATTATTAATATATTATGTTAGTATATGTTTGTAAACCTATGTTTACATTAGTGTAATTTACTATTTATTTATGAACAAACAATTCATGGGTTCTTATTAATTAATATATAAAGATAATAAAGAGTACATTAATAATGATTTGGTTTTAGGTTTCGCATTGGATGGAATCTATGAAGTGGTTGATTTGCCTTTCCTAGCAATAGTTGCTGGCCCGCTAAGACTATCAAGCTTGGCCGAACATGTAGGCCAACCAGTTTTCTTATAAAATAGGTCCATTGCCTTACACTTTGGAGCAAAAATTAGGACAGTAAATTCGTAAAAGCCTAGTCCTACGAAGCATATGGTAAATTCTTTTGCAGCATACAATTACGTAATGCATATAAATTAACAAAAAAGTTAAAAATAAATAAAATTCAATAATTTTATAATTTTGTACCTCCAAATTGTAAAAAGTATCTTGCCAACAAATTCTAAGTTGTACTTGTAGTGCATATAAATAATATTCTTTTATTAGTTTAAATTGATTTTTTGAAGAAAAGAACCAATAATCAAATTAGACAACTTTTTTTTTAAAGCAAGTTAGGCAACTTGTAATCAGCTTCTTTATCACTAGGTCGATTTTTGTACTGATAAATTATTATTATTATTATTTTCATTATTTTAAATTAAATATCCACTTTATAAATAACATAAAATTTAAAAAATGATATATTTTGTTTTTTACTCTATAATTTTGTCTTAAAATGGTATAAAAGTTAGCAATATTTCACTTACAATTAATATTTTCAATGAAAGTTATTTTGAAACTATTTTAAGAAAGTGGATATTGTTTTGAAGTGAAATATTAGGCAGACTAAAAAGATATTTATGGGAAAAACATTGTACTTAATGTACCTTTTTTTAACATATATATATTGTTATAAAATATAAACTGAAAAAATAATTACAAAAAAAAATAATAATGAAGAAAATATTTAGAAGGAATAATAAGATCTTTTTAAAATGTATATATTTTACAAATGAAGTAAGAGACCTATTTATAGTTAGGGAAACAACCTTTAAATCATAATCCTAATATAATTTAATCTAAGAATTCAAATCAAATTACACTTCGTGTATCTAGTCTATTAGATTGTTTGACTTGGTTTGAACTTCTTAAGTCGTAACATAATGGATATTTATATATCTATTCATAACACTCCCATTGAATATTCATCGTATTAAGAATATGCCTCGTTAAAACCTTACTAAGAAAAAACCTCATGAAAAAAATCTGAGTGAAGGAAAATAGTACATAATTCTTTTCAAGAATACGTTTTTGAAATACTGCCTCATTAAAAACCTTATAAAAAAAAACCTAATGGGAAAAACTTGATAAAGGAAAAGAGTACAATGCATATTTTACTTTCCTTAATGAATGTATAATTTAATATCTTTAAAATGATGCATTCCAATCTTTTGTACCAACTTTTAAAATGTTGTAGTAAGAAGGGCTTTGATGAATAAATCTGCTAGATTGTCACTTGATCGAATTTGTTGAACACTAATATCACATTTTCTTGGAGATCATGAGCAAAGAAGAATTTTGGCGAAATATATTTTGTTCAGTCACCTTTAATGTATTATTCCTTTAACTATGCTATGCAAGTGATATTATCCTCAAATAATGTTGTTGGAATTTCCTTCTTGGTTGACAGGCCACACATTTTTCGAATATGTTAAGTTCGAGATCTTAGCTAGATATATTCACAACTTACCTCATGAATTACTAAAATTTTTACATAGTTAAAAGAAGTAGCACCTATAGTTTGTTCTATAAAACGCCATGAAATAGTCGTACCTCCATATGTGAATAAGTAACTTGTCTAAGATCAAGCTTTGTGTGGATCATATAAATATCTTTCATCGCATAATTAATTAAATTTGATTTTGATACATTTAAGTAATATAAGCCCATGTCTATTGTTTCTCAGAGATATCAAAGTATATGTTTAATTATATTCGAATGCCTTCAAGTTGGAGAAGAACTATATCTTACTAATAAATTTACAACAAATGATACATCGAGTCGTGTATTACTAGCAAGATACATTAGTGCTTCAATTGCACTAAGATATGGTACTTTAGGATTAAGAAGTTCTTTAACATTTTTACGAGGTTGGAAAAAGCCTTTTTTCACATTTTTGAGGTTGAAAAGGGTCCTATTTCACATTTAATGACCTTACAACCATTGGTGAACTCAATAGATGTGCTTTGTTTATATAAAATCGTTTTAGCAATTTTATTATATAATTTGAATGATGGACAAAAATTTCATTTATCAAGTGTTCACTTTTTTCAAGGGCTTTCATCTCAAATTCTTTTTTTAAGTAATCCACGACTTTTGATAGTCACAAGAAGACATGAAATCAGTTTAAAGTATTTCTTAAAGCCTTTTCACAATATTGCTGCCCGCAGGAGCACATTTGAGGCATGAAATGTAAAGAATGTTTTTTCTAACATATCAGTATCAGTCATCTTTTCTCCACATAATTTTAGTTTAGAATTGATTTTTAATAATGTTGAGTTATACTCACTTATAGTTTTAAAATCTTGCAATCGTAGATGCATCCAATTATAACGAGCTTTTGGTAAAATTACTGTTTTTTGGTAGTCATATTTTTCCTTTAGACTTTTTCAAAGATTGACTAGATCTTTTATTATGAGATACTTAATTTTTAATCCTTTATAGAGATGATGGCGAAGGAAAATCATGCTTTTGCCTTATCGTGATTGGATACTTTATTTGCTTATTTGATGGTGTCTACCCATAGCATCTAAATGAATTTCAGCATCTAGAATCCAAGATAGATAGTTTTTGCTAGTAATATCAAGGGCCACAAATTCAAGCTTTGTAAATTTTGACAGATGATAGCTTAGAAGAAAAACATAGTTGTTAGCATTACACAAAATATCATTATTGGCAAGCAAAAGCATAAATTGGCTAATGAAAAACAATTAATTTAGAAATTTTACTCATTATAGATTGGTAAAATATAGGTAAAACAATAAAGTAACAATAGATAATAATTGAATTAAAAGAAATTACCTGAAGAAAAATTGAACTTTGACTTTAGGATAATGATAAAAAGCTAAACGATACCAAAGCTTGAGAAATTAAAGAATCGTGCTAATAACGTGTTATAAAATATAAACTGAATGAACAACTATAAAAGAAAGAGTATAACAATAAAGAAAATATTTAGAGAGAGTAAAAATATCTTAATGAACTGTATATTTTATAAATGAAGTGAGGGGCCTATTTTTAGGCTAACAATCCCTTTAATTATAATCTTAATATAATTCAATCTAATAGTTCAAATCAGATTACATTTCTTGTATCTGGTCTGTTGGATTGTTTGACTTAGTCTGAACTTTCTGGGTCATAACATAACGGACATTCACACGCATATTCATAATATATATGTATTTATCTCATTTTTTGCTTGATGTCTACAAGATTGGTAAAGTTCCTCATGTTCCTTTAGTGTAGTGCATCAATTTGGCCACTTTTCTTCTTGTGTGTCTTGAGTTCTCCTCAAAAGGCTCCACATATACTTGATAAAGTTTAAGCGTTACCCTATCTCGACTTTTGATAAAGCTGATATTCACATTTTTGGGTGCTAGTATTACTTCTAGTATTTGTGTAACACATATGTAATAAAATAATTTAAAAAGTTGACTGTGATTGCTAATATTCTTTGGCCAAGTCTTTCTCAAAAATATTTGAACTGATATTATATTGTATGGATGATGTTGGCAAAACTCATATTGAAGTTAAGAGAGATTGTAGAAAAGATTTTTTTACTAAAGAATTGTGAAAAAGAAGTTTCAAGATGATTAGCTTTGTTGCAAAGCTTCAGTTAATTTACTCCTTTATTAGCTTTATAGACTTGCTAAGTAATGCTATTCGTGCAAATATTATACATTGTTCACACTTCATGTAGAATTTTATTCAACTTGATGTGAAGGAGATTAGTTCAACCCTTTAAATAAGTAAACATAAAAGTTGCCAACAATAAGAAATGAGTGATAAAGCTTTGACCAATAAGAAAATATCAAGTCATAGTCAAAGTTTAAATGATAAAATTACGTTAAATTATGAGTGATGAACTATGATAAAAAAAATGAATGATAAAGCTTGCAACCAATAGCAAGCCAATATTATAATATCATTGCAATAAAAAATATGAGCGATAAAACTTATAATTGAAATATGAATTTCTTTTTCTTTCAAATGTCAAATTTCAATACATGAAGTAATAAAAGTCAAAGCCACACAAATATCATACATGACTGAGAAACGAGATATTTTAGATTTTGTTGTTCTCATGGGATTAAAAAATAATGGAGGGCAATCAATCACTTCATTTTGTCTTCTTCTTAAGTTATCTCATCTAAATAGCAAATTAGGTCAAGGGCCTTTATTTTCTCTACCTCTTCTTAAATTGCATTTATTGTAAGTATTCCTTTTATCAAACGACTAACTCTTCATAGTATTATTGTTTTTTGGTGCAAGTTTAACCAAGATAACAAAGTTGGAATAGGTAAGTTCTTCAAGTGTAACCTATACTTGTCGAACATCTTTTGGATACAAACTTTCACCCTACTCTTTCTCATCAAGATTATATTTGACACCCTTTCTTTGAAGTGTTGGATATATTACTTGAGATCTTTTTTATACTTTTGATGTTTTTCGCCTAAATCAACAAGCATAACCTTTTCTTGAGTAAAATAAAACTTCTTGCAAATTCAACTCCATAACTTAACAACAAGGGGTGAGATTGACATACCATGTATAAGCCTTATTTGTAAGAGACTTGGAAATCTCCTTCAACTTCAAGTCATCATTCAATCTTCTTACTCTTAGAGTTTTCATGAACTTCATAACATGATTTTATGCATCCCAATCTTACCATTAAATTGATTGAACTTGGGACTAGTGTAGTTCTTCGGATAAGGCTTAAAAGCTACATTAGCTGGGTGAGGCAACTTAAGATAAAATTTCTAAAAAGTTCATGCTCTTCTTTTGATCACGTACCCTTTGAAGCTTTTCTTTTGTCATAAATCCTTGCATAGTGATTAGTATGATCATTGCAGTAGAGGTAGTAATTGGTGTAACTGTTACAGGGGATTTGTCAATATTGGGATTTTCATTGACTACCACATCAACAATGTTTTCTTCATTCTTTCGTCCTCATTTGTGTTTACAACCAAGGTAGTGATTCTATCAAGTGTATTCTCATTACCATTAAAGTGCACAGGTTGAACCTAAGCAATGGCAGCAATAGAGGATTAAAGTTGAAATATGGTCTCCACCATCAGTGTATTGTTGTCCTCCAATGTTTGCATCTTTATTGAGAAGCTTGGATCATTTTTATTAGTTCTAGATGAAAAGAAGTGTATTTCTGTTGCTAATGAAATTGTCTATCTCTTCTAGTAACACAAGTTTTTTCTATTGAAATTTTACTTAGTGTAAGCATTCTTCACTAATGGAGTTACCAAAATATAGAAAAGATTCTTGTGATAAGAAAATGTAGTGTTGCAAATAAGTAAAATTGATGTGTTGGAGGCAAGATGAATAACTATTATGTAGTTTGATTCATGAGAATGAAATAAAACAAGAATTACTATTATGAATTATTTCAATGTTTGGTTGGCAGGAAAGGTTTTAAGAATAGTTAATGCATAAGTGATAAATGGTAAAAATACCATTTATTATAACATTTAATATTTAATTTAAAATATTTATTATTTAAATAATTTATTAAAATATTAATAAATTATTTTAAAATTTTAATATGATTATTTATTTTAATTTTTAGAATATTAATAATTCATATTTCATTTAAAAGATTAATAATATATAATTAAAATATTAATATCATTATTTTATTTTATTCTTTATTCTTAAAATATTAATTTAATTTTTAAATTTAAAGTATTAATTTTTTATAATTTATAATTAAAACTTAAAGTTTTTTATTTTAAATTCATTTTAATTTTTTCCTTTTTATTTTTTTCTTTCTTCTAGTCAGTCTGGTATTGGAGATGTAGTTGATGTAAGAGAACGCCAATCTGGCGCTCCTTATGGTCGATCATAAAGTGTCAAATTCAACCATGGAAAATCTAGCACGAAAGCGCTAGATCGGCGTTTCCCACTGTGGGATTTGGCATTTTTGAGATCAAATTTAGTTGAGGAGTGTCATATTTGATGCTTCTGCCGCCAAATGTGACTGTGGATGCACCAATTTCGCTCGTCACAACCGTCAACCATTGTCACTGTCGTCACCTGTTGTCTTCCCTGGTATGGATGTCAACGGGTAGGGTACCCGTTAATTTCAAGGTACCCGAACCTTAACCCTATTAAAAATCAAATACCCTAACCCTATTAACTACCTAAATAATTTAAAAATTACTACCCTAAAGCTAACCCTAATACATTCTCACTACCTTATAATTACCCTAACCTGTTTAAATACCCGATTAAATAAGAAAACAATGAGAGTTTTTAACCTTTGTGTGTAAGAGCAGTGCAGAGGAATGGAATGCCAAGTAGTTGGAGGGAGAACTTGAAGGTTCTGCTGCTTCTACTTACGAGCTTTATAGGAAACTTGTTCAGTGTGCCATCGCCATTGACTACTCTGACGACGTTACCTTTTCTTTCTCTCTTATCACTCCTAACTCTGCTATTTTCCAAGTGATTATTGGAGGTGGCGGAGACGGAGGTTTCTTAAGAAGAAGAGTTGCAGCTCCTGCTAGAGGCACTACCCCAACGGTAGAAGCACCAGCAGTTGAGGAGAAAAAGAAAGAAGAGAAAGTGGAGGAGAGTGACGATGAAGATATGGGATTCTCACTCTTTGATTAAGTGCCTTTCTGTCTATTACTTAGCAAGTTATTGTTTACATTTACATGTTTCTTGTCTTGGTTCATGCTACCCCAACTGGCATTGGGTTTTTTGAGTTAGGAATTTGACAATTTTATAAGTATGTGGTTTATCTTGAACTTCTATTTTCAAATTCTTGTTTTATTTCATATTTCTTTTTCCTTTTATGTCATTGATTTTATGGTCGATTAGCTATTGCTTTGGTATGAAAGAGAATTGAAAGAACAAATTAAGTTGAGAAAAAAACCTACTTCTACAAAATAAATAAATAAATAAATAAAATATTTATAAATAATAATCGGGGTTCGGGTAACAGATACCCAAGGGATAGTACCCGAACTCGATTCGAGTAGTGAAATCCCTATCCGAACTCGTTTATTGAGTGCCTTAATCTAGTATAACCGGGTAAGGTACCTGCGGGTACTTTATAATAAGGTACCCGTTGACATCCTTATTCCCTGGTAGTGGAAATTTAGTGAAAGAATGAAAGTGGTAATTGGGTAGAGAGAGAAAGAAATTGTAAAAAATGAAGAAATTGCATTTTATATAATATGGTAATTTTCAAAATTAATGAAGGACATTTTTATCCATTGATAATTTTACTCTATTCCTTGCCTCCTATAATAGCCATTATAGAAGGGTGGTTGGCCATTCCTTCCAACCAAATAAGGTATTAAAGAAGGATTAGGAAACCCTAACCAAACATGTTGTACGTGTTGTGCCAAGTAGTAATAGACAAAGTGTAGAGAATAGGTAAGTGATAAAGTAAGATTGAAAATAGGGTAGAGAAAGGCTAAGTAGAAGAGATTTTAAAAAGGATATTTAGAACCTGTTTGGCTTATTTTTTTTTTAGCTTAAAAACTATTATAAAGTTCTTATGAAAAATAATAACTTTTATTATGAAAAATAATAACTTTTAAAATTAAGCTAAATCTGTTTGATAAATTTACCTTTATAAGCTTTTTTTTATAGATAAGTTGTTTGACAAAATAATTTATATAAGTCTTTTAAAAAAAATAATTTATATAAGTTTTAATTTTGGTTAAAATTACCATAAAAGGTATTTAATAAATAACTTTTTATTAGTCACAAATTCCTTTGTTCACAATGGAAAAAAGTTAACTTTATTTTTTTATTTATTTAAAATAAACTTTTAGAAATATAAAAAGTATTTTTATATAACATAAAATTTATAAGTAATAATAAATAATACAAAAATGGAAACAGATAATGTTGAAATTATTTTTAATAGATAAAGACATTTTTAAAACAAAAAGAAAAATTTTTCAAAAAAAGAGACATGTTTTTTTCCAAAAAAAAAAAAAAGAAAGCTTTTCTCTGTAGCTTTGTTTAGAGCACTTTTTTTAATTTTATTTTTTAAAAAAAAGTTACTTTTTTTAAGAGCTTCTCAAATTCTTATTTGGCCTAATTTCTGCTTTTAAGAATTAAATAAGTTGAAAAAAAACCAAGTCAAACAAGCACTTAGAGAGAGGGTTAAGGGTGAAAGTGTATTTACCTTTGCTTCTCGAAAGCTTATTCCTCCAAAATGAATTGCAAAGACCATACATAGAGTAAGGAGAAGGTATTAAAGAACAAATATTAATGCACATAATGAGTAATAATATTGAAAAGAAATTTATTGTACATAATGAGTAATAGTTACTTGAACCCATTATATGGTCATTGTACTAATTATTTTTGAGTAAAATACTTTGATCCTCGTAAGTTTTAGCTATAATTTCACACAAGTTCATTAGTATTCGAAAAAAATAGCTTGTTCCAAATGTATTAACAGTGTTAATGGATGAATGTGAAATGTCTAAAATGCTCTTATTCTTTCTTTTTCTTTTTCACTATTTTCCTTCCTCTTAAGTCAGTCAACGACACTCCCTTATGCTGGCCAGCCACCCCGTGATTGAATCTAGGGTAGAGAGAATTTTTTTTTTTGAATAGGAGAGAAAAAAATTTTGAAAATGAAAAATTATAGTTTATATAATGCGATCTGGTATTCTTGCGGTAGAATCTGGCTAAAGAATGTCCAATTTGGTGTTCCTGCAGTCTGATCAGATTGGGGAACGACTAATCAAAGCCTGTCATGTCGACTGCTGCTGTCCGCCAGGGGTAGAGGTGGTATTGTTATGGGGGGAATAATTTTTGAAATTTTTTAATTATTATATATTTTTTTAATAATCTTGGAGAATAGTATATTTATGGAGGCTGTGGCTCCCTCAAAAATTTTAAAATATTTTATTTATTATATATTTTTAATGCTTTTCAAAATAATTTTTTATTTAATAATTAATATAAATAATAAATAATAAAATGACTCTACAAGCCTTAATTAATGTTACTCTAATTTAAGTTTATTAACTCTTCTTTCTCCCTCTCTTTCTTTTTCTCTTTCTTTTCTCTTTTTGTTCTTTTATTTTACTTTACTCTCTCTTATGTAATTAATTACTGAAATACATTTTATTCTTTAAAAGAAAGATTTATGATATTGAGAACTTGGATAAGGTAAAGTTTTTTTTTTCTATTTGTATTATTTAACTATTGTGTGAAATTTTATATATCGTATTTAACTATTTATATTTTATGCATTAAATTTTATGAATATAGAAAACATTGTCGAGCACAACTTTTTTGTAAGTTTTTCTTTTTAATTCCTTTTGATTTATATGTTATATGTTATATAAAATTATTTTCTATTATGAATTTTTTGCTTGTTGTTTAAATGCAATGTATTAATTTTAAAAAATTTTAACCTTTATTCCTTTTTGTCTTTGACACCCTCAACAAAAATTGACAAACTTCGCCCCTGTAGTCAGCTGTTACCGTCCACGGTGGAGAAAAGTTAGGTAACATTTGGTGTGAGGGTAGTGGGAACATTTTCTACAATGTATCCAATTAAATTACATTGTAGTGTTTGTTTTGCAATAGACTATTGCAATGTAAGATTGTAATACAATCACATTACATCCCTTGGCTATAATGTGATTGCAATCCAAAATCAATGTAATCAAATTACATTGCACTCTGCAATGTCTTTAAAGACATTTTTACCTTCAACTTTATTACTTTAATAAAGACATTTTGTAATGTTAAAATTAAAATAAAATATATTAAAAATAAAATAATATATAAGAATTAGAAATTAAAATCAAAATAAAATATAAGAAATTAAAATTTATATAATATAGGTAAAAGAAATTAAAATAAAATATTTAATATAAAAAATTATATTAAAGAAATGAAAATAAAATATATGACATTAAAAATATATTAAAGAGATGATATTATATAAAAATTAACAATAAAAAATACAAGTATATTAAACTTACATTTTAATAAATATGGGTAATTTTAAAAATTAATATTACATTCTCAATAAAGTACTTGTAAACCAAATACTACAATGTTATATTTCTTACATTTTAATCATTATTTTATTTGTATATCAAATACTGTAATGTTATTTTCCTTATAATCATATTGCTTGCAATCACATTACCTATAATCACATTACATAATGAAGTTTCATGCGCCACTTTAGTGATAGAAGGAGAGAGGATGTTGGAGCAGAGAAAGAAAAGATTGTAAAAATGAAAGAAATTGTATTTTATACAATAATAATTTTTAAAATTAATGAAAGGTAAATTTGTTTTAAAAATATTAACACGTTATCAAATTAACAAAAACACAGTTAACAAATGATAGTCTTGATGTATCTAGCGAAATATATTTTTTTAAGACCGACAGTTCATTTTAAATAGTAATGGATCGGTATGAAATTATGATCAAAATTTAGAGAGTCTGGATATTTTGTTCAATAATTATAAAGGAAAAAAAATTGTATTTCAAAAAAGGTTAATAGGTATTTTCATATTTGAGTTAACAACTAACAAGACAATTCTCTAAAATATTTTAAGATGAAACTAACCCGTAAATCTTATTACTTATTTTGTATTACTTTTATTATTATTAGTATGACTTTACTATTTTGCTCGTTTTAATTTTTTCATAACATTATGTCTAATATAAAACAAGGCTTAAACAAACTAATAAGATAATAATCAAAATTAGTAAGAAAAATTACAAATACGAGGAAGCTTCGCGGCTCCAACGGGAAATCCATTACTCCTACTTTCTATCGTTACCCCACTGTTCTCCCCCTTCCTGTTGGCTCTTGCTCTTCTTTTTGTCTGTTTAGATATAACGACAATTGCTGCTTAAGCTTTCAATAGATGTCTCTGCGTCGAATAAGGAATTCAAAGTAGGCAATCCACGGTTACTGGTGGAAGTATAATTTCTCTCCTTCATTCATATTTACTTTGCTTGATAGTTACAATGCCAAGTTAAAGCTAGGTATGAAGCTTTCTTTATCTTTCTTTCTTTTTTTCCTTTTGTATTTTTAGTTTTCATTTCTTTCTTACAAGAACCATGAGCAATGGATTTGGTGCTTCGATTTAAAATGTTCCATGCTTGCTTACCATACTGTCAAATGCCAGCGTTTGATGTTGCTGATAAGGATTTGTATGTTTTATGGTTTTTTTTGTATGTTTCCCTAATTAATAACCGTACGTTTGTTCAAAACAACAGCATGTAAAGATTGCTGAAAGCAGGGGAAATGTTCAATTCTCTCCTGTTAACATTGTTTTGTCAAATGGATGAGAGTTTATTTGATTGTCAATCCTCAGCAATCTTGAAGAAAGTAAATGGGAGTGTTTGTTTTGTCGAGTTGATTGAATTACGTTCCTTGTATTGGTTGGTTTTATTTTCTTTCTTGTTGCTGGGTTTTCTTTGAATATTAATCTTGCATTCACTTGCTTCATTTCATTGTTACTTTTTCTATTTGCTTATTGATTTTCGAAGCTATAAGCAAAATGTGCATTTTGATACAACAATAATAAGCAATATATTTGAATTAAAATAATTTAATGGTTAGCAGTTAACAATTGCCTGAATTTATTTCTACATGGAACAATTATGTTTTGTTTGATGTTATTTTAACTATTTGCTCTTTTTTCATAAAATACCTTGATTTTGCTTTTGGGTATTTACTCTTTCCTTTTGCTTTATATAGCAATTTTTTAGGAAGCAAATTAGAAAGAGTACGATGGCATTTTGTTTGCAACATTCTCACATTTATGGATTCAATAGTTGAGTTGTAATAGTTTTCTCTTCTCCAGTATAAATGAGGTTTGTCTCTCCAGGAACAGGTTGCAGGCTTTTGTATTCTTTCCAGAAATGAATAAACATTCACTTACTCAATAAAGCATTAAATTAAATTCTCAAATCTTGATCTGGATTTTACAATTATCTCATGTCAGGTTGTATAGATCTACTGCTTTTGCCTGGGGATCAATTTCAGGAGTTTGTGCTGTGATTGTATCTGAATTCAATCTACAACTTACTCACAATGAAAACAATGAAAGTGTGAGTCTGCACCTTCATGTCCAATTTTCCTGGTAAAACAATATTCTGTTGCTCATGACCCTCAACCGCCTAACATGTAAGTTTTTCACTTCCAATCCTGCTGAATATGCCAACTCTTAGAAGGATTTAATTGAAAAATAAGCTCAATTCAGGTCAGTCTTTTTGTTTATATGGATTTGTGCAATCTAACTGAACATCCTTTTAAATACATTCACCTTCTGCAAACAGGCAAAGCTCTATTTTGCCCAAGTCTGTAGTTGGGAAAGGCTTAGGTTTTTGTTGTTGTTTTGGTATAAACACTCTTCCCCTCAAGCACCATGACCTTCTGCGCATGAACTTGTTGCTAGGGTGCTGGAATACCTTATTAGCCTTCTTCTTCCGCTGACCATAAACATTTGTATATGAAATTTCCAATGGAGATTGGAGAATGCTCTATAGGATGGTGATTTGCTCACATGCATTTATTTGGAGGAGTTTAAACTGTACCCATTGCTCTGCTTAATCCTTTTTTCTTTCTTTTTTTGCCTAATATTTGGAATGCTATGTGTTGGTGTTTGCAATTCCAATTTGATTTTTTCCCCATTGAAGTACAGAGTCTTGGAATAGGAAGAAGCTTTCCCTTAGTGCTAAGAGAAATTTAGTATAGATCTCAATATTCCGGGATAGAACTACCATCTCTTTTAAAAAACATAAAAATCAAACAGGTGAGCACCAAATTTGTCCCTTAATAAGAAAAACTACTAAGTTTAAGAATGGTACTATTACAAACTTTTTCATCTTTATATGACGAAAATTGGGCAACGGTTTTTTTCCCATTTGGCTTTGTTTCGAGAATACAAATTTCAAATGCTTGACAAGTTGAATGCTTGAAGACACTCTAGTTAGAGATATATAGGAAACCTTTTTTCCTTTTTATGAGAATACAAGTACAATAGATATCACAAGTC
Source organism: Theobroma cacao (assembly GCF_000208745.1). NCBI lineage: Eukaryota > Viridiplantae > Streptophyta > Magnoliopsida > Malvales > Malvaceae > Theobroma > Theobroma cacao. The sequence goes on along the minus strand of NC_030850.1, from coordinate 29,047,082 downwards.
ATCCTGTTTCAAAACTCTTACAAAGGAATAAACCAAACAAATCCTTACAAAAGAATAAACCAACAACTATCATGCAGCTAGAGAACTCAAAAGTAAAGTTAGAGCAAACCCACACAAGGTGAGACTGAATCGGGGACCTAATGGTTCCAGGGCCCTGCCTTATCATTCAGACAATGCATACATAAGAAGTTCGTAGGTCGCAAAGTGAGTGAACCCTCTTGTTTCAAGTGTTGAAACAGGAAGAGCCCATTCTTTCTTCCCTTCTCCCGGCGTTGTCTTGGCAACAGAGAGAGTGACAACACAGAACTAAATGGTAGACCATTCAAGTTATGTGGAGCTTTATTACAATGACGCAATCTTTTTGTTCCAAAGTTGCTCAGCCAATCGTGGAATGCTTGGTTCCAACACGGAGTGATCTTGAGCCATATAGGCATTCTGGAGCATAGAGGGCCATCAAGAGAGTGCTCTTTTATTTTTCCATTTTTGATCCTTTCTTTCTCTTGATATTTTATTATTCACAAATTTGATGGTGCAGACAAGAAAATGGGTCAGGAAAAAGCAAAGATCAAAAACAGCTAAAATTTAGAGTTATGATCTCATTCTGTTGGCCTTCTTTGTTGGCACTTCAGTGGTGTGATTCTCACGGTTTATATCCGTACAGCGCCTTACCTTATTCCGCATCCACTTCCAAGCCTGCAAGATGAAGGTTTCCTGTGGTAGATAGCTTGCTTAACACTTGTGAATATGATTCTTGACCTCTTGAGGTAACTGAAGAATGGTTTGTCTGAAACCGGTATGAGCTTCACAAACCAAGCAATTGGCCATGAAAAAGCAGCAAGTAGGATACAAACTCCCCACTGCCATAGTTTCAACTTCTCTGTATCTGCAAACTTCTTTAAAAATTCCACCATAACCACCTGAAGAATGATAGTTATCCCAACAATTCCCAGAAATAATCTGTTTGTAAGAATTCCTTTGAAAACATTTTGCTTCTCCAACTTCCTTGCATTGAACTCGTTAAAAACTTGGCAGAGAACGAATGTATTGAAAATCAGTGTGTCCTTGACCTCCTCAGTCACATTGAATAGAGATTCACCCTTAAATTGTAAGATCAAGAGAACAGCTATCTGGTATAGGGCTTGGGCTAAAAGATTCCTCCACATAACATTAGTAATCAGCGGCTCAGTTCGACCGACAGGTGGCTTCTGCATTAGCTCCTTAGTGGGGCGATCTGTTGCAAGGGCCAGAGCACCCAATGTGTCCATGATGAGGTTTACCCACAGCAATTGAACTGCGGTCAAGGGAACCTCACCGGCAGAAACTGCTGCAATGAAGTTAATTACAAGAGCGGCAACATTAACGGTAAGTTGAAATTGAATGAACTTTTGTATGTTGTTATAAACACTTCTTCCCCATCTTAAAACTGTGGCAACTGAGCTAAAATTATCATCCAAGATGACAATGTCTGAGCTCTCCTTGGCCACCTCAGTGCCTTGAATGCCCATTGAAAGTCCAATATCAGCTTCTTTTAGAGCAGGAGCATCGTTAGTGCCATCCCCGGTGACAGCAACCACATGACCTTTCTGTTTCAAGCACTGCACCATCAAAAGCTTGTCAAATGGAGAGGACCTTGCCATCACCCGGATCTTATCTACCTTCTCCATTCTCTCATCGGGTGTGTAATTTCGAAATTCATTACCTTCGACAACTTCTCCACTATCTTCCTGGTAATCTGGTCTTAGAATCCCACATTCCGTAGCTATAGCTTTTGCGGTGAAAACATTGTCTCCGGTAATCATTTTGATGCCGACCCCTGCGGATTGGCAAGCTTCCACTGCTTTCTTGACCCCTGGGCGACATGGATCCTTCAAACCAACTATCCCTAGCAAGGTTAAACCATCCTCTTTTATTCTTTGATGGGTCTTTCTTCTATCATCATCATACTCCATTTCTTCTGCTGAAACTTGCTTATGAGCAAAAGCAATACATCGTAGGCTACTAGCTGCCATGCCTTGGATTATCGTTTCTATTCTGCTCCTTCCGTCTTCATTCATGGGCCTTATGATCCCATTACGCTCATAATATTGTGAGCACATGGCTACAATCATCTCTGCAGCTCCTTTCCAGTGTACGTGAATAGTTTCATCAGCCTTTTTCCTTACTGAAACCCCACTTCGCTTTTTCTCCGAGTTGAAGGTTTCAACATGGAGAATGCTATATCTTTGCTTCAAGTTTTCCATATCCATACCCAAACCTAAGACAGCCCAAGAGAGAATCGCCTTTTCGGTTGGACTGCCAGAAAACTCAGGTAGGGATCCAGAGACAGGTTTGCAAACACTACCAGTTGTGTTCAAGCCAACTCCTTGGTAGAATAATTCAAGAACACTTGGGGCAATTATGTTGGCAAGATCTTCCTCAATGGCCTCTTCCCCGAGCCAAAACTGGGTCACTTTCATCTGATTCAGTGTCAAGGTGCCAGTTTTGTCAGTACAAATAATTGTAGCTGAGCCCATTGTTTCACAAGCAGAAAGTTTTCTGACCATTGCCTGATCAGCCATCATTCTTTTCATTGAGTAGGCTAGTGTAAGAGTGACAGCCAATGGTAGACCTTCTGGGATTGCCACAACCACAATAGTTACTGCAGCAGCAACAATTCGAACAACCGCATTTAAGATATCGTCTACATCGGTCTTGCTACCGATATACTCCTTATTCCCATTGTCATCTTCTGTATTCCCAGTAAAATAACGAATTAATAAGACTACAAGAACCAGAAAGGCAACGGCAAGACCTACCTTTCCAATAGAAGAGGTTAGTTTGTCCAGTCGAGTTTGTAGTGGTGTTCTTTCATTTTTATCACTGGTTATTGAGCTCATCATTTCACCCCATGCAGTGTCCATTCCCACGGATGCTACGAGCATTTGAGCATATCCATCTACCACCTTTGAACCAGAAAAAAGGAATGGGTTCCTGGTGGTATCTACTTCCACGTGGTCACTCTCGCCTGTCATGCTTGATTCATCCACTTGCAGCGAATATCCATCCAAAAACAGCCCATCTGCCGGAATTTGATCGCCTATCTTCAGGAAGACAACATCTCCAACAACAAGATCAAATATAGATATTTGCTGACGACGACCGCCTCTAACAACTTCAACTGTGATATTGTTACTTATTTTTGACAACTTGTCAAATTGAGTCTCCTGTCTGAAGTTGCTGAGTGCAGAGACCACAACCACCAGAAATACGGCAACAAAAATACTTCCGCCTTCATACCAACCCTCTTCAGCACCATGTTCTTTGATGCCAAAACCAAGAGAAAGAGCAGCACATACCAGGAGGATAAGAATCGTGGTGTCCTTGAAAGCATCCAGGACAAAGTATAATAACCCTTTTGGAGGTGGCTTGTGGTAGGTATTTGTACCAAACATCTCTTGCCTTTTCTTAACCTCTTGATCATCGTCTGCGATTCCATTTTCTGGATTTGTACCAAGAGCAGCAGCAACACCTTCAACTCCACCGACCTGGCTAAGGGAAACCAAGTCTTTTCCTTTTACCGTCTCTAATAGTCTTTTTTGATCAATTTTGGGAGCAGAGGAGGAAGACAAAAAATTTTCACCCCAAAGCTGAGAGCTTGATGGTTCAATATTGAGGGCAACGTCAGGATGTAAGTGCGAGAACACAGAGGAGTGTTGGCTGCGTCTTTTGGATATTATATCCTTAGCAAGAGATAGCATTACGCGGAAAGAATATATTGCCGCATAGGCAATACGCCAACGCCTCTGAGCTTTGGTGAGGCTGGAGGTGGTGACATTGAGGAGTAACGTGCTATAATCATAGAGTCTAAACTCATCAAGACTAGACATGGTTTTTGGAGGGTTCTACTAGTTAGAAGAAGGCCTAAACCAGAGAGTCGGAAGAGAATTAGTATTGTTCTTTCTCTTGGATCAGAGAATGAACTTCTTTCAACTAAAACTAAGCAATGCCTAATATATAAATTTGGTGTTGGAATGCCTGGTCAATTTCTATGCTATTTTATCTGACGTAACCCACAGAAATTTCGCAGCCGTCCGGGCCGTTTGTTTTGCAGCAAAATATTTTAAAAAAAAGATTTTAAAATTTATGTTTATTTGATAAATAAAAAATTAATTTTAAATATAAAATATTTTACGAGTTAACAAGGTTAATTAAAAAAATACCTTACCTTTTTTAAAGGCCTAAGATATTTTTCAAAAATAATAAAAAATATTTTTATATTAATATANTTTTCAAAAAATAATAAAAATATTTTTATATTAAGTTTATGAGTATAAGTTTAATGAATATTAATATTTTATTAAAAATATTAATATTTAATTTTAAAATAATTAATTTAAAATATTAATATTTAAATTATGCAACACTATTAAAATTAAAAAAATATTAGTTTAATGAAACCATTCAATACAATTAAATTTTTTATTTATAAATAGAGTAAATCTTACTAATAATTATAATAAAAAATATTTCAATGATCATCGTTCGATAAATATGTATTTTTAATAAGTTTAAATCTTACAAATAATTATAATAAAAAATATTTCAATGATCGTCATTAATGAGTGTATATTTATAAATATAGATTTTAAATATTTTACACAATTGATGAATATTTATATTTTTATAGTTACGATAAAAAAGTGATAAGATGAAATTTTTTTAAAAAATTAGAGTTTATTTTCATTACATATATGTGGTTAAATGGTTTAAGAAATATCATTATTAATTTTATCTGTTTTAATTTTTATTCTTAATTTTGATATCAAATTATTAAAAATCAAATATCAATATTGTTTTGCAATCAATTCATATTTATTATTTTAACATATAAATAACTCTATTATGACGAAAAATATCTTTTATAAAATAATTCAAACAATAAAAAATATTTTTAATAATTTATTCAAATAATTAAAAATATTAAATTTTTTTATAAATATTTACCTAAAAAATTTTTCTTCACTAAGTCATTTTTCAGTTATCAGATGAATCTTTAATATATTAATCTTTTTCTTTCAAGCCTCGTTGTCGCGGGCCACACACCATAGCTTAAAGCTCAGATTGAAGAAAATACATTAGATTTTTCGCTAGTACTAGTAAAAATTTGTGGTTTGAATTTATAAAGGCAAAATAAAAACTCATCTGAAAAGTCTCTTTGCTGATTTAAAGCCGTACAATTTATATCCCTTTCTCAACGGGATTTTGCTGGCTGTAGTTAGATGATTGACGACACCTTTTATTTGTCGGTCCGCAACCAAAAACAAAAGGAAAAAGGATAGTGGTATGCACTTTCGTACCGCTATATATAATAACTTGTTCCAAGCTGATGGGAAACGCGGTATTAGGCTGACTCCTAAAATGCCTTACGTGGGGGAAACAACCGTCCTACCCCACCCACCGATTAAACTTGTATATATTAATGATAGCTGGACCTTGGCGTATGGTCCTAGGTTTATTTGCTTTACAAGCAGCTAGTTTCAAGCAATTCTCAGTTAATGCGTGGAATTTTGCTTTTTCCTATTATTTCCCAATGGCTTCACTATTTCCTCGTGATTGTAAATTCCGTGCATTGAGTCATTTTACGGAGCCGCCATTGTTGAAAATCTGCCAAATGCCAATGTATTTAGAGTTCTTTTTATAAATGAGTCTTATGCACGACACGTTTTTGAAATAAATTTTTTATAATTTTAATTATTTTTAATAAAAAAATTAAAATTTAAATAAAATTATTTTTAATAAAATTAAATTATTTATTTGACTTCGCATTTCAATTCGAAAATTATTAACGTATTAAGTATGTTTAAATTTACACTTCAAATTAATTTATTTTTTTTGAGTTTTTCTCGTCTCATCATTTATTTCTGGAATATATCTTATTAGAAAAAAAACGTTTAAACATTTTAAGTATTTTGAAGTAATTTTTGATATACGAAGAAAAACCTTTGAGTGTTTAGAGTATTTTTAAATATTTTGAAGTGATTTTTGATATATGAAGAAACACTTTTAAGCATTTTGAGCATTCTTTGTCAGATAGACATATTCGTTAATTATGTTGTAAAATAGAATATGGTGTATCATTTGAAGTTGTTAATCTTGTTAAATAGAATTTAGTAATTTTAGTGATTTTTAGGCATTGTGTAATTGATTTTTGAGTATTGTGTGACTAATTTTTAAATATTACATGACTGACTTTAGATATTTTGTGACTAGTTTTTAAGTATTACGTGATTAATTTTTAAGTAATACGTTACAGGTTGATATGACATTACGTGAGGCACTATGTGACTAGTTAGTAAAGCATTGTACGACTTAGGCATTGCTTAAAAATCAATCACATAATATTTAAAATCAATCACGTAATGCTTAAAAATCAGTAACGTAATGATTAAGTCACGTAATGCCTAAAAATTAATCTCGTAATACTTAAAAATCAGTGACACAATACCTAAAAATCAATAATGTAATATCTAATAACTAATTGATTTACCTTTTTGTAATTAAGTTTAAGTTGTCAAAGTCATACAGTGTTCTAATGTACAAATATGTCTAATTAATTTTAACTTATCAACTTTGGAGTTTTATGAATAAACCAATAAACCTAAAAACTTAAAACACATTTTTTTTTTTGCTAAGTCATGAAATTGTGCATTTCATAAAAGAGAGATTACAAAACTCCATAATCCTTCAAAGCAAAACAAAATATATCCCATTATCGAGAGGGCCTTGCTCATTCCCTTTACGCAAAAACAAATATACTCCATTTACAAAATATTCTCTAAATAATTTCAACTCAAAATCCCATAAAAAAAATAAAATCTCCAGCAAACATGCTTAACAATCATCCCAATCTCAAACACAACAAAACGGTAAACCACCATAAAATCTATCAAACATGCTTTAGTTATTCTTTCTCCCTGAGTCCATCATCTTAACCAATCTGATCTAACTCATCAATACAAACATTTCCATCGCAGCATACATTTTAAAGTAAGTCATCACCAGAAGCATCCAGTTATCACATTCATCATACTGATTGCAATCATCATAGAAAAGCAAAATCGTTGTTCATTGCCTTGAGAACTCCAAGATTCACCATCCAAAAAAATAAAACAAAATAAGAAACAGTTTGATGTTATCTCTACTTTTTGAGATGACGAGAAAGAATTGGATGGTAAGATAGACAGTATTTAGCCAGAGAGAAAAATAGAGATTTAATTTTAAAATTTTTGTTTTGATGGTAAAATAGAGAAAATTAAAATTATTTTAATTTATTTAAAATTGATTAATGGGTATTGTTATTAAATTATATAAAAAATTGATTTAAAATAGTTAAAATTATGATGAATGATTTAAGCATATGAGGAAGATTATCAATCATAATTTTCTCATGTACTTATATCTGTGACTTCGAGTCTCCAAAATGACTACTCAGTAAATCGTGAATACTCTTCCACGTGCATGAACAGCAGTCGCAGCTTGCGGGACAAGGAGACTAAGAAACTTTTCTTTTTAATTTAGTAACATGGACTGGGTAACAAGCGCCGCTTAGGCGGTTTGCCTTCAGCTATGGGTTCTGAAAGTACAAGCCATCAAGTACTTGAAATTTCTTGTGAGAAAAATGTGATATGACTTGTTTGCATTTGGTGCATGGTTCACCTAGTCACCTCGCAATTGGTTTCTACTTGAATTTGTAACCTCTGACTGGTAGGAACTTGGACTACTAAAATGACCATTCGTGGCATGTAAGACAACTTAAGTCACAAGCAAGAAAATCAACAGTTTTTCTCCCCCTTTTTTTTTATTTTCTTTTAATAAATTGAAAGGCTCTATGGCTTTTTGCTATTTCTTTATATGTATCTATTAATTAATATGTTAAGACTCGAAACTGATCGGGGAGTTGTAAGTCAGGGACGTGTAAAAATCCCATCCCACCGGCCACACCAATACATGTCAACGCTCCAAGCTGACTGGCAAGGTAGACAGTAACTGCATTCCAAGGACTTATATGCTCAGACGTTTTGATCCACCTCCAACCTTCAGGACTTGCTGCCACGATCCCTATTCTTCAAAGGGTGAGGAACTGTTTTGAGTCATTCCACAGCTCATTTTTCCCCCAACCCCAAAAGAAAAGAAATGGGGAAGGAAAACTAGCATCTACCTACCACTAGGGGAGAGAAATTGGGATGTGATAATTAATGGAGGTAAACCAAGTTTGGTTCATATTAGGACATATATCACAAGTGAAATTTGATGCGTGCATGAGAAAATTAAAATCTAAGTTTGTTTCAACTTCATCGCCTAACCGTCTAATTTTTTTGCCTTTTGAAAAGTGCCCAACCCTTTAATTGACTATAGGGTCTTGGAGAGGTCAAGATTTAATATCAAATTGATATGCAATTGTATCCGGAAAGGAAATTTTATTCATCTTCCATCGCACCCCAATTTATTTTTCAGATTGTGAAAGAAATATTAATTATTACTTAATTAAAGTAAATATGATATTAATTTATCTCAGCAGTAAAATGTCATATCATCAAAATTAAAAATATTCTTAAATTATAAAAATTAAATTTAAGATTAATAAACTAGAAACTATCAAGGAAACAATTCAATATTTTCTGGTGTAAATTTTTCTTTTCGGCGACTCCTTTTTGCTGTGTTCCCATGGAGGGAGGCGCAGGCGCTGAAGTCCAAAAGCATAAAAGCAAGGGCTGACAAAGATCTTTCACATAAAGAAAGAAACTCTATTTGGTCGACTTTCCACCCAAGAATTAACGATGTTGGATTGCATGCCAAATTGCAGTCTTAATCACCCAGTATCCCATTTGTCTGAAATCTTGTTTTGCTGCAAAGTGCGAGCTGGCCTACCTCCAACCTCCCATGTTCCAGTTCCAATTAACAAGTACTAGCATCCAACTTTGTTTTTCCAAAAGGAGGAAATCCTTAGAATCAAAGGCGCCAGTCACGTCCAAATTCGATTCGGCGTTGTCGACTTTGCTTGGCCTTTAACGTGGTGGAAAGGAGAATAGTTTGACTCAGACGGCACAACTGTTTAGTGCAATGATGACGCTAAAGCAGTTGAAGTTGGAACTTAAAGCGAAGTTTCCTCGTAATTTCTTGTCTACAGAAGTCTCCGGTCATGACCACCCCAAGTTGATAATAATAATACCAAGTAATCGCCATCCTCCGCAACTTCCTTGCATTTTCCACTTCTATATTAGAACCACAACATTGATGTATCGGATCAGCCGACTAAACTTGTCGGATTGCGCCGTGCATCTGACGCGGTGTTTTCTTTCCTCACAACATTAAAAAACTGATTTTTTTTTTTTTTTAGTATTTCATCAAAAGCTACTTTATAGTTTTTTATTAACCCAATTAAATTTAAAAAATAACTTTTTACTAAATTTTTATTCTTTTATTATATTTAAATAAAAATTTATATTTTTATGTTATATTAAATAATTTTTTATAATAAATAGTTGATTAATTATTATTATTAATATACTATTTATTATTTATGTCATGTGACATATTAACAATGTGATGATGATATAATATGATGATATAGTTACCTAAACTGTGATAATTTCATCTTTTATTTTAATATCATGTAATAAAAAATAAATAATATTTTAATTAATAACACTTAATCAAATATATTCACCTCAAAATAAAAAGTCATTTCTTGAAGAATTACTTGCATAAAAGAAACAAAAAATAAAAGGAACCTCCTTATGGATGTTGTCGGTACTAAACCAAAACAGAATGGAACGAGAAAAACTTAAACCCTTCCAAATATTTGCAGCTTAGTCGACACCCGTCGAGCAAGTTGCAAGAGTAGATGCATGAAAACGTTGGCACTGTCCTGATACCATACGTCAGGACAAATGGAAATTTCACTTTGGCTTTAGGTAAACATCTCGACAGCGATACATGCCTCTCATATGCCTGTCAGATACTTTTCTGATTCATGCCTATATAATCTAGATTGTGTGAATCACGGGAGAAAGAAAACGCCCATACGAATGTTTTGGTTTAAAATGTTAAAGATTCATGCAAGAAAAAACTAGCAAAGCTGGTACTCTGACTCTTTCACACATTGAAGTAATATCTCTTTTGATATTATTTATCACAAACTCACATTTTTAATTTTAAAAATATAATTGTTAGATAAAAAAAAATCTTTATTAATAACCTCAATATTTATCTTATCTCTTAATATGAGATCCGTAACATTATTATTCATTCAATTGTATAATATTTTCATTACATTAACTCTTTCACTTACAAAAAAAAAAAATTCATCTTAATCCAAGCTTACTTCAATTTTAATATTTTTTGTAAAAAATCTCATGTTAGTAAAAAGTTGGATAGTCTTTGATACTATTTATTGCTAACTCACATTTTTTTAAAAATTTTACAAATTCCACAAATTGAAGTATTCATTTTGTAGCGTTCAACCACTTCTGAGCTCATCCTGTCTTTTTTCTTGCAAAGTTTACTTTTCCTCCCCTTAATTAAATGAAATTTGTGGCAGATATACCTAAGCAAGCTATCACGTCAAGCTCAAACGAACTATTCAATTGAATTCAGAGAAATTGTGCCATTCAGATTCACTCCTACAATTCCAAGAACTTGGTCAAAATTTGTGGGCAGTTGGCACAAGTTTCCAATGTTAAAACTGGATAATAACGTTAATTGATAGATAATGTTTTGACCCTAAGAAGAAGTGAACTTGACGTGACAATTACAAGGCCCAATAAAATGTGCCAACGCCCGCCAAGTCTCCATCTAGAAATGCCCGAATCGCAGGCTCTCAATAACCATAGGCAAAAGCAAAGCCCGCGACCACGGCGTTACAATATTTCGACTTTTCTTGGCGGTCAAAAACCGGGAACATATTTTCTAGTTACTGACTTTGCTCTAGTCTGCCACCGCTTCATATAGAAATGAAAGCATAGCCGGCTAAAAGAGTATGCTATCCAGTAAGGACACTGTTCTGCCACAACTCTCCCTCTCCCAGACCTCCTAAAAGCAAGATCAATTGAAAATCCCAATTAATTAGACGACCAACTCAAATTCATGCCAAGGTTCACCTTTCATCAAAGAAATTAGATACCATTCACAACATGGCTGCCCTGATAAACGTTCAACCCGTTCAAACTAAAGTGTGTCTTGGTATTTCAAAAAAATATTTGTTGGTTTAAAGCAAAGCCCACTTGATTTGCAATGCATTCTGAATCAAGGAACCCGAAATACATCCCAGTAGGCTTAAACAATGCCCAAAGCAGACCCAAAAGAGATTACGTGCCCAAGTTTTTTCTTCCGTGGATGAGACTTGGGGGAGAGGAGAGAAACAAACTTAAGAAATCTAATTCTGAGTATAGTGGGGTGTCAATACGTTGGAAGATCTATGTTTCTATCAAAGCCAAAAACTGATTTTTAATTTTTGATCATAATTACAAGTGGATTCATTAATATTTAAAATGACCAATCCACTCCAAACATGTAAAAACATTAATGTTTAAATATGAAATGTTTCAAATACCCTTCTTTTTTCTCCTCTCTTTTCCTTTCTCTCAGATAGACCTACGGCACTCCTTACACCGACCAACAACTTCACAGCCGAATTTACCCGTGAAATGCCAGATTTGGCCAAATCTTCCCAAGAGGGCACAAGATCTGGACACTCACCCCAGATCTCGCGCTCCCTTAGGGGCACTAGATTGTGCTCCCTTGAGGAGGGGAAGGGAGCAGCAGATCAGTGCTACCTCGGGAAGCGCCATATGTACTCACCCAACCTAGTCAGATCCCGACTAGATGCGACTGCGAGGTGGCCAGTCAGGAAAAAAAAATATTACTGAAAAGTAATAAAAAAAAATATTACAACGTCATCAAATTAATGAAAATATTAACGATTAACTAACGTTAATTTTTAAAATTAATAAAAAAAAAAATTTAAATGTAGAATTATAATTTATATAATGATAATTTTTAAAATTAATGAAAAGTAAAATTCTCTTAAAAATATTACCACGTCATCAAATTAATGAAAATATTAAAGATTAACTAACGATACTTATGTGTTCAGCGAAAGATAATTTTTGAAACGGATTGTTGATTTTGAATACTAATAGATTCGTGTATAATTATGACCAAAAGTTAAGAGATTAGTGCCTTTTACCCTATAATAATTATTTCAAGGAGTTGAGCAAATCTGAACCTACCCTGATTCTGACATAATATGAGAATGTTCCATCTTATGAGATATGATGCCACAAAGAAAATAGAAAAAGGAAAAAATTTGTTGAAACTAACACAATTTCTCAAACTAGTTAGTATTTTCCAACTAAATTCCCAGGAGAGTCCTATAAAGGTACAGATGTGTCACTGCCAATACTTTTAATGATCATAATAATGCTCATATACGTAGGAGTAATACTAATCTAGTGACTCTTTGCCCGTGCATATACAGATGTTGCAAATTTTTTAAAATAATCATTATTTGAAGAAAAACTAAAGAAGACGAAACTACAAAAAAGAAGATAAGGGGAGTATTGCAGAATATTGGAAGAGAACACAGAAAATGGCAAAAACAGAATTACCTTCACTTTGAATCTAGATTACATAAGGGATTATAGCATTTAATACTTGGACACCACCAAGTCAAAGAATCAGAATGGGGTCATAAGTCATAACTTACTCAAACTACTGGCTTCATATTATGGTACCATAGTATAGGAGATAATGGAATTACCATAAAGTGCATTGTAGAATAGCCAACCTCGTTTCCTCCCGGCCCCCAAAAATTTCTTTATTCCACCCAATGATTACCTATGAAAGAAAGGGAACAGATGAGACTTGGGAGAAAAACAAGAGCTACCTGTATTGGAGCTTAACTCATTGACCATTTATAAACATATGACCAAGTGTCAAGTGATCCCACAGAAAAGGGAAAATTAAATCATATAAATGCAAGATGGTCATGCCATGATATTTGATGAAGGATTTTTTTTTTTTAAAGATGATGTGATTAACTAAGTGCAAAATGAAATTATATAAATGTTGCAGCGATTGATAATATGAAATAGCAAGGCAGCAATAACATTGAAAGTGGTTTGAAAGGTGGATGCAGTATTAACAGTGCTACTGTGCTGATAAGAAGAGCTGATACAGTGATGGTGGTAAAAAGGAAACAGTTATGAACTTAGTATCATTTGCTATGAAATACAAAACCCATAATGTCATGAATGTCAAGAATTCCTGATAACTGATCAAATATTCATATTCTCCTCAACTACCATTATGCATTACAGAATCAAACCATTTACAGAAATTATTAAGACAGTCTTGAGTTAGTCTCCACACCAATGTACATTCTTTTGCACTTCCTGTGTTTGTCGAAAAATATTACTAGCATATGCTGCTGTAACCTTTTTCACTCCCTCTTCTATCCCCATGGACTGGTGGGAAAAGCTATGCTGTATATTTGTTGATGGTAATTGCATCAACAGAAATAAAAACCCAATCATACAAGTATAAAGAGTATATAAAAAGGATCGATCAGGTGAGACAAGACGTAAGTGTGTATATATCCCACTGCCTGGAAGCTAGATCAAACTTATAATCACAAAAACCCCCACACAGACAACAACAAATTGAACCTTCAAAAATGTATAGAAGGAACATTAGTCTGCAAAAGCATTTCCAATGACAAACGCACATAAATTTAAGAAAATAACATTCTATAACGGTTTTTCATCAGAGTTTAAAGTATTTGAAAATTAAATGTATCTGTCAAAATCCCAAACCAACCGTCAAAAACAGATAAAACCTCATAGAATTGTCAGTTTAAAGTTCAAATTGAACATTTTGAACCAAAAAGAAAAAACTTTAAACTTTGAACATACCTTAGCTTAGCGTTGCCTATTCGCAACAGCACCAATTGTCAGTTTAAGGTTGCAACTGCTTCAAAATTCGACAAAAAATCTGCAACTTTCACGTCTGTAATCGGGCACTAGATCTCAGAAAGTGACTCGCTCTATAATTGGTCACCGTAAACTCACATTCTCCCAACTTAACCCACCCAATCAAATCGTGCCACGTACTTTCCTCCGGCATCGACGCCACAAGTACCATCCTCCCGACCACTATGTTCCTTACCTCCCTCTCCCCCACCACGATTCTCGCGTCCAAAAACGGCATAGTACATTTCTCCTTAGCGAAGCCGACGCACTTTTCTTTTGCCGCGACCAAACACCCTTCCATTTCACGATCTTCGCAGCGCTCTCTCTCCTTTAAGTCCACTGATTTCCACCCAACCAGAGATTGCCACCAGGGACGTTTACACTTGTTGGACGCGGTGACGGCGCACCCGATTCTGGCGCCTTCCTCACATTGAGATATGATTTTGGACTGGCAGGATTTGTATGCGGCGGCCCAGGAAGGAAGGTCTTTGAAGGCGAGGAGGTATGAACCGGATGAAGGGTCGTCCGAGGAGCCGGCTGGGATGGGGCCCCGGAGTAAAGGGATGGGGCGGTCGAATTTTATAATTGTTGAGGAAGCGGAGTAGTCCGTCAGGTTTTGGGGTAAGGAAGGGTCCATCCCTCACCGACAGATGGATGAAGAAGCTCAACTGAAATTTCAGGGTACCATTTCAGCAAATACAAAAAAACTCTTTCAAGTTAAATATTTTTTTTTCATAAAAATTGGTATAATGTTTAAATAATTCTCCAAACTATTTAAATAAATTTTTATTTTTTTATTATACTCAATCAAGTCTTTGTAAATTAAATAAAATTTTATAATTAATAATTAAAATAAATTTTTTTAATTTAAAAACTATTATAAAGTGATTTGGTAAATTCATAAACTCTTTTTTATACATAAGATGTTTGGNTTTTTATATAAAATAAAATTTATAATTAATAATTAAAATAAATTTTTTTAATTTAAAAACTATTATAAAGTGATTTGGTAAATTCATAAACTCTTTTTTATACATAAGATGTTTGGCAAAACAATTCATAAAAGTTTTAATTTTGATTAAAATTACCATAAAGGGTATTTGGTCGGTCTTTTTTTTTATTTTAATACCCTTTGCATATAGAGGTAGAAGAGAAAGAAATTGCGATTTGTGTTGAAAAGTGGTGATTTGCAGAGGAAAGGAAAGGCTAGGGAGATCGATTGAGAGAGAAAGATTGAGGTATTTTTTGATAGGAGAATATTAAGATTATCTCTTTTTTTAAAAACACGTCAGTTTTTCAAGAAATACTTCTCTCTCAATCGATTTTGCTTTCTTCTCATTTTTTTTGCAAATCACCATTCTTCAACACAAATCCAATTTTTCTCTCTTCTGCCCTTGTCATTTTATATCTCCATGATCATGTTATCATATTAAATTAACATGTTATATCATTATCAATTACAATATATTAGCATACGACATCAACACCATACGGTATAAAATGACAAATTATATTTTGACTAAATCATTAGTCATGAGAGCTTATTTTACTCAAAATAAAAGTATAAGTGTTTATTTAGCTCAAAATAAAAGTAAAAGCACTCGATTGAACTTAATAAAAAAATTAAGACTTATTTGAATTTTTTAAAAAATTTAAGAGTTTTTTTAGATATTTTGTTTAAAAAAGTTAATACTTAATTAGACGAAAGACACTAAGAGTTTGTTTAAACGCATAAAAATATTTTTCAAAAAATATTTTTTATGTTATAAAATATAACTTAAAATAACAATTATATGATAAATAAAAAAAAAGTATTTAGAAAAAGTAAGAAGATCTTATTCAAGTGTTTATTTACAAATGAAGTGAGGGGCCTGTTTATAGGCTAATAACCCCTTATATAGATAGAATTTACAAGATGATGATAATAATACTAAGATATTAGATAGATGGATTAAATTCTAATATTAATCCAATCTAATCTACACCCAAATCTAGGTATATATAATTTGAATGGATATTTACAAAAATATTCATAACACTTCCCTTTAAATATCCATTGTATTAAGAATATGCCTCGTTAAAACCTTACTAGAGAAAAATCTCATGGGAAAAAATCCAAGTGAAAGAAAGAAAGTACATAATTCTTTTCAAGAATATACTTTTGAAATACTACCTCATTAAAAACTTTATCAAGAAAAATCCAGTAGGAAAAACCTTGATGAAAGAAAAAAATAAAATCCGTATTTTACTCCTCTTAATGACTACATTAATTAAGATCTTTAAAACGATTTCTAATCATTTGTACCAACTTTTCAAACGTTGCAATAGGAAGGGCTTTGGTGAATGCTAGATTGTCACTTAAACAGGGTTGTTGAACACTAATATCACTTTTTTCTTGAAAATCATGAGTGAAGATGAACTTTGACAAAATATATTTTGTCCTATCATCTTTATTGTATCCTTCCTTTATATAGGGTATGCAAGCAATATTTTCCTCATATAATATTGTTGGAATTTTCTTTTTGGTTGACAAGTCACACGATTCTCGAATATGTTAAGTTACAGATCTTGACCAAATACATTCACGACTTATCTCATGAATTGCTAAAATTTCTGTATGGTTGAAAGAAGTAGCAACTATAGTTTGTTTTACAAAATGCTATAAAATAGCCATACCTCCATATGTAAATAAGTAATCTGTCTGGGATCAATCTTTATGTGGATCAAATAAATATTCTGCATTTGCATAACCAATTAAATATGATTTTAATACATTTGAATAATATAAGCCTATAACTATTGTTCCTCATAGATATTGGAGTATATGTTTAATTTCATTCCAATATCTTCGAGTTGGAAAAGAACTATATTTTGTTAATATTTACAAAAAATAATATTTCAGATTGTGTATTGCTAGCAAGATACATTGTGCTTCGATTACAATAAAAATATGGTACTTCAAGATCAAGAAGTTCTTCATCATCTTCACGAGGTTAGAAATGGTATTTTTCACTTTTAATGACCTTACAACCATTGGTAAACTCAATAAATGTGTTTTGTCCATATAAAATTGTTTTCGCACTTTTGCTATATAATTAGATTGATGGACAAAAATTTTATTTGTCAAATGCCCAATCAGAAGACTCAAACATAAATTTGTCTTTCCAAGGTTTTTCATCTCAAATTTTTTCTTTAGGTTATTCACGGTTTCTGATAACTCTTTAGGAGTTTCAATAATATTCAAGTTATCAACATATACAGACCCGAATCTTTTTATAAAACATATGGGTATATAGGATCGTCTTTATAACCTTCTTTTAACAAATATTAACTAAAGCGATTACACCACATGTGTTCAGATTGCTTTAATCTATATATATTTATTTAATTTAATCGAATAAATTTCTTAAGAATTCAAATTTTGTGCTTTAGGCTACTTAAATTCTTCAAGGATATTCTTATAAATATCAATATTAAGTGAGCCATATAAATAGGTTGTAGCTACATTCATTAGACGCAGTTCAATCTTCTCACTTATTTCCAAACTAGTTAATATTGTAATTGCATCCACCATAGAGAATATATCATTTCATACTCAATACTAGGTCTTGGGATAAAATCATGTGTGACAAGTCGTGTTTTATATCTTATAATCTCATTTTTCTCATTTTGTATTTATACAAATACCCATTTATATTCCACTGGTTTTACACCATTTGGCGTACGGACTACAAGTAAAAAATTTCATGTTTTGCAAGTGAATTCCACCTTGATTATATATTTACACATTGGTCAATTATTTTTATGTCTACATTCTTCAATATATTTAAGTTCATGATCTTTATTTTCTTTCATAATATTGAGCGCTACATTAAATACAAAAATATCGTCGATGTTTATTTCACTCCAGTTTCATTTTTTCCCATCATGACTTAATTTATTGAGATTTTTTCATTTTTAGTGATTTCAAGTATGTTAATTTCTTCTGAAATTATGTCAGAGATCTCTTCTAGAGTTTATATTTTCTTTTTTTGACCTTTTTGAATATTTGTTCCTTTTTTTTGAGAATTTTATCTATAGAACCAATTGGTTTCCCATACTGTTGGCATGTCTTGTTCTATAGGGACATTAATTTATAGGAGCTTTTGCAAGTGGTATATGAAATTTAGTTATTATCATTAGGTCAGTAAATATATTTGGCAATTGATTTGCTATGTTTTGCAAATGAATTATAGTTTGAACTTCAAGTTTACAATGATTTGTGTGAGGATTAAAACAAAATAATAATAATAATAATATACTCCAAGATATTTCGTTTTCCAACTATTTATTTTCTCCTCTTAATGTTGGAAAAATTATTTCATTAAAATGACAATCGACAAACCTTGCCTCAAATAAATTCTCTGTCAATGGTTTTAGATATTTAATTATAGATGAAGATTCACATCCAACATATATTCTTAATCTCCTTTGAGAACTCATCTTTGTGCATTGTGATAGAGTAATTGAAACATATGCCGCACGTCTAAAAATTATTAGATGAAAAATATTTGGTTTCTGACCGTAAACTAATTATATAAGGAAGAATTTATAATAACTCATTGACCTAATATGTACAAATGCTGCTGCATCCAAAATGACATGCTCTCCAAATAAAAATTGGGAGTTTAGATTTCATAAGTAATAGCCTTACAATCAATTGAAAGTGTTTAATAAACAATTCTATTGGATCATTTTCTGTATGAGTATGAGTAACAAGTTGTTCAACAATTATTTCACTAATATGCAATATTCATTAAAGACTTATGATGTAAATTCACCAATATTATAAAAATGAATAGTCTTGATTATATAATCAAGAAAATGTGCTTGCAAATGAATGATTGCAAATGCTAAATTGCAAGTTGATAATAAACACACATGTGACTATCTAGTCGATGCATATATTAAAACCATAAGATATCTAAATGGTCTATATGATGGATGTATAAATCCATGTATATCACCCTAAATATGTTTGAAAAATATAAAAGATTCAATCCTATCTTTAGCTAGTAATGACTGTATAATTAATTTATCTTCAGAGTAAGCAACACATGAGAATTCATTAGATAAAAAATTTTTTTAGTTTTTCAATAGATGACTACATTTATTGTCAATAATTTTTTGCATCATTATTGATCCAAGATGACCTAACAGGTCATACTAAAAATTAAAATCATTAGTAAACTTCTGGTTTACTATAGCATGAGTTTCAATCATTTTAATATTTGTATAGTACAATCTAGAGAATAAAATGAGTAATTTTTTTTATTATTATACACTTATTACCCGAGAAAATAAATGTAATATAGAGGTATTAATTGTCTCTTTCATTTGTTGTCTCAATATAATATACATTCAAACGAATATCTTTAAAACTTAACAAATATCTTTGTGATGTTGAAAATAATATATCTTCTATTATGAATTTTGTTCCTCAAGGTAGTAAAATATTGACTCTTTTGGAGTCTTCAATTAATCTTATACTACTAGATATTGTATTGACAGCGGTTTCTTCCATTGTCAAGTAGGAAAAATGTTTCTTGTCTATAATGTGTGTTATAACAATATCTGCTAGACATATATTTACATCATAAATCTTAGATCCAACAAGATGAATATTTATATTTTTTTAATGAAAGAGATATATACAATAAGAAACTTACAAGTTAATATAAAAGAACATTAAATATAGAATTAAAATACATAATAAAAACATATCATTTAAATATAATGAGAACATATAAAAGTATCTTCATAGAGTTGTGCTTCTAAAATATACTAACAAACTATTAAAAAATTTCATTTTTGGATGTTTCCATTACCAATCAGATGATCAATTCCTCTTTTATGATGAATAAGAAAATCTACAACATCTTGATGTGTTATATCAACTTGGCCATAAGTAAAATCATCTTGAACAAAATTTGGTTCGATAAATTTTTTTCTTTTTGCATCTAGTTATACTTGATATAGTTCATCATTTTTTTTTCTTTTTAGCACCCAGTGATACTTGATAAAGTTTTTAGCATTCAGTAATGCTTAGTGATGCTTGATAAAGTTCAACAATATATTTCGACGTATAACAGGAACGTGACTAATGGCCTTTCATGCCACATTAATGACAAATATTTTTTATATTTTTTTATTCTATACATTTTTATCTTTTTTTTATATCTCTTTACTATTCACCCACTCCTAGTGGGTTAAAAGTATTCATTCACTCTTAATGGGTATAACTAAAGTTATACATTTACTCTTGATGGGTAAAGGTATTCATCCACTTTTGATGGGTAAAGTTATTCTTAGAATTATAATTAGAATAGTGATTGGTAAAGTTATTCCTAGAATTATAATTAGAATAGTGATTAATGTAAATTATTATGACATCTTCTTTCATGTTCATGACTATAATAGTTAAATGATATCACATTCACTTCAAGAAATAAAAGGATTTATGATTTTTCGTTAGTAGCTATATGATAACAAATTCACTTTCCAATCCAAGTATAAAATATAGTATATAATACATGATAGTAAAATTCATTTTAAGGTTGATTTTTAGAGAATAAAAATAATAAAGAGATATCAAGTCACTTACGTGATTTTCTAAAATAAAAAATAAAAAACCAACTATTAAAAGCCTTTTGAGGCGAAAGGATGAAAACAAAATAATACCAATACTTACCTGATTTGTTAAAACCAGAAATCAAACTCAATCATTGAAATCATTTTGAAGCTTGAAGATGATGAGAACAAAATAATACCAAAATTTGAGTGTTAGAGAATTGTATTGATAACGTGTTATGAATTATAACTTGAAATAACAACTATAAGAGAAAGTATTTAGATTGAGAAAAAGTATTTAGAAAGAGTAAAAAGATCTTATTCAAGTGTGTATTTACAAATAAAGTGAGAGGTCTATTTATAAGCTAATAACCCTTATCTAGATAGAATTTACAAGATAAAGATAATACTAGGTGATTAGATGGAACAATTAAATTTTAATTTTAATTCAATCTAATCTACAATCAAATTTAGATAAACATAATATGAAAGGATATTCATAAAAATATTCATAATATTTTAAAAAAATTTTCAATAATTTTGAGTGTTTGAAATGAAGGAAAAATTTTTACAAATAAAAAAATAAATTGTAAATTATTTTATATTTGATTTTCGATAAATTATTTTCAATTAGCAAAAAGAGCCTAAATAAAAAATCTTGATACCATCCGCGTAAAAGCAAATGACGTTAAGGGATTTCCCGTAGTTAAGAATATATAAATTATTTTTTGTATTTTACTTAAAAAAATATTTTTAATAAATTGATTAGCATTTCGTAAAAGAAATATTTTAATAATCCACTTTTCAATGTTGTTAAAGTTTGCACCTGCAATCACGGCCTCTCATTGAGTCTTCTGCTATGACCAGTTGTGGAAAAGCAAGAATCAGATTGATCTGGTGTGTAGTCGTTACCGTGAAACAGTCCGTACAGAGGAGAAGCCTTATAGGCTCATAGAATTTCTTGCTGAGTTTAAATTCACAAAAGGCAAGAACAATCTTAAAAGAGGCCTCTTTCATCAGTGAACAGCGTTGTTCTTAGTGCACAATCAGAACAGAATAAGGATACTATCAACACCATGTCTCAACTATCACTCACTAAGAATCAGGTGCAGATTCTCGTGGCATTCATCAATGAACATGGAACAAGCTTTGATGATCATCCACCCGCTTCAAACATCCATCAGCAGAAAGCTTTACCGGTCAATTCAACAATAGCTGGTATGATTCCCATTCTACACGTTTAAATGCACAAAACACAATGTTTGACAAGCTTATGAAAACAATTGTATATGCTGTTAATCATCACTCCTGGACCATTGATGCTGGTGCCTCAGACCATAGATGTTGTTCCTTGAAATTCTTCACATATGCAAAACCAGTTCACAACATGTTGGTGCAAAAGCCTACTGGTACTAAGGCCTTAGCCACACACGTAGGAAAGGTTAGGCTAACAGCTTCTTTAACCTTGCAAAATGTGCTTTGTGTTCCATCATTCAAGTTCAATTTGATTTCTGTTAGTAAGCTCACTGAAACCAAACAACATTGCATTGTAGTTACTGATTTACATTGCATAATTCCGGAAACAACTCATGGACTGTGATTGATCTTGCTAAGGTGAAAACTGGCCTATTCTTACAAAGAAAGCAGGCCTATACTAAAAGTTGGCTTTAATTTGTATGTCCTGTTCTTTTACTTCCCTGGTGTTATATGGATGTGCTTCTTTAAACTTTGTCAATGTTCAAGTTGGGATTAGTAAGCTGCAAAAGTTGAAAACAATGGCTAATGGTAAATGGTAATGGAAGCTGTTATTTTCTTTTATTAATATAGTTACAATATTTCTGGTAGCTGAAATTTTGAATTGATCAGCATCAGCTTTTCCTAAACAAATTGTGCACAAACTGATTAAAAAACAGAACACGTTTTCAATTTAACACACTCTTTTTCATTTCCCATACTTTGCTTCATCTATGTAGACCTGAAAATTGTCTAATCATTCATCATTATATTGTACTAAGTACGCTTACAATTATTTGCGGTACAACAGTTCTTTTAGGTATAGTAGTAGTAGTAGGAGTAATTAACAACAATAGCACAAGCTGCCCACCAAGGGACAGAAATATGTCCAACGAAGAAAAGAAAGAAAGAAAGAACGAAAGAAAGAAAGAAGGTGCAAATTTACAATTCCAAAGCCAGTTTCAGGTTTCCATCCATTTCAGAAGGCCATTATCATCCTGGCAAACTCCTCATAGCTGACAAGTCCATCGCCATCCAAGTCTGCTTCTTTGATCATTTGTTCTGCTTCTTCCACTGTCAGTCTTTCTCCCAAATTCATCATTACTTGTCTCAACTGCACACCAATTACATATGGGATTTGGTTAGTGGATGGATCGAGACTGATTTTCTCATATTTAAGTGAAGAATTTGTAGTCAGACATTCCTTGGTGGGAGGGAAAAGGAGCAAGAAAATAAACACAGCTCTGGCTAATTTAGAAAGTACCTACACATATATTTAACTCAAGACTTAAAAGTAGGTATCTCATATGAGAAGGGTGGTAGGTCTATGTTGCAAATCATTGAGATCATCTGCTGAGACAATGGTGTGCCTGACATCACAAACCATTTGGAATGTGAAAAAGACACTGCCATATGTGGGAGAAAACCAGAAAAGCCTTATTAAATCGACGTGGAACAGAGCTAAAATCTGGTGTGCTGTCAAGTTCATGTGAATATTCAGTAGAATAGTAGTATTAGACTTTTTAGACTCATTCAAACTTCAAGTATCCTGGGGAGTTAAAAGACTGAGGAACTATTTGGTAAAAGCAATAAAAGAGAAACTGTGTTGAGAATTGATCATGAGATGACAAATAACAGAACCCAAGCCTTGAATGCTTGATCTAATTGGCAGTCTATTACTTATATTAATAGCTGCCAACCAAATATTCACAGATACAGATTTAATGTTGTTAATTTTGAATTATGTTCAATCCAAATGTTGCAAGTAGAAAGGTTATAGCAGGCATGTTTACCTCATTTGCTGATATAAATCCATCTTGATCCCTGTCGAATACTTTGAAAGCTTCTTTCAGTTCATCGGCCACGTTTTCCTGTGAGATTCATGTTTGCATTATTATCAGTTTCCAGAAAACGATGAGAACAGCAAGCATCCAAAATAAACTGAAGGAAAATTTGACAAGTCTTTCTAAACGGATTACCTTCATTTTTGTTGCCATAATATTTAAGAAATCTTCAAAATCAATGGTCCTATTTCCTTCAACATCAACCTCACTAATCATGTCTTGAACTTCTTCTTTTGTAGGGTTTCCATCTAACGTTTGGATCACTGTTGCCAATTCTTCCATGGTAACGAAGCCTGCACATTAGAGGGCAACACCTATGTTCAAAAGAAGAGGGGGAAAATTAATGCTTAGGATCTATGTGGGAACTTAAAACAGTGATATATACCATCTGAATCTTTGTCAATCAGGCAAAAGGCTTCACGAAACTCGGCAATTTGATCTTCCGTTAATGTATCTGGCATGATGATTTCAGCTTTCAGGCTTTTACTCTCTAGCAAAACTAATGAAACTCTTGTGTTGTTGAAGGATGAATGAAATGGAAACAAGGAAAGAAAGCTAGTGCATGTTGCTGCTGCCCTTCTCTACAAGATGGCATATAAAGAGGGGGTTGGTAAGAAATCAATGAGCCTGAGTGACAGGAGATAGTCAAACACGCTTGAGTCTAAATTCCATTCAAAGCCAGAAACTTTCTAGATAATTAAGGAGGCCTTGAATCAACGCCCAAAAATGGGGGTTTAGATTTTCAATGAAACTCTTTGGCCTGGACTGGGCATTCTTCTAATTCTGGAGTCAGCTAGACCATGACTTTATTTTAATTACTACGTATTATTTTGATTAAAGTCCTTAAGTATGACAAAAGGAACAGTGTTTGATCCAACTAATTATGGTCAAAGAGATTATAGTTTGAACATTTTTTTCTAGCATGTGATTGGGATGTCAGCAAATCCCCTTGCTAAAATAAACCTTACTAATTTCCTTTTTCTTTACCCATGATGATGGAAGTAATGGCCATTTGACAAAAAAAGTGGCAGCCAACATTGAATAAATGTTCAAGTCGATTTCATATTAATTGAGCATCCAGCGGTAGTTTCCCATAGCAGATTTTGCAAAATGCCTTTAATTGGAACCCAAGTTATTATTATAAGACCATAAAATCCAGCAAAGAATATTCATGCAAATCAAATATAATAAAATCTTATTTCCAAGTGATTTGGCAGAATTGAATTTCATTGACCATCGTTAGGGTTGGTCAAAACTAAATCCATTAATTGTAAGCTTGTTCTATTTTTTATGGTTCAAGTTCAAGTTTTTGCCCTTGTTTTACTTCCTACGCGTTTCAAACAAGAATGCCCCTTCTAGACTTGGCTATACTTATACCTTTCTATTGTTGAATGATCCCCTTTGCCTATAGTGAGATTGTTCATTTTTAAATTCAGACTATTTGTTTCTATTTTGTCAAAAGTGAATGTCGAAAACTTTTGATTAAAAATAACAAAAAAAGCAACTAAAATGATAAACAAATTCAAATATAATTACTTCATATAAAATTATAATCAAAAGTTTTATTTATCACAAAATTTAAAAATTTAATTATTCAAAGGTTTTTTGTTTTATATCCTCAAATAAAAATAATAATAAAAGTAATATTACATACCTATGCAATTTCATGGAGCCATTAATTTTGTTAATTAAATATATAGATTGTTGACCTGAAAAAAGAGTTAAGAGGGTTTGAGCCTTATAGGTCTTTAGTCTTCCCACCGAAACAAATAGCGGTTCATGGAAGGGAAGGCCATCCAGGCCCACACCCAGGTCGACTATAAGTGGGCTTGGACCAATTTTAACTTTGAAATTTGAAGTTGCAGTTAAGAGCAATTCAATTCGGTCCAAATGATTAGTACTCTTTATTTTGCACGTAAACAATATAAAGTTATAATTTATTAATCATATATATATAATTAAAATTAGTAAAAGAGTCTTAGACCAATTCAAGATTGATTTCCTAAAAGAAAAGAAATTCAAGATTCAAACTGTATTAAAACTATTTTTTACCATAAAGGTTTAAGACTAATTTATTTATACTCAAACTTGATTAGTGAATATTTGTTTTTATAAAATTATTATTTTTTAATAGTTATATGCTCATTTTAGGATCCCATATTTGTTAATTTTTCACTTGAAGATTAATTTAGTATTGATATAATATTTAAGAAAAATTTTGAACTATTCAAAAAATTTTAAATCAATTCTTTTTTTTATTGTATTTAATCAAATTTTGAACAAAAAAAGTACTTAGAATTAACAATTGATTAATTGTTCTTAATCAAAATATTGCTTGTCATTATATGTTGTTGAAAAATAATGTATTTCATAAGATTTAAACATCCCACATAGTTAAGGTACAAAAGAGGTGAGTGCATTATATATGAAAACCCATTACGAACTTACTGCAAGTAAGGAAAAACGAGTGAGCTTGCATGCACACAAAATTAGGCTAAACCTTGAGGAAATGTAAATTTCTCCCTTGCACGTGGGCTAGGCCCAAGTGAACGTTTTGTACTTTGGCTTAATATTTTTATTCTCATACTTTTTCTTTGTTTTCCTTTCATTTCTTGTTAGGTTTTCTTTTTCCTGTAAAATCTTTCTGCTACTTTTGCTATCCTTTACTAGTTTATACAAAATATAAGGAAGGGTTTGTTGAATCTTGGAGAATAACCGTTATAGTCCTTTTGCACTGAGTCTTGTACTCCAAAAGGGTAAAAATTATCCATAAGGATAATGATACCACGCCTCAAACTTTTTACTATTTTATTTGTTTTATTAAATTTTCAATTCTTTCTCAGTTTATTTTTAATATTCTTAAGGATAATGGATTCCCACATTGATACAAAATATAAGGAAGGGTCTGTTGAATCCTTGAAGATAACCGCTATAGTCCTTTTGCACCGAGTCTTATACTCTAAAATAGCAAAAATTATCCATAAAGATAGTGATACAATACCTCAAACTTTTTACTATTTTATTTGTTTTATTAAATTTTCAATTCTATCTCAATTTATTTTTAATATTCTTAAGGATAATGGATTCCCACATTGATAATATTGCTACCATTGTTCTTATCGCTGCCTCTGTCCCTACTGCCACCACTATTGTCAATGGTTCCACCATGGTTGCCACTCCATGGACTGTTCCTCCTATGCCTTTAATGTCATATGCCAAACCATTTTCAAATATTTTCAAAATTGAGGTTTTTAATGGCAGAAACTTCAAAAGATGGCAAGAAAGGATTTTTTCAATCCCCGATGTTCATGGGGTGGCTTTTGCGCTAATTGATTCCAAGTTAGATGATGTCAAGATGTTGGAACCATGGATGTACACAAATAAGGTATGTAGGCAAACGATCATTAACACACTATTTAATGAGCTGTTTGATGTATACAGTCCCTACAAAGAAGCAAAGCAAATATGAAAGTTAATGATTGCCAAATACACTACTAAAGATGTTGGGAAACAGAAGTTCGTGATTGGCAACTTCTATCGCTGGAAGATGATAGATGACAAGGACATCAAGAGTCAGATCAATGAATACCACAAGTTGATGGATGATTTGAAGGTTGAAAAAATCAACTTGTAAGAAGAGTTTATTACTGGGTTGCTAATTGAGAAACTGCTAGAATCCTAGAATGGATACAAGCAACAACTGTGTAGACACTTAAATTTTGACAAATAATAAATCAAAATTAAATATTAATTAAAAATTAATTAATTGAATAATTAGAATATAAAAAAAAAGAGTACTGACAGAGCGCGAACGCCCCTGCCAATACCACCACTATAGTGCCAGACTCGAAAAACTCGCGTCTGGCAGAGTAGTGGAGCGTGCCCCCTCCAGAAGCCATAAACGAGTATAAAGGGAGAGAGCACTGTAGCAACCAGGAGGGAGGAGCCAAAAAATAAAAAAAACCAGTATTCAAAAACCCTATAAAAAATCCCTAGGCAGCCAAGAAACCACAATCGGTAAACCAGAAATCCTAAGCTTCCTAGCAACCACAACAATCCATAAAAATCAAAGAAATATACCAAAAAATTCGAAAATACACACAGTGAGAGAGAGAGAATTTTTTTTGGGTGAATTTTTGGTTCATTTTTTTATGAGGGGTTTTGTTGCTGTTGGCTAGAGAGAAAGACGTTGGGATGGTATCACCGGTTAGAATGGAGAAGCTTCGGGGTAGGTCACCGGCGAGAGGAAGGAGTTGAGAGAGAGAGAGAGAGAGCTGCGGGTCGCCTATCGCCGGATAGAAGAGGGCAGTTTAGGGGAGATCTGAACGGTCGTCGATTTTATAAAGAGAGAGAGAGAGAGAGAGAGAGAGAGAGAGAGAGAGAGACGCCAACCTGCGGTTAGGAGAGATTTGGAGCTTTGGGTGGTCGACGACAGAAAATAGAGGAGGAGAGAAAGGAGAAAAGATCGAGCGGCGTTAGGGGAGAAAAAGAGAAAGACGATCGGCGATTTAGAGGGATCTGGAGCTTTGGGTGGTCAGTGGTAGGAAAGAGAGGGGTAGTGAGAAAGAGCTGACCGGCACTGGGAAAGGGAAAGCCTTTGGGTGACCGACGAAAGGAAAGAAGGGAGAGAAGAGAAAGGAGAGAAATTGGTGGGCTGGTGGGAGAGCAGAAAAATGGAATTTTTTTTAGAGAGAGAGTAAGATAAATGGCAGAAAAAAGGAAGAAAGAGGAAGAAGAAAAGGTAAAAAATATCAAGATCAACTTCTGGAGGGCCCCTAGACGGCATCGTTCTAAGGAAGGAGAAGTTGTTTTTTTCTTGAAGCAGATCAGTGGGTCTTGCTGGTCCAATCAGTCAAGGTAAATTCTTAGCTTCTCTTTTGATTTGGTTTTGTGGTGGTGCTTAGTCCAATGTTTAGATAGGAGAATAATTAATTTAGTTTAATTAGAATAAAAGATANAAATAGAGTGATTTATAATATATAGAAATGGAAGTAGATGAAAATATAGGAATAAATATATTTAAATATATGATAAGTAATAATAAAATTATGTAGAAATAATTATTTAGTTATATAAGTAGATCAAAACAAAATATATGGAGAAATGAAAAAAATACACGTAATTGTTAAAAATAAATATATGAAACATATACGTAATTAAAATGTAATGAATAAAATTAGTAAATGACAAGCTAATCGAGAGAGATGGTTTTATGTAAAATATAGAGATAATGAAAATGGGATAAGATAATTAATTATTTAATATAGATAAAATAATCGTTTAGTTTCATACCGATGATGGGATGATCGGTCGGGACGCGAGAAGTCACAATCTCGGGCCCATATTCTCTAGGTTTGGAATCCGAATCAAGGCTCCACCAGTACGATGGGAGGGCCTCGATTTCAAGATCTTGAAATTTTTAATAAATAAAGAATTTGACTATACAAAAATTACTCAATAAAAATAATAAATAAATAAATAATAATAGATAAAAAAATGATGATAAAAAAAAATAATAATTCGAATATATAGTCAATAATTAATTTTTGGAAATGCAATATACATGACATTAAATAAATAGAAAAATAAAAAAAATAATAAAAAATAATAAAAATCTAAGACAACAACTAATTTAAAATTAAGCATTAAATGGAATCATAAACAATTTATCTAATTATAAAAGGAAAATATAAGAGTAACCTCGAATAAAAAATGTAAAATATAAAAAATAATAATTAGAAATAAAATAGAAAATATGATAATAAAAAATAAAATAAAATAAAAATAATAATTAAATAATAAAAAATGACAAAAAAATAGATAATTGCATTAGCATAGCATATATATATGTTGCGTCATGAATATCATTGCATATAAATATTTTTGTTTTTGAGTTTAAGCCCTGATGATGGGATCTTCCAAGGATCTTGCGAAGGCGGGTATTTCTCAAAATATTTTTTAGGTAAAAAGGTATCCCCGGGTCCCACCAGTATGATGGGAGGGCTCGAGAAACATCTTTAATAAAAAGCTTTCGCTCGTATTAGGTTCATTATTCACGAAAACATTATTTTTTAAAGAAAAACGTACGATAACCCCGGTGATGGGATTTATTCGTCGAATTTATGAAGGTGAATTTCTCGGATAATTCCTTAGGTGAGAGAACGCCCCGGATCCCACCAGTATGATGGGTGGATCCGAGAGAACGTCCTCGATAAAATGTTATTCGTCCGACATTTTTCATCTCATACCATGCATTTCATCTTGCCTCACATTTGCATTCCATTTGAGGTTGAATAGGAGATAAAATAAGAGAATAATAACTAAGAAAATACAATGAATTTAAAAAATTAAAACCTAATAGAATAATCTAAAAATTGTACCATTCATGGAATAGGCAACCCGAGGGTGCTAATCCTTCCCCGAGCATAACCATACTCCCGAACTTAGATCTAGAAAAATGTAGACCAGTTTAAGATTCTTTTCGGTGAGCTTAAAATTAATTTAAGGCTTCATCGATTAGAATCGAGTCAATAAGTGGCCAATCGCCCCTAGTAAAAAAGATTGGTGGCGACTCCTAGTTTTTAGAGTTTTCATCACGTCTGACGGTCGGGTTTCCGGACCTGCACGTTATAACAGCTGGCGACTCCACTGGGGATTGTCGAGAGTCGAACTATTAAATAATAATAGGTTATCCAAGGCTTTAAATAATTCGATGTTTCCTTAGTGTTAATGATTTGTTCTGCATATTCTGTTTGGTGCATTCATTTATTTTGCATTTATTACTTTATTGCTTTTAATAATTGTGGGGGATTTAGGATAGAGGGATGTGAGATTGTTACTCCGAACTCGATGTTTTTCTTCACACACACAGCACATTTTGCATTCATGCATAAACCCCCCACCCGGGTTATGTCTTTTTTAAGAGGGAGTTTAGTAGCTACGCTCTCATGAGGTGATAACCTCTGCACGGGCTAATGAAGACTCCCACTTAAATCGAACCTAGTTCGTTTGAAGCCTGTAATGGGTGAGGACTGGGGTGTCTTACTAGTTTGCGTGGACGATAGTGAGGAACGATTTGGGATCCTTAGCTTTATTTATAAACCCTGCTTAATATATAGAATACCGAGAGCAGTTTAACCCTAGGTATGGCCATACCCGTGAGAGTATGCCCTATAAATAGGTACACATGAAGGAGTTTTTTTCACTCCCTCTATTTTAAATTTTGCCACGAGATAATAAAGTATCGTGGAGTAGACAGTAATACCCATGATATTGCTTATTATTCTCTCATTATTTTTAACACTCCATTCTTTCTTTTTACCATACTAACTTAAGTTTATTTTGCTTGTCATGTGCATTTTACATGTTCATTCACATACATAGTAATTGCATATATGAGAAATATTGGCTACATAACATCCAACCTAAGAGATCCCGGTTACATCCATGGCATCGTCATTAGCA
Source organism: Theobroma cacao (assembly GCF_000208745.1). NCBI lineage: Eukaryota > Viridiplantae > Streptophyta > Magnoliopsida > Malvales > Malvaceae > Theobroma > Theobroma cacao. The sequence continues at coordinate 29,015,923 of NC_030850.1, read as the reverse complement.
AGTCCACTTAACATATATAGAAATGACTATGAGATAGAGTTACGGATGAGGCAAATTCAACAAGAAAAAGGAGACTGTTTAACCCAAGGACATATCCCAACTTTACCCGAGAGAGTTCACTTGGACCTTCAGCAGAATGACTTCACATAGATGATAGGAATTTGGGAACAATGGAGACGTGCTCACCAAGATAAATTTCAGAGCAAGTATGGACACATTGCATGGCTCCTATATGTACTTGTTGATGACCAGATGCTCCGAGTCATCGTCCAATTTTGAGATCCTTCATACCGTTGCTTTGTCTTTAACAAGGTGGACATGACCTCTGCCATAAAAGAGTACTTCTCTCTACTCCGGATAGATCACATGCAGCCTGACAAGATCTATTAGAGGGCCCAAAAGACGGGACACCGGTGAAAGTTGGCCAAGTTGCTAGGAATGACTACGGTAGAAGTGGATCAGCACCTGAAGAAGAAAGGACACATAATGCCTTCTGTGGAGTTTCTTGAACGGATATATTAAAAAACACATGGAGGATGAACAAGGTCTCCTAGCTTTCACGATGACAATCTATCGCTTAGTGGTTTTCTCAAAGGTTCTAGGTCATGTAGAGGTATCAGTCATAGACTTCTTCGATCAGGTGACAAAAAGCATAAACCCGGCCTCATCCATCTTAGCTGAAACCTTCAGATCCTTGAATTTCTGTCTGCGTAAAGGCAAGGGACGATTCATCAGATGGGCCTAACTCTTAACCATATGGATCAAAAGCCATTTCGAATGCAAAGAGAGCAAATTTTAGAAGCCTTATCTGTCTACGAGTTGCCCTATCCTTGAGTTTTGTGAAAGTGAATGACCCGACTGTAAGAGGAAAGAAGAGTGGGTCGCGAGACTCTGGAGGTTAATGAGCGTTGAAGTGACTTAGAGAGCTCCATGGATGCCGCGAATGCAAGTAATGTATAAATGCGGGGACAAGCCATGGGTGCCGCTGATGGGACCATGGGGAGCCATTAATTATGCACCGATAATGGTACGGAGACAGTTCAGATCTGAGCAATTTGTGCCCATGACTCACCAGTTCAACCAGTTAGAGTTTACATATGGAGAGCCGAAAACGCTAAAGAAAATTGAGAAAATTGCACAAGATTGGAAGAAAAAGTGCCGAGTGGATCAATGGAGGTTTATCGATGAAGTCACCACAAGATATGATACTTGGCACGACCAAAGGGTGAAAAATATCGTATGCCCCATGGAAAATCCATCAAAACATCCCATAAACTCAAAACCTCAAGATGTCCTACTAGAGAGTGAGTTGACAAGAAAGAGATTTGAAAAGAAAATGATGAATATGAAACGGAGACATGAGGATGAGTTAGAAGAAGTGAAAAAAGAGATGGCAAGAAAGGTATGGATGGCTTTGGAAGAGCGGGATGAGTGGCGAAGCAAGTTTGAGGAAGTGAACGTGGTAAATTTTTCTTTGATAGCCAAAATGCAAGAACTCTAAAGTGTCAACGATGCTTTGTAGCACGAGGTACGAAGACAAGAACAAACTATCCAATAGTTGAGAAATGACTGTGGCTTGATGAAAACTACCATGGAGGGCTACAAGGCACAGTATGAAGCAGTAAGGCTAGAGTATTTCCAAATGAGGGAAAGAAATGATTCGTACACACAAAGTCTTCAAAGGAAATAAGCTAAAATGCGATGGATATTGAGATAGATGAGAGAAGTGGCATTTAGAGCGCGAGTAATGGCAGACATGACCGAAGAACTCAAGCGAGAGATTCTTTCGAGGGATGAATTGAGTGAGCGGTTGATCGATCACCTTAGGATGGTTAGGGACTAATATGACAAAGTTGGTTTTTCCTTTTGGTAGTTATGTAATGGTTTTAGACAATGATGTAATCGGATATTTCAGTTCTATGGATATGGATTTTCTTATTGTAAATGTTGGATGGCCAATATTTTTCGTATTTTTCTTTTCTTTTCAAACACATTTCACTTGCATCATAGTTGCAAGATTCATATAAATAATAACAAATGACAATGCATTCATCAACATAAAATTCTAACTTATCCATTTAGCCCGTAAAGAACAAAATTCTAGAGAAACGAATCCTACACAGATACAACACAAGAGCTCGCTCTAAGATCATGGGGGACGAACACTCAGAGAGAATGGACAAGATCGAGAAGAAGCAAGAAGAGATTATGGGTCAGTTGTCAAAGATTTTGGAGTTGATGTCGACAGATAAAGGGAAGAGAGTGGCGGGGAGTTCTGGTGCACCAGAAGATGTTCAATAGAGAAAAGCCAATACAAACCCTGTATATCCACCAGGATTTACACCACCACCAGCAAGGAATGCGTCTATCCCCATGCCATCGATAGGACAATATCCGTTCTTTGAGATGCTAGTGCCTACAAGACCACCACCGACTTATGCCCAACAAAGGCCAATTGGAGGGGTAAGTCCTTCAGACCCCATCTCTGTACCTGATCTGGATGATCCAAAAGAACAAGAAAAGCTCAAGTGTGGATCCGTTGAATCGAAGGACATTCCCGATACCCATCAGAAATTTGACCTTTTGGAAGAGAGACTACGCATGATAGAAGGAATAGGAATGTATTGCTCTATGGATGCAATCGAACTCTGTCTAGTTCCAGAGGTGGTTATACCCCCAAAATTCAAAGTTTCTGACTTTGAAAAGTATGATGGAACCAAGTGCCCGGTCACACACATCACCATGTATTGCAGAAAGATGGCTGCATATGCCCATAATGACAAGTTCTTGATACATTGCTTCCAAGATAGCCTCACTAGTGCTGCAGCAAAGTGGTACGTTTAACTAGACCGCAATCGAATCCACACATGGAAGGACCGTGCTCGGGCATTTGTAGCTCAATATAAGCATGTTATAGATATGGCTCCAGATCGCATTTCTTTACAAAACATGGAGAAGAAACCCACTGAAAGCTTCAAAAAATATGCTCAAAGATGGAGGAATATGGCTTCTCAAGTTCAACCACCATTGACTGAGAAAGAGACCAATGTGATGTTCGTTAACACCTTGTGAGCCCCTTACTATGAATGATTGGTCGGTAGTGCCACAAAGAACTTCATTGATATGGTGATTTTAGGAGAGATGATAGAGACTGCCATTAAGAAAGGGAATATAGAAGGAGGTGATGTGATACACACGAAAAAAGGGGGAACTTTTAAGAAGAAGGAAGCAAAAGCCCAAGCCATCACTTCGGGACAACCCCAATGAGGAAGCTACAACCCTTACCAGCCATATCCACCATACTCCTATTACCCAATTGTGAATATCGCTTCACAAAGCCCATACCTATATCCACCCATGCCAAATGTCTTTTCTAACTTGTACCCATATGTTCTTATCCAACGGACACCTTACCCCACAAATATCCACCCACCTACTTCCACACCCATTACAGTTTCAACCACACAACAAACAACACCTTCAAACAACCATATTGCCAGTGAATTAAGAGGATGGCGAAATAAGCAAGAGAAAGTGTAGTTTAACCTAATCCCAACCCCATATGCTGAACTCTTCACTCAGTTAGTTACAAATCATATAGTGGCACCTTTATATATAAAGCCATTAAAACCACCATTCTCGAGATGGTATGAACCTTCCGCCCACTGTGATTACCATTATGGAATTGAAAGTCACTCGATCGAGAATTGTACATCATTCAAATACAAGGTGCAAGGGCTGATCAAGGCAGGAATCCTGAACTTTGAAAAAAAGCCGGAACAGAACGTTAACAACAACCCATTGCCAAATCATGCTAAGGTAGGGGTAAATGCGATTGAAGGGGAGGTGTATGTTACAATGAGCATTTGGGATGCGAAAACCCCCATGGAGAAAGTGTTTGAAGCCTTGGTATAGACTAACATGCTCGAGGTTTGGCCAGAATGTCCTGACATGAATGATTTGGGAAATCTCCAAGGACCATATTGCTTATACCACAAAGGATGTGCGGGATATTTAATTCAGGATTGTAGTCCCTTCCGGAAAGAAGTGCAAAGTATGTTGGACGAATCAATGATTGAATTCTATGTGGAAGCTTCAGAATCAGCAGTAAATATGATAGCCAAAGATTCAGCCCAAAATTCAAACTCACCCAATAAAGATAAATAAATAAATAAATAAAAAGAAAAAAAGGGGATTTTAATTTTGAGTAGATCTTCCACTTCTCACTTTAATGATTTTTAATAAAATGATTTTTATTGTACTCGCATTGCATGTACAACATTTAAATTTTCTTACATTGTGGGGGTACTCCATATTATATCACTTCATCCATTCATCAAAGCATCATTGCATTTCATGCATTCATTCACATGACATATTTGCATGCATATCCATATATTCATATTTTCTTTATTTCTAGCTATATTTATTCCCATAATAAAGAACCACATAATTTTATTAGGTTTGAAGAGAATAAAACAAATCCTCATATATGGAAAACATCTAGAAAGGTTTTAGTCAAATTTCAAAATTCTTTTCTAATTTATTTGATTTAAGTTAGAGGGGTTGAAGGATATGGAACATTAATTGGAAGCAAGGATTAGCGCACTAGAGTGCAATCAAGAAGAGTTCGGACATCATCTTCGAGAAATGAAAGGACAGATTGTTAAATTGATGGAAATGGTTGAATGTCTCAACAGAACCAATGGGATTCACCCTCAAGAATTTTAATCGCTTCAAACTGAACCATGCCTCAAGCGACCATTGAAGGAAAGCCAATTTGTCTTTGATAGGACCAACATTTCACTTAGTGTCCCAAGTAAAGATCAGGGTTTAGATAAAGTTATGAAAGGGATAGACGAGTTGAATATGCAGATGATTGAGAATGCAATTAAGAAGGGTAAAATTGAAGAGAATAGTGTCAGTAACATGGAAAATTGTAATGCCTCAAAGAAAAGGAAAGGGGAGGCACGAGTTATCACATGTAAAGTGCAACCATGGGGCATCAATCCATACGATCTTCATCTTGTACACAAACCTTCCTACCCCACTCAAAATCATATTTCCCATAGCCTGTATCCCTATCAACCAATTTTGCAACCAATTTTTCATCTAAGAGCACCCACACCTCCACTTATGCCTCAATCATTGCCAAAACCCAACCTTCGCCTATTGCTTATGCCAATTTCAAAACTTTTGCCTATACTAATTGAGAATCAATACCTCAGTCTGGTGCCAATGAAGATAGTTCCAAACCCATCTGCAAGGAATTATGACCCTAATGCTAAATGTGACTATCACATGGGAGCAATTGGACACTCAACAGAGAAGTGTAGGCAATTGAAACAGAAAATTGAAAATCTCATCAAGGATGGCAATTTGACTTTTGAGCTTATGAAACGTTGGAAATCGGTTATGCCGTAGAGTGGGCTCTTGTTCGAAAGTTGAAAGCCACATGTCTTAAGCAAATTACTTGTAGGAAAAATGGATGATTCGGAGTTTTTATTTTGTAGTTAGATGCATGGCATGAGTAGGATTTTGTTAAGAGTTGTAATTGAAGTGTTAATGTTTTTGTTGAATGAAAATTTTTAAAGTTTTATGATGTGATAGAGTTGATTCAATAAAGGTTTTATAACATATTTTCAAGATCATAAAAACAAAAAAAATATTTCAAAAACAAAAAATAAAAAAAATAAAAAAAAGGAAGAAAGAAAGAAAGAAGGGTCATAAAGGAAAAAAGGTTTTTGGCAATAAAATGCGCACATGATCTCGAAAGAATTGATGGTTACTGTTTGGAACAAACTTATCCTTGTAAACATTTTCTAACCATTTCTTCAAACACTTTAGAGCCCAAGACCATTCAAATAAGGATATTCAAGAACTTGAGTCCAAAAAGAAGCAAAGTTTTGAGGTTTATTAACCTTATCATGTGGTACCAAAGACAATGATCTTTGTCTAGGCGATGACCAATGTTATAATTGATTGTTTTGCAAGATTCTTTTTTTTTAAAAAAAAAATCAAGCAAATCAGGCACTTTTGTAAAGACTCTGAATGTGGTAGGTTAATAAATGTCAAGACTATGTTGAAGTCTCAAATATGCCAAAACCTCTCATATTCTTTCAACTGTATACCAAGTGTGAACCTTTCGAAACCATCCTTTACTTTTGTTGTAACGTTTGGGTCCGTGAACCCGACGGCCAGATGCGGACGAAAATTAAGTGGTTAGGAGTTGCCACCAATCTTTTTATCTAGGTGTGATTGGTCACCTATTAACCCGATTCTAATCGATGAAATTTTAAATTAATTTTAAGTTCGTCGACAGAACGAGAACCGATCCATGTTTTTCAGAGATAGGTTCGGGAGTGCGGTTACGCACAGAGAAGGGTTAGCACCTCCGTGACGCCCGTTTCGCGAACGGTACCATTTAATCTTAAGTTATCTTATTGTAGCCTACTTTTGATTTAATCCCTGCTTATTAACTAATTTTTATTAAATTGGCTGATTGAGTTTTTTTTTATTTGGTTTTACGTATGCACATGATGCAAGCGTAAAATGATGTCATGACTTGTTTATTTTAAATAATGAGGTCAGCAATCTTTTATTGGAAAATCATTCAAAGACCATCCCAACGTTTTGGTGAAGTCTCAAAATTTTTCTCACCTAAAGATATCCCCGGAAGAACTCGTCTCCCGGTAATGGGGTTCTGGCACCAAAGAGTTGGTAGCCATAGCCCCCATTACTCATGGTGGTTGGGGGAAGGGATGGTTGGGCATACGCCCAGCCATTCCTCTATTCTTTTCTTTTTTTAATTTTTTAATTATTTTATTATTTTATTATTATTTTTTATTTTAGAGGTGTCTAAGTTGCCCCTCTTTGTACATTCTTGAGAATCAAGAATAGTGCAAAGACGTAGACACCACATTTGACTTATCTCGAAGCTAGTTGATTTAATCAATTCGATCTAGGCTCAACTTATCTCAAAATAAGTTCGATTTAAAAAAAATTAAAATTTCTAGACTTGATCTAGGCTTGACCCATATTAGAACAAATTCGATTAAAATTCCTAGACTTAATCTAGGCTCGACCTATCTCACAACAGGTTCGATTTAAAATTGAAATTTCTAAACTTAATCTAGGCTCGACTTATCTCACAACAGGTTCAATTTAAACAAAATTAAAATTTCTAAACTTAATTTAGGCTTGACCTATTTCACAACAGGTTCAATTTAAAATTGAAATTTCTAAACTTAATCTAGGCTCGACCTATCTCACAACAGGTTCGATTTAAACAAAATTGAAATTCCTAAACTTAATCTAGGCTCGACCTATCTCACAACAGGTTCGATTTAAACAAAATTGAAATTCTTAAACTTAATTTAGGCTCGACCTATCTCAGAACAAAACAGGTTCGATTTTAAAAAAATTAAAATTCCTAGAATTGACTTAGGCTCGACCCATCTCACAAACAGGTTCGATTTAAAAAATTAAAATTCTTAGACTTGATCTAGGCTCGACCTATCTCACAATAAGTTCGATTTAAAAAATGAAATTTCTAGACTTAATCTAGGTTCGACCTATCTCACAGCGGGTTCGATTTAAACAAAATTGAAATTTTTAAACTTAATTTAGGTTAGACCTATCTCAAAACAGGTTCGATTTAATTCATAAATGCCAACTTAATTGGATTAACTTCATAATGAAAAACTCAAATCTTTTTATCAAAGTTCTACAACCTCAACATTTTAGGTCAGGTGGATTCTTGCTTTCGAAGCTTGGGACATGAATTAATTTGGATTCTTGTTTTGAAAATGACCGTGTGTATGGCTAGGCATGTATGCATGATTGAAATGATGAAATGTTTTCATGTTTATGATTCATTAAGGTTCCAAGATCCTTCTCTTGCTTCATTCGATTTTTCACTGCAACTTTTGATCATCTTTGCTTGTTTTCTTTCCTTCTGGAGACTTCAGGTAACTCCAGATTTTCCCTAAGTACCTTCTCTTTTGACATTTGACTTTGCCTTAGGTTCAAGGCTCTGCCACTCCTTTTCCTCATCATTAAGTCTTTTGCTGAACAATGAGTGTAATTTCTTACTTAATTAGTTTATTTCTTTTACCAGTCATCATTCATTTCTATGACAATCACTATGTGAATCATGGGATGGTAAATAATGAAAGGGTTAAAATAAAGAGGCGAAGGAGAATTTCATATATGAGAAATCAAATAATTCAAGGCAAAGAGAATTTACAGAGTAAACATTAGATCTTTAAGTGATGAACACTCAGACCATTCAGAGAAAACAATCTGATATTCGATTTCAAGAATTGTCCTTGATTGATGCTTTGAGCAAATTTGTAGATTGCAGACTCCCTAACTTTCCCTATTTTACAAAATTATGGAGCTCCATTCATAGTGTATTTTTACCTCAATCTTGTGTTCCATTTGGGCTGACATTTTTAAATTTCATTCTAACTTCCTGCTTTTTGGCTTCAAGCCTCCCTTTTCAGATTTTCAGCATGAGCCTCCTCATTTAGGTACGAGCCGCCCTTTTCGAGTTTTCAGCACGAACCCTTTCTCATTTTTTTTTAAGTATAGTACTTCTTCACCGCATCCGTATTTATCGGGTTAGGCAAACCCTCCCCATCCATGTCAGCCAAAATCAAAGCTCCTGAAAAAACCTTCTTTACCACATATGGTCATTCTCAATTTGACATCCACTTTCTCCGAAAATCGATCTGATTAGGGAGGATTCTCTTGAGAACCAACTCTCCTTCTCGGAACTGCCTGGGATGAACTTTTTTCTCGTATGCTCGCATCATCCTTCGTTGGTACATCTGGCCATGACAAAGAGCCGCAAGCCTTTTCTCCTCAATCAGATTCAATTGCTCGTAGCGGGAGCAGACCCACTTAGCATCTTCCAATTTTGTTTCCATCAACACCCTCAATGATGGGATTTATACTTCAACAGGTAGAACTGCTTCTATACCATATACTAATGAGTACGGAGTTGCCCCGGTGGAGGTACGCACAGAAGTTTGATATGCATGCAAGGCAAAAGGAAGTTTTTCATGCCAGTCTTTATAAACTTCAGTCATCTTTTTAATAATCGTTTTGATATTTTTGTTGGCTGCCTCTACCGCTCCGTTCATTTTCGGACGGTAAGTTGTCGAGTTATGATGCTTGATCTTGAATTTAACACAAACTTCCTTCACCATCGCACCATTCAAATTTCTTGCGTTATCAGTAATGATCATTTCTAGAAGCCCATACCGACATATGATCTCCCTTTGGATGAACCTGCACACCACCTTTTGTGTCACATTGGCATAGGAAGCTGCTTTTACCCATTTCGTGAAATAATCAATGGTCACCAATATGAATCGATGTCCATTAGAGGCTTTTGGCGTAATAAGCCCAATCACATCTATTCCCCACATTGAAAATGGCTAAGGTGCTGTGAAAACGTGCAATGGGGCTGGTGGAGTATGGATTCTATCTGCATAAACTTGACACTTGTGGCATTTTCGAGCAAAGTTTATGCAGTCTGATTCCAATGTCAACTAATAATAACCAGCTCTTATAATTTATCTAGCCAACATATGTCCATTAGCATGAGCTCCACAAGTTCCTTCGTGGACTTCTTTCATTATTTTGTTAGCTTCCGTAACATTCACACATCTCAAAAGTACTTGATCTCGACTCCTTTTGTAGAGCACTTCTCCGCTAAGGAAGAAACCCATTGCTAATCTTCTAAGAGTTCACTTGTCATTGTCCGTGACATTCTCAAGATATGCCTAGTGTTTGATGTATTGCATGATATCATGATACCACGGCTTACCATCAACCTCTTCCTCAACATTCAAGCAGTGTGCGGAGACTTCATGAACTTATAAATCAAAAGGGCATACATCAGCCTCTTCTTTTATTTTGAACATTGCTGCGATAGTGGCCAAAGCATCAGCAATCTGATTTTCTTCTCAAGGAAAATGGTTGAAGCTGATTTCCTTGAACTGTTTGCTTAATTCTGTAACCAGCTTTTTATATGGAACTAGTTTAAAATGTCTAGTTTCCCATTCGCCTCTCATTTGACATATCACCAAAGCCGAATCTCCGTAAACCTCTATCGCGCTGACTTTCATCTCGATTGCTGCTTGTAATCCCATTACCAACGCCTCATACTCCGCTATATTATTAGTACAATTGAAATTCAATCTCACCGTGGCTGGATAGTACTTTTCATTTGGAGAAATCAACACTGCCCCAATTTTGTGCCCCAAAGCATTGGATGCTCCATCAAAATACATCTTCCATGGATTAAGTTCATTGGGACTATCTTTTTCTATGTGCAAGACGACCATCAAATCTTCATCTGAAAAATCAAAACTTACAGATTCATAATCCTCATTTGCTCGATTTGCGAGGAAATTAGCGATGGCGCTCCCTTTGATTGATTTTTGGGACACATACACAATATCATACTCAGACAATAGCACTTTCCATCGAGCTATTCTTCCAAACAGGAAGGGGTTTTCAAAAATATACTTGATGGGATCTAATATCGCCACAAACCATGTTGTGTGATACAACATATATTGTCAGAACCTCTGGGTGGTCCATGCTAGTGCACAATACATCTTTTCAAGCGTAGAGTATTTGGACTCATACTCTGTGAATTTCTTGCTTAAGTAATATATGGCCTGTTCTTTCTTCCCAGTTCCATCATGTTGTCCCAGTACACATCCCATAGAATTCTTGTTCACAGTCAAATACAAAATAAGAGATTTTTCAGTCGTCAGTGGCACCAACACCGGTGGATTTGTGAGATATTCTTTGATTTTATCAAAGGCTATTTGACATTCTTCATTCCACTCTCTTGGGTCTCGTTTTCAAAGCAGCTTGAAGATTGGATCACATTTGCAGGTGAGTTGGGATATAAATCGAGCAATGTAATTCAACCTCCCTAAAAATCCTTTCACTTCTTTTTATGTTTTGGGAGGTGGCAGCTCTTGAATAGCTCGTATCTTATCCAGGTCCACTTCAATTTCTTTTTCACTTACTATGAACCCCAACAATTTCCCAAAAGTCACACCAAAAGTGCATTTTGCATGATTCAACTTGAGCTGAAACTTTCGCAATCTCTCGAACAGCTTCTTGAGATTGATAGTATGATCCCTTTCTGTATGAGATTTTGCAATCATGTCATCCACATATACCTCTATCTCTTTATGCATCATATCGTGAAACAAAGCTACCATTGCCCTTTGGTAGGTGGCACCTGCATTCTTCAATCCAAATGGCATTACTTTGTAACAAAATGTTCCCCACATGGTTACGAATGTTGTTTTTTCCATATTTATGGGTGCCATCTTGATCTGATTGTAACCAGAAAAATCATCAATAAATGAGAACAAAGCATGTTTTGCTGTGTTATCCACAAGAGTATCAATATGTGGCAAAGGGAAGCTATCCTTCGGACTCGCTCTATTCAAATCCCTGTAATCGACGCACATTCGAACTTTTCCATCCTTCTTAGGAATTGGAACCATATTAGCCACCCATTCAAGATACTTAGCCACCTCTAAGAATCCAGCATCAAATTGCTTCTTTACTTCTTCTTTAATCTTCAGCAACATTTATGGCTTCATCATTCTCACTTTCTGTTTAATAGGCTTGCAATCCAATCTCAAAGGTAACTTGTGGACAACAATGTCAGTATTAAGACCTGGCATGTCCTGATATGATCAAGCAAACACATCCACATATTCGCGGAGCAGTTTTTCTAGCTTCTACCATTCATTAGATGACAGTGATGTGCCAATCTTAACCTCTTTCTTTACTTCCCCATTTTCGAGGTTAATCATTTCTGTGAGTTCCTGATGAGATAAAATCTCCCTTTCCTCCTGTTCCAACATTTTCGACAAATCAGGGGGTAAGCCACAGTCATCCACCTCCTCTTCAGTTTTCAATTCATCAACGTTCGAAATCATCTCAAAATCAATATTCAAATCATTGTCTAGATTGTCTTCGTGTTCATCATTTAAAGACCTGCAAACAGTTAAAATTGGACATGTGTATGGGCAAGTATTTATTGGCTAAAAGAATAGATGAAAGGAAATATACAAAAAGGTTGATGAATTATGAAACACATTATGCATTGTCATTTATTTAAATGATGAAGGTAACAAAAAACCCTACTTAAATAAGAAATTACTCTTAACACCCTTGGTCATATGCATTTAGATAAAATTGTTCATTACATTTCCAAAGACTTAAAAATGATGGGCAATTCCATGGCTATCTAATTGGTTAACTCCTCTCCTGGTAGTATTTAATACACCACAAGGACCTTCTCGTTAGATTCTTCGTCTTTGATCATATGGACTGACAACTCATCAAACATTTGCAGAACTTGATTGACCTTTGTTGGTGTTTTGGGATGAATGAAACCTGCAGAGCGAAAAGTCTCATATAAGTATGGAATTGTCTGTTTCCCAAATTCCTCTTCCTTTCCCTCAAGTTGAGCCATCCTTTTAATCTTCTTTTGAGCTGTTAATTTTCTTTTCTCTTCTTTGGTAGGCTTGTACCCCAAACCAAACCTTTCTTCATTCTTTATTGGAATCAAAAGACGGTTAATTCCTTATAAATTCTTTCCTAACCCCAAACCTGCACGGCATCCTTTTTCCACTATCTGCTTTACCCCCATATCAGTTGCTACTGACAAACAAGGAGTTGGTATAATTTATCCTTCCCCCACATAGGTAGCATTAACAAATTCAAAAGATCTAAAAGAGCACTCTGGGATTTCTTCTGTTGCCTCTACATGGGGGGCAGATGAGGGTTGAATGGCCAGTATGTCTTCCTTTGCAGATACACTTATCAATTGGCCCTCAACTATTAATTTAACCTTTTGATGAAGGGAAGAGGGTATGGCTCCGGCCATATGAATCCATGGACACCCTAGTAAGTAATTGTAGGACGGGGCGATGTCCATGACTTGAAATTGGACCTCAAAATACAAAGGCCAATTTTTATCGGTAGTTCGATGTCTTCTACCACCTCTCTTATGGTTCCGTCAAAAGCCCTTACAACCATGTGGCTGGTTCTCATATAGGACAGGTCTACAGGCAACTTGGTTAAGGTAAAGCGAGGCATGACTTTTAAAGCTGAGCCATTGTCGATCAAGACCTTAGGTACGGCGTGGTCCTTGCATTGGATGGTAATGTGCAGAGCTTTATTACTTCCTCGGCCACCCGATGGAATTTCCTCATCATTAAAGGCAATGAAGTTCCCCACTGTAATGTTTTCCACCATATGATCCAACTTTTCCACCGATATATCATGAGCCACATAAGCTTGATTCAGGACCTTAAGTAGCGCATTCCTGTGTGCTTTCAAATTCAGAAGCAAAGATAACAGCGAGATACGAGCAGGCATTCTCGTTAATTGCTCCACCACACTATACTCATGTGTTTGATAAATTTGAGAAATTTATCTGCTTCTTTTTCCGTAACAAGCCTTTTAATCTCGTTGTTCGGAGCAACTGAAGGTTCGATGGTTTAGTCTTTGAGAAAGGTACTTGCTTCTTTCAAATCTTCTCCTTGTTTGGATTTTCTTTTTTCAACCCTTTCTGCTATCTCAGGAGAATAACATCGTCCACTTCGCGTTATTCCTCCCACACCAGTCAGATCTGTAGAAGATACTTGTGAAGTAAGGGGGGCCATACCTAAGATATTACATTCGTAATTCCAGGGAATAGCCTTCTCACTCTTGTACTGGAACGGGCTAGAAATTTTAATAGTGATGCCACTTTCGATAACAGTAGGGGTGTATCATTTGTCGGACTCCTGTTTTCTTCATAAAAGATGGTCAGAGATTTAGGTTTATTCACCTCAGATGAACTTGATGCTACTTCAACTAGGGTGTCTTCATTTATGGTTTCGACTAAATCCTCTTCGCCTTCTTCATAAAATTCAATTACAGACAAATCCATCAATTCTTGCAACTTACAACGAAAGCTATCACAATTCTGAATGGAATGCCCAATTACCCCCATATGAAATTTTCGAGAATGAGTGAAATCATGCCCCAATTCCTTTATGTCTATGGGTTCTGGAGTGATGGCATTTATTTTGAACAGTGTCTCAAACACTTTATCCATCAGCATTTGAATTTCATCGAAATTTCTTTTCACCCGTTGAATTTTCTTTTCATGTATGGCGTTCACTGTCGAACTTCCATGGTTAGGCAAGGGATTCCCATCAACATTTGAATTGTCTTTTTTAGCAAAATTCAAAAGTCTTGTCTTGATGAGCGCTTGGACTTTATGTTTTAATGCAGTACAATTCTCTGTGGAGTGTCCTTGAATTCCAAAATGGTAATCATAATGTGCATTCGAGTCATACCATTTCGAAAAAGGAGGTCGACGTGGTTCTAAAGGGGTTCGAGCAAGGAGTCGATTTTTTATGAGTTGTGGCAATAATCTAGTGTAAAGAATTAGGATAGGATCAAACTTAGGTTTTTCTGGGATAGTTTTATGTCCTCTTTGACCATTGCCAGAATTATTGGTTGAAGCTACCGGTCTTGGTGGTGGAGCTTGTGGGAGAATAGTGGTTTGAAACGTTGGTTGTGGGGCAGGTTGGTACACATATGGGTTTTGTGCAATGTTGCCTATGTTTAGATAGAAGGGTTGGTATGGGGGGTACGGGTAATATGGGTTAAAGTTATGGGTCTGTTGTCTGTCATGGGCCACTACTTATACATCTCATTCTTTTCTTTTGGGCATACTCACTTTCTTGAAGCTAGCAACCTCCTACCCTTCAATTTTTTCACTTTTGATAACTCTTTCTATTATTTCTCCAGCTAAGACCAAATCCGTAAAGTTTTTCGTGGTGTTGCCGATCAAGAGTTCGTAAAATAAAGCTCGATGTGTGTTTATGAACAACACAGTCATTTCCTTATCAGTGAGAGGTGGCTGAACTTACGCTGCTAAATCCCTTCACCTTTGGGCATATTCCTTGAAGCTCACTTTGCTTCTTTTTCATAGTCTGCAATGATAACCGATCAGGGGCTAATTCAGCCACATGCTTGTATTGGGCTATGAAAGCTCTTGCTAGATCTTTTCAAGACTTAATACGATTTCGATCTAGCTGTACGTACCACCGAGTAGCTGACCCAATCAAGTTGTCTTAGAAAAAATGGATTAGTAATTTGTCATCATGAGATTGTGCAGCCATCTTTCTACAATACATAGTAATATGTGCCATGGGACACTTTGTTCTGTCATATTTTTCAAATTCTGGAACTTTGAACTTGGTCGAGATCAGTACATCAGGCACTAAGCATAGTTCAGTTGCATCCATGGTACCGAACCTATCAACTCCTTCAATAGCACGAAGACGCTCTTCCAACAAATCGTACTTTTTTTTATATTTTTCATTTTCTCCTGTTTGTGATGAGTCCTTTCTTAGTTTCTCTTGCTCTTTTGGATCGTCTAAATCTGGAACGTATATTAGTTCAGCAGGATTTATCCCAGAATACGGCTCAAATTGCCCATGAGTCTATTGATGGCCCATCGGGGGTGGTGCATTGTAATAAATGGATGGCATCACTTGAGGGTGGACCCTTTGAGAGATTTGGGCATGTGGTGGAGTGAACCCTAGGGGATAAGGTGGATCATCCCTTTGGTTTCCTGTGTCTTAAGCTGGTGGGTTTTTTGACGGAGCTGACTCTTCCGTAACTCTTTTTTCTTTATTTAAGCTTGTCATCAATTTCATCATCTTTGCTAACTGTTCTCTCATTTCTTCTTGAGCTCTTTCCATTCTATCCATTCGCTCTCTTTGTTCTTCTTCCATGATCCTTGCTCGCTGACGCGTATTATGGACATGTTGGTCACTTGGCTTAGGTGGTTGAGTTATTTTTGGAACCTTATTGTAATCATAAACATGAATTAGATGCATATTCGATGCATGAATAAAATGAAGAACTGAACCCATTATCTTTATTTTTAGGTGAAACTACTTATTGTCATGAAATGATGATTTATGCATGTATGAATGATTATGTAATAAAAGTATTCGTCACATGACACCCAACAACAAAGTCATCCATTGCATAAGATAATGTCTTTGATTACAACTCAAGGGTCATCTAGAAATATTCACCAATTTTATTATAATGGCTATACACCTCATCTAAATACTTAATCAACTGTTGCTCTTGTTTTCCAACTGGAAATACCTGGCTCCTTAATATGTCTGTCTTCCAAGCCATGCTTCTCGCCTTGTAAGCCACCTCCCTCATTTGCCAAACCAAGTAATCCATCTGGTCGTGTTTCTCTGTATAAGCTTGTTTGTAGGATTCACCCCACTCTTGAATTCTGGTGCTCTGTTGCTTGAGGCGTTCATATTCCTGTTGATAAGTCGTCATGACCCCTTCGAGCTCTTCATACTCCTATCTTAGTAATTGGATGGACTTTTGTTGGTATCGCACTTGATTTCTTAGTCCATCATTGTACGCTTGAAGTTCATTGCCTCGATTTTCTCTCACTTGTATTTCCCTTTGAAGTTCACTGGTTGTGGCAGAAAACTTATTATTCAGACTCTTATACTTCCCTTCTCAATTACTACCTATTTTTCTAAACTTCTTTCTTTGTTTAATTACTTCTTTCTTCATCTTCTCACACTCTTTTTGGAGGTCTTCATACCGTTGCTTCCAATTGACATTTTTAGCTTCGGACTTCTTTCGAGCCAACTCACTTTCAAGCAAAGCATCTCGTGGTTCCGGATCAACTGGGCCACGCAGTGCATCTTCCTTCGGATATACCACATCCTTAACTCGTTGCTCGTGCCATATCTGATATTCGGTAGTTACTTTATCAGTGTATCTCCCTTAGTCGACTCGACTGATTTTCTTCCAAGCTCGCGCAATCTCTTTAATCTTTTTCAGAAAACCCGACTCTCCATAAGCAAACTCCAAAGTATTAAATCGGTGTGTCATCAACACAAACTGCTTTGACCCAAATTATCTTTTCACCATGATTGGGGCGTAGCTGATTGCTCCCCATGGCCCCATTAACGGCACCCAAGGTTCATTTTCGTATTTGTACAAGATCGGGTGATGTGGCATCCACGGAGCGCTCCACGTTGCTTCCACACTCATGAGTTTTTGAAGTCTAGAGATCCATTACTCTTTAGTCCTATTTTCTGGCCATTCACTCTCACAAATTCTCTGATAGGGGCGGTTCACAAATGGCTTCTTGAACTTCTCGACCTTGCATTCAAAATGACTTACTATCCATATGGAAAGAAGATGTGTGCATCCCACAAATCGTCCTTCCCCCTTTCTTTAACAATAATTCAGTGATCTAAGAGTTTTTGCTAGAATAGAGGGTGAAGGATTGGCCTTGTTGATGACTTGCTCGAAGAAGTCTATAATTTCGACCTCTATATGTCCCAAGACTTTGGGAAAGATCACTAGCCCATAAATTCCCAAGGCCATCACAAGCTGTCCTTGCTCGGTGTCTCGATGCTTCATGATATAGCTAAGTAGAAAACTCCATGGGATACATTCATTGTCCCTTTTTTTCCTTAGGTTTTGATCAACTTCTGTCGGGATAATACCCATCATCTTGGCTAACTTTCGCCTGTGTCCGATCTTTTGTCCTCTCCAATATATCTTGTCCGGATTATCAAGATCGATTTGTAAGAGAGCTGAGTACTCTTCAATTGTGGGGACCACATCCACTTCATTAAACACGAAGCACCTATACGACGGATCCCAAAATTGCATAATGGCCTTCAACAACTGTTCATCAATCTGGACCTTAAGGAGCCGGGCTATGTGGCCATATTTCTTATCGAAACTTGCTCGAGTGGTGGCCCTCCATCTATCCCATATGTCAAGTAAATCGGTGAAGTCATTCTGTTTAAAATCAATATGGACCCTATCAGGTAGTGATGAGAAGTGATCTTTTGACAAGCAATCTCCCTCATTTTGTTGGGCACTCGCCATGTGCTGAGTCACTTCGTATATTCCATCGTAACTTGAGGATGGCCACGATGACTCCATGTATGCAATTGGATCTACTTTGTCAACGGTTGTCAGGTGACAAATACATTTCCTATATGCAAAATTATGATGCAAATATGCATATGATAAAAAGTTTAAGTCAATACCGTAAACAAGAATTCCAAAAGATGAATAATTAATAACATGATACCTTTATTACTTCGCGGAGAAGAATTTAGAGCAAGGAGATTATGAAAATTCCTTCATGTGTACCTAGTCAAAAGGTATATTCTCACGGGTGAAGCTCTACCTAAGCAAAGGCGACTCTCGGTATTTTACATGCTGAGTTTGGGTTGAAAATGGAGCTAAAGGTTCCCAAATCGCTCCTCACTGTCGTCCACACGGACTAGTAAAGCACCTCAGTCCTCACCCATTACAGGCTTCAAACAGACTAGGTTCGATCTGAGTGGGAGTCTTCACTAGCCCATGCGAAGGTTATCACCTCATGAGAACGTAGCTACTTAACTCCCTCCTAATTAAGGACAAAGCCTGGATGAAAGGCTTATGCATGAATGCAAGATGTGTAGTGTGTGAGAAGGAATATACTGACCTTGGACCAATGATTTCACACTCCCCTTATCCTAAATTTCCCGCAATTATTAAAAATAATGAAATAATAATAATAGCAAAATAAATGAATGCATTAAACAAAAATATGCAAAATTGATGCTAAGGAAGACAACAAATTATTTAAGGCTTAAGATAACTTATGATTAATTAATGGCTTGACTCTCGATGTCCCCAGCGAAGTCGCCATCTGTCGTAACGTGCGGGTCCGTGAACCCGACCGCCAGACGTCGACGAAAATTAAGTGGTTAGGAGTCTCCACCAATCTTTTTTATATAGGTGTGATTGGTCATCTATTAACCCGATTCTAATCGACGAAGTTCTAAATTAATTTTAAGTTCGTCGACAGAACGAGAACTGATCCATATTTTTCAGAGATAGGTTCGGGAGTGCGGTTACGCACGGAGAAGGGTTAACACCTCCGTGTCGTCCGTTCCGCGAACGATACCATTTAATCTTAAGTTATCTTATTGTAGCCTACTTTTGATTTAATCCCTGCTTATTAACTAATTTTTATTAAATTGGCTGATTGAGTTTTTTTATTTTATTTAGTTTTACGTATGCACATGATGCAAGCGTAAAATGATGTCATGACTTGTTTATTTTAAATAATGGAGTCGATAATTTTTAATTGGAAAATCATTCGAAGACCATCCCAACGCTTTGATGAAGTCTCGAAATTTTCCTCACCTAGAGATATCCCCGAAAGAACTCGTCTTTACAAGCTCCTCGGGAAAATCCCATCATCGGGATTCTCACCCCATTAACAAGAAGAATGTGGCATGTTATGACAGTATAAGATGATGATGCTTATATGATCGCGTTTATTGATTTAGTTAGTTAAAATTCATGTGATAATGTGTTTAATAGTTCAAGGTGATTTATTGCCTTGTTTACGTGTTTATTATTAAAAATTTTTCTTTAATGCATGTTATTTGCTATTTTATTATTTTTTTATCTTTTTTTAATTTATTTATTATTTATTATTTTTATTTATTATTTCATTTTATATTTTTTAAATAATTATTTGAATTAATGAGTATTGGAGTATAGAGTTCGGATTTATCCCGATGCTTCGGTGAAAATCCGTTTTGATCTCCAAATTTAAGTGACCTACCTAAAAGTGGCAACTCTTTACCCTTTTTAAGTGAAATTACTCAAAAAATGTATATTTTATTATTTATTTATTATTTCTATTTCTTGTTATTATTATGTTTTTTCTTTTTTATTTCTTTATTCTTCTTCATAATTTATTTTTATTTTTTATAATTTTTATATTTGTATTATGATTTTTTAATATTATCATTTATTTATTTATTATTATTATTATTACTTTTATTTTTATCTTCTAACACTAAAATCAACATAAAAAAAATTTTAAAATTTTTTATAACTTTTCCTAAAATAATTAACATTAAATCAATAATACATTTTATTTACACAAGATGGACTAGATCTAAAACCTACTAAAATGGTCCACAAATAAAAGGAAAGAGTTTTACCTTACTAGGCTAGATTGGCCCAGTTTCCACAAACCCGCAGAGGACCCAAGCTTGCCACACCAGTCCTGTTTTGCAAGCCCACCGGACCCTTGACCTAAATCCTTTTCCTTCTTTTTTTTCTTTTTTCTGTTCTTTCTTTCTTTTGCTTTTGCTTTCTTCTTCTCTCCCAACCACTCCCCTTTTTTTTTCTCTCTTTCTTTCTTTCTCCTTCTCCTTCTTCCCCTCTTTCCCCTTCTTTCTTTCTCTTTTTCTTCTTTTCTTTTTCTTCTTTTCTTTCTCCTTCTCCCTCTCTCTCCCAGCCATAGCACTCCCCACCGCCGGTGCCTCTCTTTCCTTCCTCTCTCTTCTCCGTCGATCCTCTCTCTTTCTCCCTCACCCTTTTTGTTTCTTCTGTATTTATTTTTTGATTTTTTTTGTTGTTTGATTGTGGCTTTTTGGTTGCTGTTTTGTGGCTTTTTGGGTTAATTGTTATTGTTTTTTTCTCGTTTGAGTTTTTTTTTTTGCAGGAGATGAATCGATTTTTTTAAAATTTTTCTTGACTTTTTTGGCTATGTTTTTTTTTTGCTTTCCTGAAAAATCCTCTCCCTTCTTCTTTAAAAATGGGGTTGTCCAAAAATTTGGACAACCTGGTAATGGGGTTCTGGCACCAAAGAGTTGGTAGCCAAAGCCCCAATTACTCATGGTGGTTAGGGGAAGGGATGGCTGGGCATACGCCTAGCCATTCCTCTATTCTTTTCTTTTTAAAAAAATTTTATTATTATTTTATTTTATATTTTATTATTATTATTTATTTTAGAGGTGTCTACAACCTTATTCTGGGGCATGATGATCAAAAGAACAAGGTTACCTAATACCTCCGAGATACCTTGTCTTCAAAAATAGCTCTTTTCCCCCTCTCATTTAGTAAAAGTATTTCTGGAAAGAGTTGATCATGAGAAGGTGTTTTGATATTAGATCTTTGAAGGCTTTTATGGAACCTTTATTGTCGAGAGTTGTCTCTTGAGCCTTCATTTGAGTGGTTGATTGAGAAAGAAAACATTCTTGATGAATCCTTTCAATTTGGAAAAGTTGATTCAATCTTCAGTAGTGAAAAAAAAAACAAAAAAGAAAAGAAAAAAAAAGGTGAGAGAATGGTGAGGAAAGCTGATAGTGACATTATGCACTTGAAATACCCAAATAGTGTCAAAAAAGAAAGACCCGAAGAAAAATCAACCTTTGATCTTAAAAATATTCTTTTCTAGGGATTTGCTCTTCAATATAAGTGAACATAGTTGAGAGGATAAATGGTCGTGTTTCATTTTCCCTTCACAAATAAGAAATTATCCACTTGCTACCCCTTTGAGCCTATTAAACTGTCTTTAAAGTGCACCTCAACCAAGGATCACCTCCCACATTGGGGGGCAATCTTGAAGAAATTTTTTGTTAAAAGCATGGATGATAGAAGATTCATTTTGAGGGAAAAACGAACATCTGTTATATTATGGGGAACAGATGCGAAGTTGAGTTCTTGAAAGTTTCGAACTCAATCCATCAACAGGAAGATTGAAAAAATGAATGAAGAAGAAAAAATGAAAATGAAAATTGAAAAAAAAAAGAAAGGAAGAAAAAAGCATAGAAGAGAAATGATGGAAAAAACATGCTTTGAGAAAGGACAAATGTCTTAAAAAGAGTCCTTAGAGTAGTAATGAATGATCCTTGGTTTAATCACCTTTAAATACATATTTTGGGCCTGTGTATCCATTTCTTTCAAAACCTTTAACCATAGCCTACATTACGTGCTTGAAGAAGTCCATTTTGATCAAGTGTGGATACTTAAATTGAAGAGCTAACTTAGAGAAAGAGACCATCACATGAAAGATGAAACTTTGACTTCTTTTCTTTGCTAAAATTACATTCTTGAATCCTTTTAGTCATTTTGGACTAAGTTTGAGTTTTTCAAGTGCATGATGGAACAATCAATCAAAAAAAAAAGAAAAAGAAAAAAACAAGTGAGAAATATGAAGCTCTAGGGTGAAAACCCGAAAGGGCAGTCTATAGCGAAGATAAAGATGAAAAAAAAAAAAGTGAGTGAAAAAGATGAAGCTCTAGGGTGAAAACCTAAAAGGGCAGTCTAGAGCAAAGATGGGAATTCATGAAGCCACTCATGATTCCAACTAAGGTGATAACAAGAAGCACTAAAGACAAACCATTTCAAGGCAGTTGAATGCATTGGACACCTTCCTAAGGGTTTAAGACTCTCAAGCACCCTTAAAGATTCAAGATCATTTGAAAAAAATCCATACTGAATTTTGAGCCTATCTCTGTTAAAATAGCCTCCTACAATTTTAAGCCTGCAATAGCTGGTCTTGACATTTATCATCTTGCCACACATCATGAGGCTTAAATAGTGTCAAATTTGATTGTGATTTGAAAGGAATCTTTTTGTAAAAAAAAAAAATCAATATACCTTTGTGAGCCCAGACAAAGAAACTTCAACTTTTCTTCTTTTCCTCATGAAATGGTGAAAATCTTTATTGTTTACCAAGACCTTGATGTGTTAAACCATCCAATCCATATGAAAGACCGGATTGTCATTTGGCTCATCCAAAATCATTTCAAACAGTAATCGTC
This sequence comes from Theobroma cacao, assembly GCF_000208745.1. Taxonomy (NCBI): domain Eukaryota; kingdom Viridiplantae; phylum Streptophyta; class Magnoliopsida; order Malvales; family Malvaceae; genus Theobroma; species Theobroma cacao. The sequence goes on along the minus strand of NC_030850.1, from coordinate 28,993,178 downwards.
AATTTTCAAGAGATTCAAGTATCACATATTGGAAAAATGTCAAAATGACTCAGTTTTGTTCCTAACTTGAAGTACCTTTAGTCATAAAAAAATTGGTTTTGTGGGGCAATTTTATCAAAGTGCAAGATGCTTTGAAAGTAATGGAGAGTTCTTCATTTTTGTAAAGTAACTTATGCTGTTGTAGTATGAAGATCAAAAGTTTTAAATGATGAGACAAGCATTTTTGTGAATCTTTTCTCAAGGATCAAGAGGTATGGAACCTTTGAAATCAAGTTTGAATTGATATATGATCTCATGGGGATATCCATCTTCGGGAAATAACTTCAAGAATTGGGAATGATGTGACAAGACTAGCAAGAAAGTTCTTTTATGATAAAGTGATTTGGCAATTGCACAAAAAGATTATAGAAAAGTGTGCAAAGATAGAAAGAATGGCTTTCAATAGAGGAAGACACTGAAATGAAATGATGAGATAAAGGTAATTTTTCCTCTTGTCATGTCATCATGCATGCATGCACATGACCATGCAACAGTGAGGTTGGAAATTTTCTATGTAATAGTCAACATTCACAAATATTTCTATGCATTGGGAAAGGTAAAAATCCATGCAACACAAAAACCATGCAAAGACATCAAGCCTTGGTTAATTTGAGAACCACTTTGTAAAATTTCAGATAATTAGTTTCAAGATTTTTAAAGTTATGTTGCCTCAGCTTTGAGGAGCCACATTTTTAAAGTCAAGTTGCCTCAGCTTTGAGGAGCCACATTTTTAAAGTCACGTTGCCTCAGCTTTGAGAAGTACATTTTTAAAATCACATTGCCTCAGCTTTGAGAAGTTCATTTTTAAAGGTCTCGTTGCCTAAGCTTTGAGGAGTTCATTTTAGAAGTTTTGTTGTCTCAGCTTTGAAGAGTTCATTTTTAGAAGTCCCGTTGCCTCAGTTTTGAGGAGTTCATTTTTAAAAGTATCATTGCCTCAGCTTTGAAGAGTTCATCTTTAGAAGTTTCGTTGCCTCAGCTTTGAGGAGTTCATTTTAAAAGTTCGTTGCCTCAGCTTTGAGGAATTCATTTTTAGAAGTTTCGTTGCCTCAGCTTTGGAAAGTTTCATTTTTTAAAAGTTTCGTAGTCTCAATTTTGAGGAGTTCATTTTTAAAGTTTTGTCGCCTCAACTTTGAGGAGTCTCATTTAAAAAAAAAACAAACAAAAAAAACAACAATAAAAAACAAAAAGATAAAAAAAACAAAACAAACAAAAAACAAACAAAACAAAACAAAAAAAAAACAACAAAAAAAAAAGCTTTGGTAAGACAATTAAGAAATTTTAAGTCAAGTACAGTGTCTACGTCTTTGCATTATTTCAGATTATCGAAAAGAGCAAAGAGGGGCAGCTGTAGACACTTAAATTTTGACAAATAATAAATCAAAATTAAATATTAATTAAAAATTAATTGACTGAATAATTAGAATATATATATAAAAAAAAAGAGTACTGGCAGAGCGCGGACGCCCCTGCCAGTACCACCACTACAGTGCCAGATGCGAAAAACTCGCGTCTGGCAGAATAGTGGAGTTTGCCCCCTCAAGAAGCCACAAACGAGTATAAAAGGAGGGAGCACTATAGCAACCAGGAGGGAGGAGCCAAAAAAAAAAAAAACCAGTATTCAAAAACCCTAGAAAAAATCCTTAGGCAGCCAAGAAACCATAATCGGTAGACCAAAAATCCTAAGTTTCCTAGCAACCACAACAATCCACAAAAATCAAAGAAATATACCAAAAAATTCGAAAATACACATAGTGAGAGAGAGAGAATTTTTTTGGGTGAATTTTTGGTTCATTTTTTTAAGGGGGGTTTTGTTGCTGTTGGCTAGAGAGGAAGACGTTGGGATGGGATCGCCGGTTAGGATGGAGAAGCTTTGGGGTAGGTCACCGGTGGGAAAAAGGAGCTGAGAGAGAGAGTTGCGGGTCGCCTATCGTCGGATAGAATAGGGCAGTTTAGGGGAGATCTAAACGGTCGTCGATTTTGGAAAGAGAGAAAGAGAGAGCCAATCGGCAGTTAGGAGAGATCTGGAGCTTTGGGTGGTCGACGGCAAGAAATAGAGAGGGAGAGAAAGGAGAAAGGATCGAGCGGCGTTAAAAGAGAAAGAGAGAGAGACGATCGACGGTTTGGAGGGATTTGGAGCTTTGGGTGGTCGACGGTAGGAAAAAGAGGGGTAGTGAGAAAGAGTTGACCGGCCTCTGGAAAGGGAAAGCCTTTGGTTGACCGATGAAAGGAAAGAAGGGAGAGAAAAGAGAGGAGAGAAATTGGTGGGCTACTGGGAGAGCAAAAAAATGGAATTTTTTTTAGAGAGAGAGTAAGATAAATGGCAGAAAAAAGGAAGAAAGAGGAAGAAGAAAAAGTAAAAAATATCAAGATCAACTTCTGGAGGGCCCCTAAACGGCATCGTTCTAAGGAAAGAGAAGCTGTTTTTTTCTTGAAGCAGATCAGTGGGTCTTGCTGGTCCAATCAGTCAAGGTAATTTCTTAGCTTTTCTTTTGATCTGATTTTGTGGTGGTGATTAGTCCAATGTTTAGGGAGGAGGACAAGTTAATTTTAATAAATGATTTAGAGATAAAGTATACATGAGAACAATTAGATGTTAAAAGAAAAAATAAGAAAAAATAAACAAAATGAAATAGGTGAAAGTAAAAATAGAGTGATTTTATAATATATAGAAATGGAAGTAGATGAAAATATAGGAATAAATATATTTAAATATATGATAAGTAATAATAAAATTAGGTAGAAATAATTATTTAGTTATATAAGTAAATCAAAACAAAATATATGGAGAAATGAAAAAAATACACTTAATTGTTAAAAATAAATATATGAAACATATAAATAAATAAAATGTAATGAATAAAATTAGTAAATGACAAGCTAATCGAGAAAGATGGTTTTATGTAAAATATAAAGATAATGAAAATGGGATAAGATAATTAATTATTTAATATAGATAAAATAATCGTTTAGTTTGATACCGATGATGGGATGATTAGTCGGGACACGAGAAGTCGCAATCCCAGGCCCATTTTCTCTAGGTTCGAAATCAGAATTAAGGCTCCACCAATACAATGAGAGGGTCTCGATTTTAAGATCCCAAAATTTTTAATAAATAAAGAATTTGACTATACAAAAATTACTCAATAAAAATAATAAATAAATAAATAATAATAGATAAAAAATTGATGATAAAAAAAATAATAATAATTCGAATATATAGTAAATAATTAATTTGTGAAAATGTAATATACATGACATTAAATAAATAGAAAAATAAAAAATAATAATAAAAATCTAAGACAACAACTAATTTAAAATTAAGCATTAAATGGAATCATAAACAATTTATCTAATTATAAAAGGAAAATATAAGAGTAACCTCGAACAAAAAACGTAAAGTATAAAAAATAATAATTAGAAATAAAATAGAAAATATGATAATAAAAAATAAAATAAAATGACAATAATAATTAAATAATAAAAAAATAACAAAAAAATAGAGAATTGCATTAGCATAGCATATACATATGTTGCATAATGCATATCATTGCATATAAATATTTTTTTTTTCGAGTTTAAGCCCCGATGATGGGATCTTGCGAAGACGGGTATTCTTCGAAAAGTTTCCTAGGTGAAAAGGTGTCCCTGGGTCCCACCAATATGATGAGAGGGCTCAAGAAATATCTTTAATAAAAGGCTTTCGCTCGTATTAGTTCATTATTCACAAAAATATTATTTTTTAAAGAAAAACGTACGATAACCCCGATGATGGGACTTATTCGTCGAATTTGCAAAGGTGAATTTCTCGGATAATTCCTTAGGTGAGAGAACTCTCCGAATCCCACCAGTATGATGGGCGAATCCGAGAGAACGTCCTCGATAAAAGGTTATTCGTCCGATATTTTTCATCTCATACCATGCATTTCATCTTGCCTCACATTTGCATTCTATTTTAGGTTGAATAGGAGATAAAATAAAGGAATAATAACTAAGAAAATATAGTGAACTTAAAAAATTAAAGCATAATAGAATAATCTAAAAATGGTACCGTTCATGGAACGGGCATCTTGGGGGTGCTAATCCTTTTTCGAGTGTAACCGTACTCCCGAACTTAGATCTAGAAAAACGTAGATCAGTTTAAGGTTCTTTTCGGTGGGCTTAAAATTAATTTAAGGCTTCATTGATTAGAATCGAGTCAATAGGTGGCCAATCGCACCTAGTAAAAAATATTGGTGACGACTCCTAGTTTTTAGAGTTTTCATCACGTCTGGCTGTCGGATTTTCAGACTCGCACGTTATGATAAACTGAAGTACAAGAAAAAGCAGTTGTCACTTATAGACTTGATTATGCACATCATCATTGAAGACATAACTCGAAGGGAGATTAAGGCCTCAAAAGCTAAGGAAGTTGTAACTAAAGCCAATCTGATACAAGGTAGAACCCAGCATCAACAAAGGTACCTTTAAAAACCTGATCATAAACCCAAAAGTCCTTATCCCACATTAAAAAAGAAGGGTAGTTGTTTTGTTTGTGGAAAGCTAGGGCATTATGCAGCACAATGCAGGAAAAAAGTAAAGGAAAATGACAAACTTGCTAATCTAAAAGTCAACTTGGTCCAAGCGAATGAATCCGATGATGTAATTGTTGCGGTCATTTCACAAGCAAATATGGTGGCTAGTGTGAAGGAATGGGTGGTAGACTCAGGTGCTACCAGACATATTTGTGCAAACAAAAATACCTTTACCTTTTATATTCTAATAGGGGAAGGAGAAGAGATAATATACCTTGGTGATTCTCAAACTGTTTAAGTTCTCGGCAAAGGGAAAGTCTTTGTCAAGCTCACATCTAGTAAGACCTTAGCTCTGAATGATGTTCTTCATGTTCCCAATATAAGGGTAAACTTGGTGTCTGTGGCCTTATTGGGTAAGGTTGGGGTGAAAGTGTCATTCGAATCTGGCAAGATCGTAATGACAAAAAATAATGTGTTTGTGGGTAAGGGTTAATACAATCAGGGACTCTTTGTACTTCACATTTCCAATGTTTTGAATGAAAATGCCAATTCTTCTGCTTATATGATTGACTCTATTGATTTATGGCATGGTAGACTAAGACATGTTAGCATTTCCTATATTAAGAAAATGCATTACTAGATTTAATTTCTAGTATGAAAAATGGATGCATTAATAAGTACGAGATATGTGATGAAACAAAATCAACTAAGAAAACTTGTATTTTAATAAATAGAGAATTTGAATTATTAAGTTTAATTCATACTGACTTAAGAGATCTAAAACAAACTATGACTAGAGATGGTAAACAATACTATATTACATTTATTGACGATTATTTTATATTTACTAAAGTTTATTTACTTAGTCATAAATATGAAGCTTTTGACATGTTAATTAAATATAAAGCTGAGGTAGAAAATCAACTGAATAAAAAGATAAAAAAAACTTAGATCAGATAGAGAGGATGAATATATACCGATTAATGATATTTGTGAAAAAAAAGGAATAATTCATGAAATTACTCCTCCATATTCTCTTGAATCAAATGGTGTAGCTGAAAGGAAAAATAAAACATTAAAAGAAACGATGAACTCTATGCTTGTTAGTTCTAATGCACATGAAAATTTGTGGGATGAAACTTTATTATCTACATGTCATATTCAAAATAGAATTTCTTATAAGAAAACTAGTAAGACACTTTATGAATTATGGAAAGGCTATTCTCCTAACTTAAAATATTTAAAAGTGTGGGGGTGTCTTGCTAAGGTAATGCTTCCTGACTTTAAAAGGAGAAAAATTGGTTCTAAGACATCTAATTGCATGTTTATTGGTTATGTTGAATATAGTGTTGCATATAGATTTCTTGCATTAAAAAGTGATGTTCTTAATCATAATACAATTGTTGAAACAAAAAATGCTGAATTTTTTGAGCATATTTTTCCATTGAGAACTGATACAATTTCTCATGCACCTTTTAATAAAAATGATTTTGAAATACAAAATGATAATTTGAAAAGGAGTAAAAGACCAAGGAAAAAAATTTCTTTTGGTAATGATTTTTATATTTATCTTGTAGATATGACCCTTTAACTTATGCTGATTCAATTTCTTCTAAAAAAAGTCTATTTTGGAAAGAAGCTATACAAAATGAGATTGATTTGATTCTACAAAATCAAACTTGAAAATTAGTTGATTTGTCACCTAGAGCCAAACCAATTGGTTGCAAATGAATTTTTAAAAGAAAATTTAATATTGATGGTTCTATTGATAAATACAAAACTAGATTAGTTGCAAAAGGTTTTACTAAAAAATAAAATATTGACTATTTTGATATTTTTGCTTTAGAAACAATAATTTCATCTATTCGTGCTTTATTTGCCTTAACTTTAATTTACAAACTTGTTGTTTATCAAATGGATGTTAAAACCGCTTTTTTAAATGGTGATTTAGAAGAAAAAATTTATATGACACAAATCGAGGAATATGTTTTTCCTGGTCAAGAAAACAAAGTTTGTAAATTGACTAAATTATTATATGGCTTGAAACAAGCACCAAAACAATGGCATGAGAAATTTGATCAAGTTTTTATTAGTAATGGATTTTTGACTATTAGAGGTAATAAATATGTTTATACAAAAACTATTGATAGTGAATGGATGATTATTAGCTTATATGTTGATGGTATGCTTATTTTTAGTACATGCATTGATGTGGTTAATAAAACAAAATGTTTCTTGGCTTCTAAGTTTGATATGAAAGTTTAGGAAAAAGCCAATGTTATTTTGGGTATTAAAATCATAAGATGTGATAGCGACTTAATGGTAACACAAGAGCATCATGTTGAGAGGCTACTTAAAAAGTTTGGACATTTGATGTCACACCTCTAAATACTCCTTATGATAGTAATATCCAATTAAAGAAAAATAGAATTGATAATGTAGTTCAGTCTCAATATGCACAGATTATTGGGAGTCTGATGCATTTGATGAATTATACTCAATCGGATATAACTTATGCAGTGTGTAGACTGAGCAGATATATGTAAAATCCCAATTGAGATCATTGAACTGCCTTGAGCAGAGTGATGAAATATTTGAAAGGTGCCATAAACTATGGTATTTTATATAATAGATTTTTCACTGTATTAAAATTATACAGTGATGCGAACTAGATCTCAAATTCAAATGAGACAAATTTAACAAGTGGTTATGTATTCACTTTTGGTGGGAGTGCTATAACTTAAAAATCAGCCAAACAAACAATAATTGCTAACTCTACAATAGAGTCAAAATTAGTAGCTTTAGAGTTGGCTAAAAATGAGGCTGAGTGGTTAAGAAACTTCTTAGCAGACATTCTGTTGGGAATGAAACCAACACCTTCTGTATTTATGCATTGTGATTGCTAAGCGACAATAGTTATTGCAAAGAATAAAACTTTCAATGGTAAAAATAGATACATTCATTTGAGACATGATGTAGTAAAGCAACTGCTTAGAGATGAAATTATATCCATTAATTATGTGAAGTCAAAGTTGAATTTGGCTGATCCTCTAATTAAACCCTTAGGAAGAAAATTGATTAATGATACATCGAAAGGAATGAGACTTAAGCTAATTGAAGAAATCAACAAATAATGGTAACCCAACCTATGCGATTCAAAATCCCATAAATTAGGTTCATATGGGTAATAACAAATTATTTGTTGATAAATTAATACACTATTAAAATTATTGTCTCTCATATGATGTATGAATAGTGCAAAACTACAATGTAAGAAAGGTTAAGTTAAACTCTTAATGAATTTCATGTCTCTTATGGGTAGTATATTAAACTGCAGTATACATTTGATGGAATCACCTATATAAGTGTAGAGTGGGGTCGCTCTTATGAAAATTATAACAAATTCTCTAGAGCACTTATGAATAACCAGGCACGGGACCCTATTCACTCAAAATCGCATTGAACAGTAGAAATTATAGGGGTGTAATGTGATTGATGAAAATTATATTTCACATAAAGAATTTTTGGCTCATATAAGTTATAAACTTCACCAATATTATGTGATTTATGTTTCATTCTCTTTAGGGTTGGTTCATAGTTTAAAAAGCACCGGTCACGATACATTAGACTCAAATGAAATTTGACCCAACAAAAACTTCCTGTAAAACCTTATGAAATATGTGAGGGATTGTTGGAAAATAGTATATTTCATAAAGTTCAAACAACCCATATAGTCAAGGTACAAAATAGGTGAATGCTTTATATATGAAAGCCCATTATGGACTTATTGCAAGTAAGGAAAAAAGAGTGGGCTTACGTGCACACGAGATTAGGCCAAGCTTTGAGAAAATGCAAATTTTCCCTTTACACGTGGGCTAGGCCCAAGTGAACTTTTTGTACCTTGGTTTAATTTTTTTCTTCTCAGCCTATAGTAGTTGAAATAATCCTAATGACTGAGTCTTTTAAGCTTATCTGATTTAGTCTTATTCTTAAACGTTAGAATATTTAAGCTTATTAGAATATTTCCTTAGATATTTCTTAAACGTTATTTAATTAAGTCTGTTTTTAAACATTATCTGACTCAAAAATTTGTTAAATGTTATTTGACTCAGCAACTTAATTTTCTCTGATTTTACATTGACTTTATGTTGATTTTATATAATGTTTAACTTTCTGCTCTACTGATAAATAAAGCCTACCTACCTCAGTCACAAACACACCAATCCTCTCATCTCCTTTGAAGATTCCTCTAAGCTTATTTGCATACTCTTTCTCTGTTTTCCTTTCTTTTCCTACTAGGTTTTATTTTTCCTGTAAAATCTTTCTACTATTCCTGCTACCTTTACTAGTTTGTGCAAACTATAAGGAAGGGTTTATTGAATCTTGAAAGATAACTGCTACAGTCCTTTAACTCTAAGTCTTGTACTCTAAAAGGGTGAAAATTATCCTTAAGGACAGTGATATCATGCTTCAGACTTTTTACTATTTTACTTGCTTTATTAAATTTTCAATTCTTTCTCAGTTTAATATTGATATAATATTTAAGAAAATTTTTGAACTATTCAAGAAAATTTAAATAAATTCTTATGTTTTATTGTGTTTAATCAAAAATTGAACAAAAAAATTACTTATAATTAACAATTGATTAACTGTTCTTAATCAAAATACTACTTGTCATTATATGTCATGTGACGCTGATATGATATACCGACATGTTATAATTAATGATGATATGACATGTTGATGTGACATAATTATATGATCACTTGACATTTTCACTCTCCACATTAGTGTTTTATGAATGTAAAATGACAAATGATCTTTTGACTAATAATAAGTAACCAATAACTAAATTTAAAATAAAAGTACAAAGATTTAATTGAAACAAATAAAAGCATATGAATTTATTTGAATTTTCTTAAACAACTCAAGAGTTTTTTTAAAAATTGTGTTTTTATTATTTTAGTCAAAATAGGATGTAACTTAAATTTTTTAATTAAAACAATTGATAATAAAACTATAAATTATCATTAATAAAACTAATGAACTCAAATTAAAGATTATCTTTATGTAAAAATCATTACTCTTATTAATTGTATTTATTAATTTTAATCATTGATTTTTAAAATTAAATAAAATTCAAAAAAATGAATTTTATTTGAATAAAATAATAAACAAATTTTAAAATAAAAAAATTTAATGACTTTCACAACGTGTTTAGTTAGGGGAATAGAATAATCATTCCACTCTTTTTCTAAGCCTTTTCTAATAACTTGTTTGCTTCATATGAATGGTCATTCATCGAAATAGTTAGGAATGTCAATGGGTAAGTACCCGTTAATTTCGAAGGACCCAAACCCTAGCCTTATTAAATATCAAATACCTTAACCCTATTAACTACCTAAATAATTTTAAAAATTACTACCATAACCCTAACCCTAATACATTCCCACTACCCTATAATTACTGTAACTTGTTTAAATACCCGATTAGATAAAAAAATTATTAAAATATTTTTCATAGGTACCCAATTACCCGAATTCAANATGAGTTATAATTTTTGTAATGTTAACATAAAATAGAAATTAAATATCTTTATATTTAAAGCATTTATATATACACACACACACATATATATAAAATATTTTAATATATATAAAATAGTAATTATATTCCTTATAAATGAATCTAATATATATAAAATATATATATTAAAGTATATAAAGTATATATATTTAAAGACATTACAAGTTAATTAATAATAATAGTTTCATGAATTAATTTAATTATTTATAAGGATTTGTTCTTAATTTTTTTTTTTTAATTTCATGAAATTAAAAAACATTTAGGTTCCAAAACTATCATGATCTCAAAAGTTTTCTTTAAGTATATATATTATAAGATTATATAAACAATGGTGTATATATATTATAATTAATAATTTATAAGTCATAATTTTTGTAATGTTAATACAAAATAAAAAGTAATATATTTATATTAAAAGTAATATATATATATATATCTTTTATAATATGATATAATATTTAGATTATTTAAACATAATTAACAATCTAATTTTTTTTAATTTAAATATATTAATGTCATCATATTAATAACTAGAGTAACCATACTTTTCATAAATTTGTTAAGTTTTAATTAAAGAATTGCTTGTAAATTTGGTAAAAATTATAAATTTTTAATTTAATTATTAAAACAATAATAAAATATTTATAAATAGTAATCGAGATTCGAGTAATAGGTACCCAATAAGTGGTACCCGAACCCGATACGAATAGTAAAATGACTATTTGAATCCCTCTCAAACTCAGTTATAAGGTACCTTAATCTTATATAATTGGGTCAAGTATTCGTGAGTGCCCTATAATTAGGTACCCGTTATCATCCCTAGAAATAGTCCTTCCTAAAGAAACTTGAATAACTATTACCAAAAGAGACTTCGATAATAGCTATTTCAAAAGTAGGGGAATAGGTCAAAAACTTTATTAGGTAAAATTACTTTTAAATAAATTTAAAAATTACCATCATATATAACATAGACTTTTTTTTTCATTTTTCATATTTTCTTTCTCTCTTTACCTATCTTTTACCTCTCTTATTCTCTCTTTAAAGTCCCTCAACGAAAGGTGACGAGTTCGACGATTACGGGAAGCATCGATTGACGTTTCCCCCTCATATTCAGCCACGAGGAGCACCAAATTGGAGCTCCATTACATCAGTCGCATTTTTAGTAGTCAATTAATTAAAAATATATATAAAAATAAACATACTAAAATAAAAAAAAGTGAAAAATTAATATTTTTACTTCAAAATTAAATTATTATAAAAATTCATATTTAAAATTTTAATTATATATTTTTAATATATTAAAAATAAAATAATAATATATTTAATAAAAATATTTTTATAATTTATTTCTTATTTTTTTATTATTAAAACTATTCTAATCAATCAAACATTAAAATAAATTATAATAACAATTCTTATCTTATTCTATTTTTATAAATCAAATTATATAATAACTATTCATTTTATATTATATTTTTATAAAATAATTATTTTATTTCATAAAGCAAAACTTTTGGATGAACTTAGAACCGAACGGTAAAGAGATAAGACAAGACCAAACTCAAATCTAAGATGTTTACGAAACTGACGTCACCAAAAAAGGAAAATGAAAAACCAAATGAAGTGCTAGACTGCTAGCGCTAGCCGCTAGGTAAAATTTCTCAACAAAGAAGCTAAGCATAAGCAAGCAGCCAGCCAAGTCGAACGCTCTCTTCGTGAACCAGTAATTATCGCCACCTTTTTGAGTTTCGAGTTCACCCAGCTCGAGTTGCGGCTCTCCCCAGGTAATCTCAAGTCGCTGCCTTTGTTCAATGCTCTGTAACTTCTTCTTCTAGGGCTTGTTCAGTATCTACTATGATATCCATTTTTGTTTTCTCGATAGTAGAATATCTATGTTATATGTTACAAGCATTTCAGATAAATTAAGCGTCTTTTCTCCTAGAACAAAAATGAAAGATATGGATGTGAAATTAGGGTTTAGGGTTTTTGAAGTTTCCGTACTTTTGTTGTGATGCGTTAAGTAAATTCTTAAGACATACATTATTTAGTGGTATTTTGGACAGTTTTTGTGATAATGGTAGAGAGTGTATATCGTTTTTTTTTTTTGTAGATTTTTACGCAGGGCTTGCAGTATTGGTTTGTTTTCAGGAGATAGATCGTGTGTAGCTTGTGAGGGTGTTTGTTGAGTGAATCTGCGTTTCTTTGTTCGCAGAGTAATTAACTAATTGAAAATCATTTTTGTTGTTGGTATGAAAGGGGTGAATGGAGTTTCAAATGCTTTGAATTTTAAGGCTTGTTTAAAGTATATGGGCAACGGGAAGCATTGCCCTTGAAGCTTGTGAATGTTTGATATATGAGAATGAAGTAGGATTTGATGTGCCCTCCCGTCACAAAATGGAGCCTCTTTTCTGTTCTGCATTAGAGTATTTATGTACTAACTTTGAGGTGCTATTTTGGCATTTTGTAGTTTGAGGAGAGATGAGTAAGAAAAAGAACCCTTTGGTATTCTTAGATGTGTCAGTTGATGGAGATCCAGTGGAAAGAATTATTATTGAGGTAAGCCAAAAGCCAACTGATGGATTTTTACTTGTTTGTTGTTTTCTATTCTTTCTGGGAAGGAATTTGGAACTCACCCAAGACTAACACTTCACAGTAAGGATAAAGATAAAGGTTTTTTTTTTTCCCTCCAAATGAACAGCTTTTTGCAGATGTTGTTCCTAAGACAGCTGAGAATTTCCGGGCACTCTGTACAGGTATCCCTGAAAATTTATAATGTTCATTATAATTACAGTTAACTGGTGAGCCTGCTATAGTTCAGTTGAATTTTGTGCTTACACTGATTGTCGTCTTTTTATTACAGTGCGTCAGTTTTGATGAACCAATTATCAATCGTTTGTTTGAGGTCTTTATAGGTTCCTTTAATGTCTCCAGTAGTGTAGTCCAATGATAAAAGATTTAATAATCTCATAAGTCTTTAATTTGACTAGGGCAAATCACATAAAGCCTTGCTTGAGAGTTTCCTATCTAATAAACTATTTGCCTTCATTTGCTACGAGAAGATTCAACTTCACATTTTTATTCTTTAATTTTTTGCAAACAAGTGTGTTATGCTTCGATTTTTCTGAACTGTGTCAAACTGTAGGTGAAAAGGGCGTTGGCAAATCTACTGGGAAGCCATTGCACTATAAAGGATCATTTCTTCATCGAATAATCAAAGGATTCATGGCCCAAGTATGTTACTTGTCCTTTCTATAAACCATTTTTTAAATCTGAGGAATGTTTGCTATGAGGATTGTTCTTTCATTTTTTTTGTAGTATATTTTAAAAGTTCCTACTCTTTGTAGTGATGTCATACCAGTGATGCAATATTCTACTTTTAAGGAGCTATAGGTTTAGTTGGCTTCCAATTTTACTATTTCTGTCCTAATATCTTCATTCTGCCAATGGGATGCTGATTTCTCATCTCTGCAGTGTGCTAAACATGTATCTGCTTGGTCTAATGTTATATAAGCATTTTAAAACAACCTCTGTCCTGAAAGAGTAAGGTTAGAACTTAAATATCTTACCTGTCAATTAATCATTAGAAAATGTTTCAGAGATCTCTGAATTTGGTAATTTCTTTGCTGAATATCAATTGATAGATCTTAGTGCTATAACCTGATTATTTGAGCGTTGTGTTCAACACCTTGGTGCTTGATGTTGCTAGAGATTAAACTGGTTAGTTGTCATGGGTGTCCGCAGAGTGACTAATATTAGAGAAAAACTTGTTTTTTGTCTTCCTTTTTGCTTTGTAGGAGGTGAGGAGCAGAGCTAGTATCTACTAATTTTACCTGTATAAGTATTTACCTGGCAGCTCTAATGTTGTCCATTTTTTTTTTCTGTTTTATGATGTTTCTACAGGGTGGTGACTTTTCAAAGGGAAATGGTATGCTTGCACATTCCAATGCATGGAAATTTTGTTTTATTTGTTTGAGTGAACACAGAGTCTTTGCTTGACATCTAAATGTATGCCCAGACTTGTAAGGAAAGACCTTTAATTGGTTTGCAGGCACTGGTGGAGAAAGTATATATGGAGGGAAGCTTGTAGGTAGGCCTTTGCATGTGAGTACTTTAGTGTCTTATGACAGATTCAGTTAAAAAATTTAATCATCAAAGTTTATGTTTCCTTGCAGATGAGAATTTTAAACTGGCTCATGATGGACCTGGTGTTCTCTCTATGGCGAACAGTGGTCCAAACACAAATGGATCTCAATTCTTTATAACATTCAAGCGCCAACCACATCTTGATGGGTATTTGACTTTTGCTTATCACTTATGTACCTGTTACAACCCCAAGAAAGATGAAACTTTTCTATATTGCCTAGCAATGGATTTCTCATTTGCTGACTGCTTGGCAGGAAGCACGTTGTTTTTGGAAAGGTAATCAAGGGAATGGATGTTTTGAAGAAAATTGAGCAAGTAGGAACAGGTGATGGGAAGCCTGCAAAACCTGTAAAAATATCAGACTGTGGTGAAACCTCCAAAAGTAAAATTCAGGATGCTGTTGGGAAAGCAAAAGGTACTGCTGTGTGGACTTAAGCACTAATGCAGTGATGTCTGGATCAGTTGCCAATTTTTCATTATGTTATTTTCACCATGGTTATTCTTTTTCAGGAAAAGGGAAGAAATCAGGAAAAGTTCCTTCTTCAGATAGTTCTGATGGGCAAGCTAGAGGAAGAGGCAAAAACTCTCTGAAGGATAGAAGGAAAAAAAGAAAGAGGAGATATTCTTCATCTGATTCATACAGCTCTGACTCTTATTCTGATTCCTATTCTTCAGATTCAGATACTGATGTCTCTGCATCTGAGTCAAGTTCCTCTAGTGATGGAAGAAGGCACAGGAGAAGGAGGTCAGCAAAAAGAAATAAGCAGCAACGTGGGAATAAGAGGAAGGATGGGCGAAGAGAGAGGAAAAGAGGTCGGCAAGAAAAACGATCAAAGCGCAAATCCAAATGGTCTGGTTAAAACCTGCTTTCAATGACAATCCTCCAAAATCCCTCCTGCTTCTTACTTTGTTATGTTTATTGATGATGGTTTTATTTCAGGAGTTCAGGTAGTTCAAGTGACACTGAGAGTGAGAGTACAAGCACTAGCAGTGGCAGTGATGATGAAAAGGCTGGCAGTCGTCGTGTTTCTACTCATGCTAATCGTATTCCCAAAGATGCTGAAAATGAATCACCACAGAACCTTGGTATTCCATCCTTTTTTGTTTTAGCCTCTACTGTTTTATTACATCATTCCTTACTCTAGCTTTCTGCAAACTCTCATGCATGAGTCTAATGGCACTTGAGTTGGGCATTTTAAAGCTTTTAAGCAACATCGACCTTCTTTAAATGCAATGTTGCACTTTTACTCAAATCGTTACTCTTTTCCACCACCCATGTAAGGGTACATTTAGCAACTCATCTACTGGCATTATTTGTTAGTATAGGTGACATGTAACACAAAATATGCTTATTGAGAATGGGATTGTGAATAAAGTATGCAGGCATCTTAATATTAAACTGTGGGTTCAACTAACGACAGATTGTGATGTTACAGATGCGGAGAAGAATCAGCCAAGCCGACTTTTTGGGAAAGATGCTAATGCAGGACAAGGAAGGAAAAATGAGTTGAAGGTGATTGAGGACGACACATCCCATGAAGAAGGTGAATTGTCACCGAAAGGTGTGGATGTTCCGAACAATGGTCATGGCAATAAGGCTGCTAATCAACGTAACTATCTAGATGGCTCAGACAGATCAAGGTTTCTGTTTTTATCTAACTCCACTTGCGTATTTTTTTGGGTTGTTTTCGTCATTTTGACTTTCATGTCTTTACTGAAATCTACTTGGTAATTTTATTGACAATGTTTCTTTTACCATATGCCTCAAAGAAGTGTAAGTCCAACCCTTAAGCGGAGGCCAAACAACCATAGAAGCAGCCAAAGCATGAGTCCTTCCAGGAAATCTGTTCTGCAGAACCGGGAAAGGACTTCACGTAGTCCACTGGGTAGTCCTGCAAGGAAAGCCTCTGCATCTAAGCAAGGACATATTTCCTCAAGAAGTCCATCTCCAGGTGGCGCGTCAAAGCGCATAAGAAAAGGTCGTGGCTTTACTGACCGCTATTCCTTTGCACGTCGATACCGTACACCTTCTCCCGAGAGTTCGCCTCAAAGATCCTACCGTTATGGTGGAAGAAATTTTCAAAAAAGAAACCATGATAGGTAATCCCAACGTATAATTTGACTAGAAGGATGCTGCTGTTCCCCTTTTTTAAATCTTAATCTTGTTTTCTTTTTGGTGAAGATATTCAAGCTATAGAAATCATTCTGATCGCTCCCCCAGCAGACGTTATAGAAGCCCTCCAAGAGGCCGTAGTCCCCACAGGTTTTCTCTCTCTCTCCCAGTCGTGTGTATTTATGAATACTTTGACAAAATTGTCTCGCATAGCCATAAAATTTTTCTACTTTCATTACATTACATGTAGATTCATTCTGGATGATATTCACCATCCGCAAGCAGCCACTGCTCTAGTCATTGTGTACTTGTTTTCTTAATTGTTCATCATGAGGGCTCAAATCTGTTTTGCATCAATTGATCATTGCTTCCCTTGCGTACCTGACTACCTGTTTCAGCAAATAATATTCATAAAATTTTGAATGTAAGCTTTAGTTACAGAAAAATACTTTCAAATCTAAAATATCTAATTTTGACAAATTAGTTTAATGTATGATTTTGCCATCAAAACTTTCCCACCATATGTTTGAGCCATCCTAACTTCTATATTTATCTAAAGAAGGAAAAAATCATTACAGAATAACCTTTATCTCATTAATTTCCATGCCAATTGGCTAGTCGGTGTGATGTGGGAACAAATGCTACAGTTAAGAGCAGACTTTTATAATACACAATGTAAAAGATAAAGGATGAATATTATTTTATAAACTCAAAAAAGAAAAAAAGAAAAACAAATAGAAGAATTCCAAAAATAAAATAAATTGTTAGTCATTTTTATCTTTAATATTTATCCCTAAAAAAACTGAAAATTGCTTATAAAGCTATAATTGAAAAGAATAATATGGAAACAAGAAAAAGAAAAGGAAAAACACTCAAATGCATTCCCATACCATTTCATGAAATATGAGCTGATTCAATGCCATTGGTTGAAGCGAGTTGAAAAGTTGGACCATCCATTTGCTTCTTATCATTAATCTAAGTTTGCAATTGATATTGTTGTTTTTCCTCTATAGATTGTTTAATTTTCTAGTGAGTGGATCTGTTGTATTTGATCGGGAAACAATTTATGTTGTTTAATTTATATACTTTTCTGTTCATTTACAGATATGAACGCAGAAGTAGAAGTAGGAGTGTTTCTCGCAGCCCAGTTGGTTATCGGGGGCGATATAGAGATCATAGTCATAGCCAGAGTCCTATTCGAAGTCCTACTCCTAGAGATAAACGACCTGCCATAAGTGAGGGGTTAAAATCTCGTCTTGGTCCTCGAATGGATGATCAACACTCCCCATACAAAGACAGATCAAAGTCCAGGTCCTCTAGGTCAAGGAGTCGTGGTTCCTCTCATTCTAGATCTCCAACTATCTCAACACCAAGACGTCGGAACAGAAAATCATCTTCTCCTAGCATGTCAAAATCTAGCTCACCTTCTGGACAGAGAGGATTGGTGTCTTACGGAGACTAAATCTAATTGATCAGGCTAAGAAGCCTAGTTGTCTTAATTGCATTCGGTTTGCAACACCAGTTGAAGAGTGTGGGAGGGCATGCCATTTTATATGCAGTTATCAGTTTTCAGATATAATCAGATTGTCGTCGATTTAGAGTTGCAAAATAGTTTTATTTATCTTTGAACATGGAAATAGACTTCAAGAGCTTTTGCCTGAAACAGCAAGAGATGCATACTTGGCGATGCATATGCTAAGTAGGTTTGAAACTTTAATGTTGCATTTCAGAACTGCAATTGTTTTCTATCGTGATTTCCAGTGTCAGTGGCCATCAAATAATTAAACTTTGTTTCTGTGGTATTTTCTTATTTTACATCTATTTAATTTCAATGAGTAGTAAGGAAAGATGTCTAAATCTCAAGTTGATAAATAAGGATGTATCTGACACTTGAAGCATCAGCTATAAATACTTAGAAACCGTAGTACCTCCTCTGTTATGAATTGATGTTTGTGTTTTCCTGGGTGACTGATCTTCTGAAAATAGTAGAGACGTTCACTAATTTTACCAACCACCAGCCTTAAAAATTGTACATTTTTCTTCTAGAGAATATACAATTCCAAGTTATTAAGCAGATCAATCTAGTATTCCAAGCATTTCTTTTACCATAAGTATGATCCTATTTCAACTCTTAAGACTGTTGTTAGTGACAGTCGAATCTGTCATATGTTTCTGTCCTTTCTCCTTTTTTGACACTTTTCCATGCTCATACGCCTTTTAACAAGATCAAAAGAACCTCCACTGCAAACAAATTAGAGGAAGTATTCCAGGCAAGGGAAAGTACAATAAATTCTAATCTCCATGCACAATATTAAAACCCCAGATTGGGAGTCACAAGCATTTGCCAATTACCCTTTAGTTTGTTACAGAAAGCCGATGTGCTACATGACAACAAGCTTGGAGAGCAGAGTAAGAAGAGGGTAAACTAGTTGATAAAGGTAGGTTTATTTGAGTTAACGCAAAACGCCCATGTAGCTAGCACTTGTCTAACATATTTACATATAACCAAAGAAAATATACGCAACTTAGAAATACAGCAGCTCCAATCTCTCTTTAGATTGGTTGACCTTCTGGTACAATTTGATCTTTGACCCACATGTAGATAGGAACCAGTACGTAATACGTTGCTGCCATAGCACCCAAGATGAAGCGCAGGAGAAATACAAATGGATTTACCGGTTTGGATACATCCTCTGCCTTAGGGCCAAGCTGCGCAAGAAAAACACCAGCCATTAGAAAAGAATGATAAATCAAAATGCAAACAAGTTAGGATTATACAACACAATAGAGCTCATGTCCACATGAAATGCAAATTAATTCAATACAAGAAAGATTTACATGAAGACTGTTTTGTGTCAGTTGCATGGGAATTCATTTTCACCAGTTGGTGCCAAATGCAAATAAATACAACATAAATAGGGAGTGAAAAGATTTATTTTAAATAAAATGCAAGCTTTATTTTTTAATTTGCTCGAGCCATGACTCAGTGTTGACATCATTATAAATATATGACAGTGGTTACATTGAAGGCAGTCACGAAGTTTTTTCTGAATGGCAGCAGTCATGAAGTTAACAGCAATTGGAAAATGGAGCGGACCTGAAATGAAACCAAGATTGTGTATGTATCTACACTAGAATTGACAGCCTCTATAATCCAATATCATGTAAAAACGGATACTTCTCTTTATTGTTGCATTCAAAACAATATGCACATAAAGTGAAACTAAGGACGGCTCAATAAATTCAAAAGCCTAAAACGAAATATTCCATAAGAACTTCTTTTATTGAAATTAAAAAAATTATTAAAATTTTATTTTTCTAATGTTTTGAGATGCAAAATTTTTATATATTTTAAATGGCTAATACAAAATCAACAATCAAAATTTTTAATTTAAATAAATCAACTATCACATAAAATAAAAGCAATATAACAATATAATATAAATTCTAAATTAAAGTAAAAAAATCTGTAAATATTAGAACAATAGTACCTAATTGTTGAATGCTTATTGCAAACCGTAAATGAGACTCACAACTTTATGAAGATAATAACATAACAAATTTCTTGTGTATTCTTTAGAAGAAAATTAAAGTTAAAAGGAAGAAGGAAGAAATAGCAAATAAGAAAAAAAAAATTCAAAAGCATATATTATACATTGAAAAAAAAATTAGTTTTATATATAAGAAAAAAAAGTTGTTAAAAATCATTAAATATGTTGATTGAAAATAAAAAAAATAAGTAAAAAAAAATAATTGTTGAAGATAATTAAATACATATAACCATTAGTTGATTAGAAATAATATAACATTCTAAAAATTAGAAAGTGATAAAAATTTGAAATTTATTATGCACATAATTAAGAAAATAAGAAAATAGATGATTTTATTAATTATTTTTTATTTTTATATATTTTTAATATAATTAATTATATTATAAAACTATAAAACCTCCCCAAATTGGAGGCCTAAAGCCCTTGCTTGGGTGGCTTCACCCAAGGGCAGGCCCTGAGTGGAACTGTTAATAAGTATTAAAATTTCTATAATTCTTGTAACTCAGGAGGTACGGTTTTATGCCCCTTCTGTTATGTACGTCGACTCTCATTATTAATAAAACTTTAACAAAGTAGCTGGGTCCTGCGAGAACTTCTAGCATAAAAAAAAAAAATCTGTACAGTTGGTTATGGACCACCGAGATCAGTTCCATGCTTATAGCTCTGAAGAATAACAATGCATTCTTTCCATTCCTGAATCAAGCATCAGTTAAAAATGTATCCTCCCACCTAAAAGACTAAAAGATCAGGTAATCTTATGGACCAATGAAATCAGTTCCATATTCTACAGCTCATAAGAATAACATTGCATTCTTTCTATTCCCAAATAAAGCATCAGTTAAAAATGTATCCTCCCACCTAAAAGACTAAAAGATCAGGTAATCTTATGGACCAATGAAATCAGTTCCATATTCTACAGCTCTGAAGAATAACATTGCATTCTTTCTTTTCCCTGAATCAAGCAACAGTTAAAATTTCTTTGAGTACCATAAAGATACATGGATTTATTTTGAAAGTTAGATATCTAAGAACTGCATTAATAAGTCTTCCTCATGCTATTATCATTATTCAGGAACATGAATCCCAAAATGGCAGCAAGTATAATTTTTGTCAACAAATACTATTTCTACATATAATGTCAGAATCACTTTTCAGCAATTGCTAAAATGATTACTATCATTGTTTTTCTTCTCAAGTGAACTTGTAAGTTTAATATTTATTGTAGAAAAAAGAATAAGCAACCTGCAATATTAAAGGTTATATTTAACAAAACATCAAAAGAACAACTACATGCTTTTCACTAACATGGATGCTAGCGTGCATGCACACAGACACACAAATAGAGACAAAGAATATCATAAAAGAGAGAAGGAGGGGGGAGGGGGGAGGGGGAGTGAGTGATGGTTATAAGTTACCATTAGAAAAAGTATATTCATTATGTGACAGAGTAAAATTTTATTTATTTATTTACTGGCGGGTAACTAAGAGTTTATTCTAAGCAAAGGCAGATTAGAATTTCAACATCTGGGAGAAAAGAAAATTGAGGCTTTACATTCTCTGATAAGTAATTGTAGCTTATGAGTCCTTAAACTGAAGGCTAACATAGTTGTTTAACCAAATTTTAGGGGAACTGTGTACAGTAGCACAACTACAGATTTCGAGTCTTTGGCTCATAGTTTTGGATGTATACAATAAATGCAGACATGTGCTCATGGCGCACAAACAGAGCTTATAACTCCATTTCTATATGAAAAGCACCTCAATAGGGAACAAATTAACTAAATGATTGAATACCTCCAAAGGAGAGTCCCCAGATGCAGGTTTAACACCGGTCACGGAGCACCCCATGATCAACCCATGTCGGCGAACTCCACGATACCATTTAGGGCCAATCCTTTTGAGTTGGACATCCTTAAATCCAGCCTTTTGAAACCACTCGATGTACTCTTCCTCCTTTGGGAAAAGCATCCAAACATCTGCAAAGAATTGAGACAACCAAAATGTAGGGTACACAGGACCAATCAAGCAGGCTTTTCCTCCTAGTTTCAACACCCTGTATGCTTCCTTGATGCCTCGTTGTGGATCTGGCCAGTACTCTATGCTGAAAGAGAAAAAAGCATAATCCTGGTAAGAAACTTTATCAAGTTACTATCTCCTCCATTCTCCCCTCTCTCCAGTTCAAGACGAATTATTCATGCAAACCAACTAGCAAATCAAACGTACTTTTATTTGTATAGACTGTATCTGAGATGCCCCATTTGACAATAATATCTTTTACACCATTTAGTAGGAAATTTGTAGAATTATATGACTACTCACAAGGGAGGACAAAACGGACAAGCACCAATAAAGAAAAAAAAGAAAAAAGCACTTATGCACTTACACGTACATATTTGCTTTGATACCAGTAGCATGTCAATTACCAACAATCAATATATCAAAGAGGAAAGGAAAATAAGAGTAATCTATAATTGCAAGACCAATTAAGCTATCATGCATAAAAAAGAGCACCAATCAACCACAAACCAACCACAATTTTACATCTTATTAAGAAAATATGTAGTCATCGCATTTCAAGTAAATAAATAATCCCACAACACCAAAAGGATTGCAAAAATGTACCTCCCAGCGGACACATATCTATCCGCGTAATCAGTAGGAAAGGGGAGATCTTCTGCATCACCTTCAATTATCTTGCACTCCTTCAGCGGCTCCTTCTGCTTAGCCTTGGCAAGCTGATGTGGAGATTGGTCAAGAATTGTAACATTCTTAGCATCCACATGCTTAACAATACCCAAAGTAGTGAAACCAGTTCCACCACCAACATCTACAACTATCATGTTCCTGTCATTTAGATCAGCTGGCTCAAGTGCATCATCTCTCATGTCTTCAGTCCAATGACCAGGGTTTATCACATGGTCATAAACAATTGAGAGGAATCTGTAAAACCAAAAAGCTTCCTTTTTGTGTTGTATAAATCTTGGCTGTGAAGCTGGCCTTGATGCTGATATGCTGCCCTTTGGGGTCATTGCTGTTCCTAGCCTGGATATTCTTCCACTAGACACTAAACCCACACTGGAAAAGTGTTTCCCATGAAAATATGACCCCCAAAAACCATTCTTGTTAGGGGTTACCCCTCTGATGAGAGTGAAGTTTCCAGCTCCATTGAGCATGGAAGAAGCCATGGATTAGGCAAAGAAGAAGTACCCACAAATTAAAAAGTTGCAAGATTTGAACAAATACCTACTATCAAGAACCACCAAGCAAATCTGGCGGTTGCCTCGGTTATGGGCGGGGGTTAGCTTATCAGTCAGGTGAAGACAGAAGAGAAGAAAAAGCTAGAATAAGGGTGGGTAAACAACTAACAGGGCCTGGTTTGACCTTTTTTTCAAGTTAAAAGTTATTATAAAGTTGTTATAAAAAATAATAATTTTTAAAATTAAATTAAAATTATTTGATAAATTTTTTTATAAATTTTTTATATGTTAT
>NC_030850.1:28785407-28969344 GCF_000208745.1 Theobroma cacao | reverse complement strand
TAATTATTTTTTATTTTATTTTTAAATATTAATAATTTATAATTAATTAAAATATTAATAATTAATAATTTAAATATTAATATTTTAATATAATTTAATTACTAATATTTTAATTAATAATATTTTTTATATAATTTAATATTATTATAATTAAAAATATTAATAATTTTTTTTTTATTTTTCATTAAAAATTTAATATATTAATAATTTAATAAATAAAATATTATAATTTAAAATATTAATATTTAATATTTTAATTTATATTAATATTAATAATATTTAAATTATATATAAAATATTAATATTTTAAATTTTATAAATAATTTATATATATTTTTTAAAAAAAAAATCGATCAGTCCGAAAGTTAACAAAACGTTGATCTGACATAACATGTGACTGAATCTTATCACAACGGCTTCAGATCAATGCTTTTTCATAACTGAATCTGATTGTAAAGTATCAAATTTAACAGTGAAATTTGATCGAGAAACATCAAATTCGGTTCTTTCCGTTACCGAATCTGGCCGTTGAGTGCCATACCAAACGAAACTAAGCTATTTCCTTGAAAATAAACAGGGAATACCAAACGTGCAGTAAATGGTATATGAAAGAGATTGGACCTTTACATAATAATATCTGGCCTAGGCGCCTAGCCACTAGCTATGCAGCTAGCCAGCTTTTACTAGTTTCTGCAACTTCGGCTTAGACTTGAGAATTGAGACGTGAGAGAGTGGGTTAACGGCCACCACAGGATTTGGACTGGACCCTGGCGGATTCAGTCCAAAGAATTGAAACTTTTGTTTTGTTTTTTTTTTTTTTTTCCCTTGACTATGACAAAACAAGAAGTTGGGCAATGAGAACCAAATGTTAAGGAAAAAAAAAAAAAAGGCCAAGCAGCTGATAGCGGTATGTCTTTTGTCAATCATGGACTCTTTCTCTCCTCTCTTAGCCACGCATTAAATTTTGTTAACATCCTATCAGTATTAACTAGTATTACACGTTTCCTTTTCATGTTTCCAATATCTTTATCTTCTTTTTTTTTTTTATCAAAACATTTTCCTTCCCTATGATAAGAAGAAAATATAACAGAATTTTATGAATTTTCAATTTTCAAGCGAGGAGCTGGAATGAAGAGAAGAAAAAACACTGAAAAGAAAATAGAAGGTCAGCTGAAGAAAAAAAATTGAAAATGAATTTGCCAACGTAAGAAAATGGAGAGCAATTAAATGTCACTTTTTAATAATAACATGATAATGGGTCTCTTTAATAATTCATATTAAAAAGTTCTTTAAAAAAAACTTTTTAACCAAGTAGTTAATAACTTAATATTTCTGACAAACTATTTTAGCATTTGGAAATTAATTTTTTTTTAAAAAAAAAGAGTTCTGGAAATTAAATTAATTTAAAGCATATTATCCGAAAAAGCTCTTCAATTATGAAAAAAAAAATTAAATAAGTTTTATTTTTTTAATCACTTTTAATTAAGTTATTATACTTTTATTTTTTTATAAAAAAAGTTTTTATGATTAATAGTCAACTAATTATCATTAATTAAAATACCACTTGTCATTTAATAACTTGTAAAGTTAATATAATGGTAATGTGAAAAATGAAAAAAATTAAATGATTATATTATTATATCACATGGTTCATCTTAATATACCAAATGACATAGAATGATAAGAGCTTTTAAAATGTTAGCATGTCACATATCATTTAGTTTTTTAGAATGATAATTGATATTTTAACTTAGTCAACTATTAATCATAAAATTTATTTGATTTAAAATTAAAATATAAAAACTTATTTGAAGTTTTTTAAATAGTTTAAGAACTTATTTAGATATTACATTTTAATTTAATTATGAAAATTTTTGTTTATTCCTCAAGTGAAAAATTGTATTTGTTTCATTATTGATAAAAAAGTTATAGTTATTTACCAAAAAATTATATAAAGAATTTTAACATGATATTTAGAATGATAAGTGACATTTTATTAATATTTTTATAATTAATAATTAATTAATTATATTAATTAAAATACTACGTAGTACTTACATAGAGAATCAAAGGCAACAGGTGTGCATTGTTTTTGTGTGCACGCAAGAATCAAAAGCAGCCAGTCTAGGCACTTCACCTTTGGAGAATCTGGCGAAGTTCGTGAAGGTAGAGAATAATAGTAAATAATATTTTTTAACCCCCTCCCCACCTAAATACAGAGTACAATTCTTTTTTGTGGCCAACAATTAAGACATACTCTAAATGCCTAATTTAGGCAGAATGTACAAGTATTTAAGTCACAACCAAGGTCATAAAATTTATCTAATGGTGACAAATTATGCAATGGGAAATATGTGTTTTAACTATGCTTTGCTTTTTTGGGTGTGTAAGGTGAAGGTGACAAATTTTCAAAGAAAAAATATGCTCTAACTCTCTTCTTTGTTGGAGTTCCATTCTACTACATTTAAGACAACGTACAAAAAGGGTTATAGCACAATCAAGCATGCTTCCAAATCCAAGGCCTAATTTCATTGTCAGCTTTCTCCTATGGATTATCGAAACCCTAAGACTGGGCAAAATCAATGGCTTTTGCAGCTGAACACTGTTCATTACAATTTGCCGAAGTCTTCAGTCTTTTCTCTTCCATTTTATTGTCATCTACAGTGTCTCAACTTCCTGAGCAGTTTATTGCAGGGAAAAAAGGAGGGGGGAAGGCGTGGGATTTCGATCAAAGATTTGTCAGTGTGTCTAGATAATCCAAAGTTCTTTGAGAGCGGCAAATATAATATTATAAACACAAACAATGTCCAAGCAATTGTTTCTCATATTAGTAAACTCCTTTGAAAGTATCATACAAGGCCAAATAAGCTCCAACCAATATTTTTCGGGAATTCCATTGCCCAGACTTACAGTCATTGAATTCCCCGTCGAATCATGAAAAACTAGAAAAAAAATTAACTTCTTTTGTTACGACTTTTATGAATCTCATTCTCTAAGTCACTCTTCCAAATGACACATTTAGCCCTTGCAACAACAAAATGCACTTACCCTAAGACTAAAATACCAGGGTTGTATAATGTATTTTCACTACCACGCCGGCTTCTAGACAACAAATTTACAAAGAAAAGGACATTATCCAGGCATGTTACAACAAGTTTAGAAGCCTCTCTCTCTGCCTACAACCATGCTCTATATATATATATATATATATATATGTATATATATATGCACTTTCTCGCTGCTCCTCTTACTTTCAAGCCTGGTTGTGCTTTGCATCTGGATATTCACTGTCAAATCGGACTCCGATCCAAATGTCTCTACCAGAGAACCTCCAGCCTGATGAGGCAAGCCCATACTGGTTGAACAAAGGTGACAATGCTTGGCAGCTGACCGCAGCTACCCTGGTGGGCCTCCAAAGCGTTCCAGGACTAGTAATCCTCTATGGGAGCATAGTGAAAAAGAAATGGGCTGTCAACTCGGCCTTCATGGCCCTTTACGCCTTTGCTGCCGTCCTTGTTTGTTGGGTCGGATGGGGCTACCGCATGGCTTTCGGTGACAAGTTCATTCATTTCCTAGGAATGCCCAACGTTTCCTTGGACGCTCATTATCTCCTCGAGCGGGCCTTTCTTGGCTACTTACCAAATGCAACCATGATCTATTTCCAATCCGTGTTTGCAGCAATCACGTTGATTCTGGTAGCTGGCGCATTGCTTGGAAGGATGAATTTTCTTGCATGGATGTTGTTTGTGCCACTCTGGTTGACATTTTCCTACACTATTACTGCCTACAGCATATGGTGCCCTGATGGGTGGCTGGCTAAGCATGGTATTATTGATTATTCAGGAGGGTTTGTTATTCATTTATCTTCTGGTGTAGCTGGTTTCACTGCAGCCTACTGGGTAATTACCACAATATAATTACTCGATAATTAAAAAAAAAAAAAGTAGTAGCTAGCAGCATTTGATTACTTGGGTGAAAAATTGATTTTAGTTAATTGTTCTATTGGTGAAGGTTGGACCAAGGGCCACCAGGGACAGGGAGAGGTTCCCACCTAACAACATCCTTCTGATGCTGGCAGGGGCTGGACTACTTTGGATGGGATGGACTGGATTCAACGGTGGTGATCCGTACACTGTCAGCACCGATGCATCTTTAGCCGTCCTTAACACCCACGTCTGCACTGCTACAAGCTTATTGACATGGCTCATGCTTGACATTATTTTCTTTGGAAAACCCTCCGTAATTGGAGCCACGCAGGGCATGATCACTGGTTTAGTTTGTATCACCCCTGCAGCAGGTACAACCATAAATTATATAAATATATTCACGATACTTTCAATAATAGATGCATCAATATGTTGAAAATATATCTATGTACTAAATATATATATCCTTTGTCTGCTGCAACAAAGTGCCACTCAGTAATTACCCAGGAAAAGTTGTTTGATCAAGCAAATTAAAACTTTATAATAATGTAAAATGGCAAATGAGAATCTGCTTAGTGCTTACAGTCCTACGCAACTCCTTTCTCTTGATTAGGAGTGGTGCAAGGTTGGGCAGCAATATTGATGGGAATGATGTCCGGTAGCATCCCATGGTACACAATGATGGTCCTGCACAAGAAGATATGGCTCCTCAAGCAAGTTGATGACACCATGGCGGTGTTCCATACTCACGCTGTAGCAGGCAGCCTTGGAGGCATCCTTACCGGCCTGTTTGCGGTGCCTAAGCTAAACCGCCTCTTCTACTTAGTAGAAGATTGGCAGCACTACATTGGTCTCTTCTACGGTATTTATAACGGCCACACCACAGCGGGGTTCAAGCAGTTGGGTATTCAATTGCTAGGAATCTTATTTGTAGTGTGCTTCAACATATTCATCACTAGCGCGATATGTTTGTTGATCAGGCTGGTGGTTCCACTGAGATTAGCTGAGGATGAATTGCAAACTGGGGATGATGCAATCCACGGAGAGGAAGCCTATGCACTGTGGGGAGATGGGGAGAAATATGAATCCAAGCTGAATTCTGTTTATGAAGAGTTCCCACCAGCCACAAAAAGTGGTGAGGTTCAAATGGCTTGATTTAATGGTGCTTATTAGTGACATTGTGGGGAATTGGCTATGTGGTAGACGGTCTAACATGGCGCCCAAACGCTTTGTCTGAATGTTTGTTTCCACTTTCTTACTGTTTTGTTCTTTATTGTTTTTCTTTTCAATGATTAGACTAGCACAATTTGGGAGGAGCCAGAAAAAGGACCCTTCCTTCCCATAAACAAGAAGGGAGGAATTATATCTTGAGACTGATTTGAAGATGAATTTGATGTAATCATCTATTGAAATAAGAACCTGATTACCAAACATTTTGGTCATATATTTCAACTTTGAATTGTTTCTCGGCTTTCGCCTTTGATTTTGCTTGTCACTTCGCTTTCCTATTAAACACTGTTTCCTCAGCTTTTTTTTCTTTTTTTCCAGCTATAGTCTAAAAACGTCTATATCTTGACATTGTGTATGACGCCAAATTGGTTCATTCTTCTCTCGACGAACAAAGAAGAAAGAAAAGAGGAGCCTATACGGAACTCCAACCTTTAGCCCCCGGAAAGGGTATGTGCTTTCTATCCCTTTCTATATTTATTGTTTTGAACTCCCACCGAAACCTGGTTCAAAACCAGGAGACTCAGCCAAATAGGCATGTTAATAAGATGAATTTGCTAAACATGTTACAGCTTTAGTAACAAAAAAACTTTACAACGATGCTACAGGAATAATAAGATGTTGGGGAAAGAGAGAGAGAGAGAGAAAAAAAAGAGACCCAAAAGGAATGACAAAGTGTCTAAATGCAGGTGATGTATATGAGTGGGATTATAGAAAAAGACATCAGTGAAAGGCACTTTGCCAAAGTGGGATGCACCAATCAACTACAACAACCAAAGCAAAGGAAAACCCCCCCATTTTCATGTCTTGCTTTCGCTGTGTGTTTGAAAATACAGCATCTTTATGCTGGCGGCCTACCCCAATCTTCTTAACGTTTCCTTTTCATACCAATAATTCTATGTAGTATTAATTAATATACGCATTTTGGTATATGCTAACAATGACTTGCGTTTAACCAAACCAAGTAAGAAAAGGAGAAGAGGAGGCAAAATGAGTGAAATTGACGTAAGAAACCCCATTAAGAAATTGAAACGTGACATGAAATGAGGTTACCATGGTCTTTCCAAGTTCGTTACTATTACTAAGAAAAAGGCAAATTTCTCCCTTTTACTAATATTTTTATTATTTAATTATTATATTTTTTGTTTACTTCGGGGCAGAGGAATCCAAATCAGAAAAAGAAGGACAGCTTTCGAAGAAAACAGTAAACAAGAAAAGCCGTTTACTCGTTTCCGTTTTCAGACTGTTTAGAGAGGAAGGGGGAAAAAAAAGGAAAATAAAAACAAAAAACAAAAAAATCAAAGCATTGTACGGACAGCTTTCAGATCTGCAGGTTTAAAAGAGTTGGTTTTTGCTTTAATGAAGTGAAACATTGAAATCCCAAAGCAAGAAAAAATAAAAGTAAACGGGAGGAAAAATGATCCGCGTCGTTTTGGGATGAGCAAGTGGCATTGAATTTTGACCCTTTCCAGAAGGCAGGCAGGCAGACGAGTAGCAATGGAGTCAGAAACGGCGTCGTCGGCAGATGAACAGCAAGGGGCTGGTTCAGCATCTGATACCAGAGGCAAGCATCGGATTCTTGCTGAACTCAAGCGTGTCGAGCAAGAATCCAAGTTCCTCGAGGTTAGCTTTTCTTCATGTTTCTTGGTTTTCTTTTGCTCTTCTGTCTAGATTGTGGTCTGCTTGTTTTCAATTATGTCTTGCTCTGCAGTTCGTTTGGAAATGCAGTTAAAAGATTTTGACTTTGGTTGTCTTTTGATAAATTTAAGAATTGAAAATAGAAAAAAAGAAAAACAGAGCTTGAATCTACCTTAAAAGAAGTCTTAGAATATACGAGGATAAGAAAGGCCAGACTTTTGCTTTCTTTTTATAAACTTTTCATAGGATTTTGTTTTAATTCTTTTTGTTTTTAATTCCCGTGTCCAAAATGGAAGTAGAATTTCGGGTTCTTGTAAAGCTTTAGCTTTTATGTCAAGTGAGATTATTTGGATAATCCATATAGTGGTGAGTTGGCTTAGAGGCAATGGAAGAGGAAGCTAAGATCTTTGTGCTTCAGGATTTAATGGGGGAAAAACGATTCAAGGCAGATCTTAAAATTGCGTGGTTAATAGCTTTCTTACCGCTTACATGGCATCCCGACTATGTAGGCTTTTGATCATTTTAATGAGAATTGTAATTTGTCTAATAAGCTAAGTGAAATTTTTGGATGTTATTCTGGAATACTGTAATTCTTTTGCCAAATTGTAATACTTGGACTTGCAAAATCCGCCAGGGATGTTGCAGAGATGCTCCGTTCATCAGGTTATACTAATGTTTAGGAAGTCTATATTCGAGGCAGGAAGATGTACCAGATCACTCATGTTCTGGCCGCTCTAATATGGGATGTGCTAAACTTCTTTCTTTGTTTGTTTTTCTCTATCTTTTTTTGTTTTCTTAATTTTCACTGATGAAATCGTCTGAGTTAGTTTTTTGGCACCATAAACAATCTTGATTGCTTGCCATATGTCACTGTGAAGAAGTAAGGCAATATTCAGTGCTTAAAGTGCTGATGTAATCTATATGTGATGGGAAAGAGGTTTGCGGATAAACAGTTTGACTTGCTGATCTTGATAAGCTTAAGTATCTTTGGTCATGCTTACACAAGTTAAATAAAGAAGCTTTTAGCAATGGTGTGCACTTGCGCTACATAGAAATAGAGGTGAATATATAATCTATGAGTATCACTTTATGCATTTACTTTGGACAAAATTTTATTGTGCTTCTTTGTTTCTAAGTTTTTTGGTGTTTAACATGATATGTTTTACAACTAGGCAGACCTAGAACTTCCTAAGCATTAACTAGCCAGCATGTCTGCAGATTTGGAAATTCGTGACCACCCAATTGGTATGGAGTTGTAGGTCATAGTCTCATAGACTTAGGTACTGTCCCCACCTATTTTTGCCTTGCTTTACTGCTTCACAGGCAGATGATGATTTCAGTATTTATGTTTATATCAATGATATTTGTTTTTCTTTGAGCAATGCCATTCTTAGTGATGGAAAAAGTTTCTGTTCTGCAGAAAGGTACCATATTACAGTTTAGTATGTCTTATTCTTTCTCTCTTCATGTAATTTTTCCAGGATGAGATGGAAGAGCTTGAGGGAACAGATAATGTATCAACATTGTGTGAGGAGTAAGTATAAGAAATTAGTTTTTCTTTCCCATAAAGTTGGGGAGGGGAGAGGAGGGGTGGGCTTGGTTTGGAATCTAGAGGATTATCATTTACCAATATATTTGCAAAATCCATGGAGAGGAGATCTGAAAATTTTTCTTCTGCCAGCAATCTTTTGAGATAGTGGTGTTGACCAAGATTACTTGATCTAATGACTAGCTCATTCAATCAGTATGCTTCTCACAGTGTTGTCTCTCACATATTAGTTTGTTGGGCATGATGCTTATCGCACCTAAGTTGTATGGTAAACAGTTTGATTGGGATTAATATCTGCCTTTTCCTTTCCCTCAGGTTGCTGCTTAGCATGGAGACCAGACCTGATCCCCTACTCCCACTGTAATTACAAACTTGTATTATTCTCATACCCTCTGTTTTAGATCAAGTTGCTTTTACCTCTAATGCTTGGGTTTATTCTGATTACAGAACAAACGGTCCTATAAACCCATCATGGGATAGATGGTTTGAAGGGCCCCAAGACTCACAAGGTTGCAGATGCCAGATTCTCTGATTTGAGGCGATCTAACATTGGTTGCCAAGATATGTTACATAACAGACATGTTAACATGTTACAGCTCAATTGTTATCTTAACAAATATTCAATTGACTCTTTCCACAGTGTGCAATACCAAATTTTTTTGGATGGCTCGAATTGAATGTACAATTTACTTTTTATGTTGGGATTAAATTTTTATATCAAATACATCTACTGCAGATATGAACTTCCAAACAGATCATGCTTGTGTTTGTTTTCCTCCTCCTGTTTCCTTTTTCATGTAGTCCCTCCTGTATTTAACCAAATTATAGTTTCAATTAACTTGTTTCAGGACAGCAACACATCTATTTCATTTCTTTACGGGGTGGTGTTTTTACAGCATCATGCATGAGTGAAGAGGATGTAAATGAATGCATTATTCTTCTGTCATTCTGAAATCTATTCGTTAAATGAAATTCCGTCGTATTTACTTCCAAATATCAACTCAGTTATTTCCATTGGAGCTGCCCTCAGTTTTCAAAGAAGTTATGAAAACGAAAGGGCGAAAGCATTCTAACTCTATTCTGTAATGGGTAAGACATGCCAAGATTACTTCTATTTGCATCAGGAAGATGGGCATCAGTGAGCTGCGAGTGAATTCACAAATAGTCAGAATGAGGGGAAGTCATTTCTACATAGGTTCGATATTACAAAGACAATGAAATTCAGAAACATCGATTCCTGTTACTGGCTCTAAGCTTCAACAACTAAAACTCAATCCCTCAAAAGTATTTACACGTTACATACACTCCGAAGGTTAAGGTGCCGCCTGCAATAGCTCACATATCTCAACAGTGTCATTGGGTGAGCCTGAACCAATTACATACAGACGCTTGGCAAGATGCAGAGATATAAACCAGATCAGGGAACTTGAGGAGACAAAAGATGTCTTAGGTGGAGTAGATATTCCTCGTCTGAAATGTTAAGGGAGAGGCGGAGATTTGTCAACAGGGACTCTTGCTCCCAAGTTAGAGGCCCTGAAGCATACAATGCCTCCACTGTTGACTTGTAAGCACGGAGCTCTAGTTCATGGACATCAACTGCTTCGTCTAGGGGGGACAAGGGTAAGTTTTTTTTGCCACACAGAGAAGGGAATGATGATTCAGCATCAGAATTATCAGGTGTGTTTTCCGATGATTTATGGGAAACTTGGCCAGCATAGTCAGCAACACCATTAAAACTACAGCTAGCAACTGAGCA
The DNA here is from genome assembly GCF_000208745.1 of Theobroma cacao. Classification (NCBI taxonomy): domain Eukaryota; kingdom Viridiplantae; phylum Streptophyta; class Magnoliopsida; order Malvales; family Malvaceae; genus Theobroma; species Theobroma cacao. The sequence continues at coordinate 28,959,248 of NC_030850.1, read as the reverse complement.
TCGGTCACTATCTTCAGTAGACCAAAGAGGCCTAGAAGAATCATGTAAAGGGTGAGGAGCTGTATTTTCCATTCTGTAATTCCTGTTAGTAGACTGCTTAATGAATTTTTCATCAACCCCTACATGTTGGCAAGAAATATCATCTACCTGGTTAAAGAACGGAAGTTTTCTCTTAAGAGATTCATCACACCCTCTAGGACACAGAGGTGATTTCCTTTTCTTGTGGATTCCTCCAAAAAGCGGCTCCATATTCTTCAAGATTGAGGGGCATAGCCTTTATACATGGCTCTCATGGACAGACACATGGTGACATTATCAGCCACACCCTTATGTTGCAAGCCACAACCACGGTATGGACTTTTTTGGCGTAAATTTGTAGGCAAAGTCTTTACCCTGAGCAACCTGCAATCACATGTAGTCTGGTTTAGATATACTGGTTGGTGCAGCACATCAGCCATGACTTATCATATGAAGTTTGTTCTTAGGCTCTCTCATAATATCAAACCGTAAACACCACTATGATAATGAATAAAAATAGCAGTGACAATAAACTTTTTACTGGCCAGTTTGTGAAATAAGTCAACTATGTGGCCATCATTGACAAGAGTTGGATATTTATGGCACAGCTCATTGAGCAAGAAATGATGTATTCAGAAGAGCATGTCACAGACATATTATCCTAACAATAATGCCAGGAAATTCCATGAATGAAATTTATGAATGACTTCTACAATCAGGTATGTAGAAATTAACCATTGACTTCTAAGACATTCAGATGAAATTATCAACACATTCACTTCCCTTGCTGTTGAAAGTACAGAGCCGCCAAATGGAGAACTTATTTGTCTCTTGGCATCATCACTTGTTTATGTATTTGCAACTCCATCATCAACCAGAAAATTCCTTAGACTTCCCAAGCATCCAATCACTAGCAACCCATAAATGATGACAAGGAAATGCCTCCCACAAATTTAGAAAAAAAAAAAAAAAACAATTGCAACATTATTCTGAGTTTTCTCACAAGTGAAGTAGTACTAAACTTTTCCCATTTTAATAGCTATTTTTTTAATTTTGTTAGACTTTTGTAATATAACCATTAGTAAAAGTATCATTTTGACTTCAAAACTAGTGAAAGCAGCTCTTCAATGCAAAAACTACATACCAAGCATTGCATATGCATGCAAGCAAGAATGAAGGTCATATTATGAATAGGGAAAGGAAATCACATTAGATACATAGTTGAAAGGAATATTTTCGATCGATAGACAGACTTTTAATGTGAACAACAGAAAAAGAACAATATTGAAGGCAACAAGAAGAGATTTTCTCGAATCTTTTCAAAAGGATTTATCATGAGTTATGCCTGCTAGAAAGTGAACTCTACTAAATTTAAAGAAAAATAGGACCCTTTGATACAAAACTCCAAAGATAAACATTTAGAGAAGAGAATTGAGGGGCAAAAGCATGATGAATATAAGCCATTACCTTTCCAATCACCGCCCACTTGTTGTCGTGCCGAACCTGCCTAATCCTTAAACTTGATGCACGTAATTACTTAAGCTAGATGGTCCCAAAGAATTAATGACAAATCGATTATTGTTCTTTAACACCTTTGCGACCTTTCCTACGATCCAATAGTGGATATCAAACACCTCAGCTATATCGCCAACTGTCCAACTATTCCCATTTAGACTTGTAGAGGCAGGTGTCTAAGCAGTTTGTACCTAACAATATAGTTGTCACCGCTGAAAGTATATTACCAGTCAACCAGGAGCCACATGGATCGTATTCTCTTCTTAACACCTCTACCAAATTCCCTTTTCTGAACTTTCTTTTTTTTTAAGAACTCTACTATGCTTAATCCTGGATAAGAAGAGCCAAAAAGAGTACAAAATTAATACTAACTTCCAAAAAAAAAAAAGATTTGGAAACTATGATATCTGAAGGTGTTAAAACAAGGATGAAGATAGATGCTTGAAAATCTATGGTAGTCTTCCCCACCCCATCATTTAAATGGCATGGCAGATCCAGGTGCGACTCATTTAAGGTGCTAAAAAGATGTAAATTTTGAAACTTCTCGACTCAGTTCTGCTCTAAGAAACGGAATCTTCATTTTTAAAAGATGAAATCATTTTTTATGTTCAAGAACTCCTTGTATCAGGGACACGAAACTGAAACTAGCCAACAGAAACATAAACAGAGATGTAATCAAATATATGTAAATCCATTAGAATCAAATATCCGACCCTTGAATTTATATTTCATTCTGGGCACTTAAAAAAGAAGCTTGATGTATCCAAAACTATTGACAAACAGGGACATTCTTCATCAAACTCAGATGGACTCATGAAAACCAGTGTTGGTCAATCAGCAAACCGCTCCGAAACTACTCAAAACATCAATCCACCCATGTTCTAGCACTTCTGAGAAACACCCAGAAACCAAATTCACTTTCGTTTCGTTTATCTTTTCAAAATAAGACAGTTACCCAGAATTAAATATGTTACAATTTCATATTCTAAAACAAACTTAAAGTGATCCATACAGAATTTACAATTAACACAGAATTCAATTCAAAACTTTTAATTATTTGAATGAGACTAACCTGAGAGTGAGAGAAGAGATGAAAACGAACAGGACGCAGCTTGGTTGCGGTCATGACCACATCTTTACGCAAAAATGGCTTATTTGAGCTCTCTCTTGGCTATTGGTTGAAGTAATACAAAAATAAAAAATTAATTAGGATTACCATGGTTTTTTATACTAACTTAAATCCGTTTCCCAAAAACTCGGTATTTATCACGTAGCCGGTCACCTTTGGGGTCTAGCCTAATTGCAATTATGGGGACCATTAATAATTTTTCGTATCTACCATAACCGTATTCCATTTACGAATCTTCCTCCTCCAATCTTCCATCCCACGGCGAAAGGTCCCTTTGCAATGTGTCCTCACATCGGTTTGGACAAAATCTTTGCCATGTCCGACCTTAGACTTCGTCACAACCTCACAATGCATGTGACTTTACGTTAAAAATGTCTTTCCAAGTCCTAACCTTGTATATAATAAACAATCAAGAATACTAACATTTGTTTTGTCAAATTTCTTTCTTTTTTGTTTCTTGTTAATTCCTGCCTTCTAACAAAAGGGAAGGGCCCCTTCTTCTCTGTAGCGTTGATTGCTTTGCTTGAGCTTAATTAAGTTGGTTGAAAATTGAAGGCATGGAAAAGAGCCAAAGGCCCTTCCTTGCCCATGACTAGTTTCATCAGAGGCGCACTTAGTCCCAAATAAAGGGCTTTTGGGACTTTCCAGCTTCAGAAATAAGCTGTAAGCTAAAACAGCAAGGTTAAAGTTAGATTCGAATCTGAGTGTAATTCGGTGATGACTTCTCCTGTTCTCTTGCTATCGTAATAATATATACACGCAACAATGTCTTTAGACTAAAAGCTACTGACATAATGGACGAAAGGAAAGGAAATAATCAATGCGATTGTTTATGTATATATTAATGCGATGGATTTACGAAAGTGGAAGGATGATTATTGGCGGGGGGGGGGGGCGCGGAAGCAATGAGAATGACGGTTTGTCTTTGTGTTTGTGAGTTGTGATCCTAACCTTATCTTAACACTATCTGCAAGTTTTATGGCTTTGCTATGGCAACATGTCATTTGTCACCGTCTCCACCTTTTTTCCTTGGCCTTGGACTCGTTCCACTTATGCCTCCGTCACTAATTTCATGGATAAGAGAAGGCAAACAAATACTGTTCATTGCAAAATTTCAGCTTCTATGTTCATCTGTTAGCAGAAAATGCACTAAGATTTATTTTTCTCCCAAAAAGTCAAAGATTATGTTTATGGAAGTAGGAAAATTAAAAAAGGGATAAAGTGTCACGATCAATGAAATCATTTTGCCAATAAATAACATGTTATATTAAGCAAAAACAAAAAAGAAAATCCAAACTGGAGAGGAACGAGACTTATTCCAGTTATCCAAAGAGGCCATTGAGTACTGACTGAGCAGGCAGATGAGAAAGTTAGTCTGAGTCTTGGGACATGAGAAAAGCCCCTCTCGGCTTTCAGTCCATCTAAAAGGGGTCAGACTCACTGGCTCAGTGGGCTATTCCCATTATATTATATATGTTTATCTGATTAAAAGAAATGCCTATCTCCAGGCTGAGGTTGGGCTGTCTTCAAGCAACCAGCCTTACCAAAGAAAGCATTTAACCCAACAAGAGAACATACATCCTGATTCCTAACCTCTTAACATACCCAGCCTTTGATCCAAAACTAAATAAACAAGGAAAAAGAGGCGGGAAAAGCATTGCATTACTAGGAAAAGAAAACAGGGGAGGGAAGGGACAGTATATTTACTTTAATTTAGGGCGTTAGACTGCACATGGATGACCAATTTAGAAGAAATGCTGATGGAGGGGGATTGGGTTGGTCCCAAATTTATCCCATCCGTACTTAATAACAAAAAATAATACTTAAACACAGATATAATTAATGACTGAGGAAGTTGAATATAGGCTGGCAAAAACCCGTTCAATATATGCTCAGCCTATGGCTATAAATTCGCCTATTTATTCCACCGGAGACAAGCGGATTATGAGATCTAAACCCTACCCAACTTTTAATAATCCCATCAGCAAGATGTCCCCACCTTAATTGACATAAATTCAATTCCCCAAAACTAAACCATTGCGTCATCCCTGTGAATTTGCAGCAAAAGTATAATAAAAATGGGGGGAGAGTTGCATATAATTTTCCTAGGAAGTCTAAATATTGCTAAATGCTAATTAAATAATCCATAGTACATGATTACATCAGGGATTATGTTCAGCAAAGTATAGGTATTAGGTGTTATTCTTATGTTGTTTGCTTCCTTCAATGAAGCCACTTCCGCCAGCAGTTTTGAGAGCCATGTGAAAGTGGCCGCATCCATCGAATGAAACCCTTTTTTGGCAGCTGGGCTACGCTTCCCGAGCAAAGTGGCCAAGGAAAACTAATAATTAACCTTATTTTCACAAGACCTGAAAAAAAAAAAAGTTAACCTAAAAGACCGTTAAGCATCTCTTATTACCCATCACTTTCGCTTTGTCTTGACATGAGTTTAATAAATTAACAATCGGAGTCTACCGTCTAAGGAGAATGAACCCATCGTTAATTATGGAGAAGGCCAGTTGCTTATACTATTTCTTTTCTTTTCGTTTTTTGTGGCTGCAACAGAAGAAAGAACTTCATTATAGGTGACTGACACTTGCTCTTTTGTGGTGACCTTAAAATCAATGCCACGCATGCAAAACTATTATCATGCTAAAATGTGTAGTCCTCAGGACACACTTTGCTGATACATTCATTAGCTGTCCAAAGAGTCCAGTGCATTTAACACGTTTTAATTCTTGTTTGGTGGAAACAGAAAACTAGCATATAAATGGACCTGAATTTGTTTAGATTTAGCCCCTTTGGATAATTAGGTGTGAATAATGATTGCTCTAATTGGTCGCAATTTACTTAATTTTTTATGTTCATTTACGATATGCATGAGAAATTTAGGCAAGATCTAGCACAAAAACATGCTAATGCGATGTAGATGTTAACGTCATGTGCAATGCTTTGGAAACTTAATCTCCCTTCCACTTCAGTACCCACTTTTCTTTTCTTTTTTGTTTTAAAGATAAAGATGTCATGTGCATGTTAGGAGAAATGTGCTATCAGATTTAGATAATTGTGAAATTTTGACTAATGTTGGGGATGACTCTTATTCAACATACTTGAACTGGCATAAAAAGTTGGGGAATGATGTTAGAATGCAATTACACAAGGTGGAGGACGGATTAACCTCCCCTGCTAAATGACAGAGCTGCCAACTCTTCATATGCTCTGTTACTTATCAGTTTCTCTTAAAATTCAAGACTACATTTCAAAAGTTCCAATTGTCATGATAAGAGTTTTGAACCCAAGAATTCTATTCTACAGAGGGAGAAAGATTATTTGAAGTAGGAGGCGAAGAGTTTGAATATAAAGGAGTATACCACAACCAAACCTTATCTATTGAATGTTCAAAGGACCAAAAGTTTTTCACTTCGAAGAAACAGAAGAGAACCTTTTCTATCTTATTATTTGTGTTGAACCTTATTAGGAAAATGTTCCAGTAGTACATTACAGAAAGTGATTACACAGAGTTTTGACGCATGGAGCTGACTCACACTGAAATCTCAACATGTAGGACACCAAGGAAAATACAGGGGGTGAAAAATGAAGCGGCAAACTTTAGTTGTATAGAAAAATAATGGAGCTATTATAAAATTAATGTCCATGTGGGATGGGCACAGCATTTTGCAGTCTTCAAAGTTAAAAAGTGGTCCAACTACTAAACCCCAGAGAGGAATCAGAATCCCCATCTCTTCATGATTGATTCAGCATTCCCCAAATCCATTTAGCCCAATCAACAAATTTTTTGCATAAAAAAAACATAGCTACGCCTTCTCTGAGCATACGGGAGGCATTTCTCAGAAAAAAAAAAAATTATAGGGGCACATTTTCCCCTGACAAGTTTTGAATATTCCTCCAATCTATTTTATATTTTTATACTGGGGGCGCCCCAAATCCCTTGATGTAATTTTTTTTGCCTCAGAGAATTCATGTTTGCCATAGTGTACTTCATTTACCAAGTGAGATTTGTAGAGATAAAAATATTCAGAGGATATGAAGAAGATGCCCTCTTAGCAAATACAGCTTAATATAGAGTGTAACCTGGATGCTAATATTACCTGCATTCCATGAGAATAAGCAGTGATGTAGAGGAAGGGCAGAACTCCACTCAGGATAAAATACAGGCCAGTACGAACCACTGACCCTATGGAATTTTATAGCGTAAGAAACAATAGGGGAATGTGAAATGTAGTTTTAACACAATAGAAAATCAAGGAATGTGTGCAGAAGAGGAGGGGTCGGTGAGAGAACATGGGAGTTTTCAGATTGGAAACTGTGCTATTTCACCACATACATCTAACGAGGACATGGCCATGAGGGGCCTGAAGAAAACAGGGGCCCACAAAACCCCAAATCCCAGTAAGTTTCACTTATTAATCAACTTTACTGGTCCTTTTTAATCTTTCTTCTTTTTTTCTTGCCTTTTGCAGTTTAGTGGTCAGATCAGAATGGGTGAGATTGTAATTATGAAAAGCTAAAGATTAAAGGGTTCTGCAGATCTGAAATGCATGTGGGTTAAATGAAAAGAAGGTTAGATGAAAGGGTAAAGAGAGAGAGTTTCTGCACGCTGTATCTGTGTATGATATATACATAATTATTAGTATCAGATTCAGATCAAAGACAAGACACATGAAAGAGATGTTAGGTCCATAATATATGTGAATACTAGATACGGCTTAGAGGCATGTACAATGAGATATAGGCTCACATGGTGTAACACAGAAGGTTTCGCCATTTCACTTCAGAGACATTTCACATGGGATATGGCAGATTCACTCGTTAGAAGTTTAGAACCCCACTTATCACAAGGCCAGATGCTGCTTTCAGAAAATGAAACTACAAGTATGTCCCGCCCTATCCCGCCCTATCACGGGCAATAAGGCCATGCCAATTGCCATACGATACGAGAAAATGTGCTGTGATAAAAATGGTTCTGTTTGGCTGGAAGGAAACTTAGGTTTCAGTCAAGAATGTGTTTTTCCCTATTATAGTCAGATAATGGATTCATTCACAACCGTTTCATTATAGCAAGGGGCAAAAACACTCCTAAAACAATTAAGTTTGACCACATGCTGCTTTAAATAAAAGGAACCTCCCCCAGAAATATGTTACATCCAGAACCTGGATTTGATCAGTCGGACATAGGATCCTCAAAGTGGGAAGCTTAGCATTTCGAACTTAGGGATATATCTACATACCACATGGCTGGAGTTCAATTTACTCTTCAGGTTGGATTCGCTCAATGTTCAACACTAGCAAGTTACAGTTTGCAGCTTTTCACGCCAACAATGAGGCTATATAAAAAGGTAAGGATTAGAAATAAACAAGGTTTCTTACAAAATTCAGATATTGATTTCATCGAGATTACTGTCGATACCAAGACACACAAAAATCATTGACTAATACACTAGCATGCATGTAGTATTTTATTTTATGTATACAGATAAGCTTGCTAAAACTTAAAACCACAAGCAAAGGGAAACGTTGAGAGTCGATTCATTTCAGCTCCTTTCTTAGAGAAGTAAGTTTCTGTTAATGGGAATAATTTATTCAAATTGAAAAGCTAGGGAACCCATTTAACAGATATGTTGTCTAAGGACAGAGCTTTGCCCTAAATTAATGTGATGTATACTTACTATATATGTATTACGTAAAAGGCAAAGTATTGAATTGTACGAGCCTTGTGTTAGCAACAAATTTTATTAAGGCTATGATGAGGTAAGTGAAAATGAGAACGTCTCTATTGGCTTTAGTTTATTTTCTCAAAATAATATATATATTTCCAGTGCGTTTAGGTGGGCATAAAATAAACGGTGCGAGGCAACAGCAGCGTACCGAGCTAACTGATACCTTAACGCCCTTCATTCTTACTTGGCAGATGTGAGCTGGCCCCCTTTGGTCCCCTTTCCAAACTGTAGCTGCTGTACCCATGCCACCTGTATGCACATAGTTAAACCACGTGTGAAGCTACAAAAGTTGATGGCATAAGGACCAGGCTCTTCGACGTCCAGTAGTGCAGCCCCTTATAATGGAAGTTGGAACTTCTCAGGCACCCGTTTTGGGAAGCCGGTGGCTGGACCGGGTGTTTTTTTGTTTTTGTCCACTCAAGGCTGTCTGAGTCTTTCAACTTTTGAGGACTGGAAAACGATGGGTTTATTTATTCTTTTTTTCCCATTACTCACGGGCTGCACCTTACTATATACATATATTTATATCCTCTTTCGTTTGCATTGGTAAAGCCATTTTTCTTTTACTCGCTCCGACTGCTATATCTTCATCTCTGTCCTCGTGATGCACGTTAATGTGCACCGTTCTCTTATCCATCTCTCCATTTTGACGGCTTTTGATTGATTCATATGTTGCCCTCCAGCCTACCCATCATCAATGATTAATGAGCCAAAGAGATGGATTAGTAATTAATACCAAACCAACAAGTACTTGGGAGCTTAAAATGGCAAAAAAACATGAGACCACATTTCTAGAGGAATTAAGACGGGTATAACCACCAACTCTTGAGGGCATAGGTCTACTCCAAATCTTAATAGATGCAGATTAGTGGGGGATAGTAAAAATGAAAGGTACAAGGGTGGGTCGGTCGTCGTTCAAAGGCGCGAAAATTAAGGGAGCAGATGAAAGCATTGCCCACCGAAGCTTACCTGCTGCCTGCAGGTCTGCGCCACTTCAAATGCAACAAAGTCCTCAAACGTGAGAAAATTACAATCCAGGAGTGAAATAAAAATAACATGGCTTTTCCTCAATGTCCCAATTGCCATTTCCTTTTAGGTCCCTAAACTACTTTTATTAAGTTATGTAGTATTTTACTACTTTGTCATTTCATTCAAAGGTAAGGGCAAGTTGCGTCCATTTCCACCTGCCCCACTCCGCTGCTCTTTTCCTTAACTTCGCCCACCCTTTTAAAGACCAGAAAAGCGGGAGTTACAGGTAGAGGCTGCAGTCACAAACCCACTCAGCCAGGCAGGGAAAGAAGAACCCAAAAAAAAAAAAAAACCGAGAGAAAGGGAGAGAAAACCAGTAAAACACGGAGAGAAATGTGAATATGGAAGCATAAGAAAAGTTAAGGTGAGAGAAAGAAGAGGATTATTGAGTTAAAACGGGAAGTGAGAAGTTTTCCTTTGCCGAGAGAAAAACAAAAATGACGACGGGATTAGTGCAAGACCAAAATCTAGAGAAGCAAATGGGTTGCATGGCTGGTTTCCTTCAGATCTTTGATCGTCACCAGCTTCTTACTGGCAAACGCCTTTACTCCACCAAGCGCCTCCCTCCCACACCGGTTGGTTTCTTTCCTCTCTGCTGCTTTCTTTTTTTTTTTTTTGAATGTGGATGTGGACTTCTACTGAACTGTATTTCTATGTTGGTTTTATATTATTGGATTTTTTGTTCAGGCCAGTGAAACGACACCGGAGGACGAGAAGACAGTTGAGTCACCAGCAATATCGAGAGAATTAGAGAAGCAGCCACAAGGTCGATCAGCTCCATCACCGGACCGTTCAAAGCAATCTCCGGTTATATCGGAGCTCCGATCTCCTGCGCCGGAACCTTCCACTCCGACGGGAAACCAGAACAAGACACCTCTTCCTTTTCCCATGTTCGAATTCAAAGAAGGCAGCGCGAGGTCACCGTGGAAGTTCTCCAAAGAAGCTCCAAGGCTCTCTCTTGATAGTAGAGCTGTCGTTGATGCTAAAGGAAGCCTTAAGCCCCGAGAGATCCGTACCAATGCCGCCATTTTATCGGCGAACCAATGCGAAAACATCGGCGAAGAAGACGGAATGGATGATAACGACAAGCAACGACGGTCACCTAGCGTAATCGCGAGGCTCATGGGACTCGAACCGTTGCAGGATTCTGATCCCGAACCAAATAGAAAAGCAGAGCTCCGAAGATCCGCGTCGGAAGCAAGAGGCAGAGATCTATTTCAATACCGTTTTATAGACGGAGTTAATTTCCATTTAAAACAGAGTCAGCAACCAAATTTCCAAAATGGAGGTGCTTCGAGCAATGTGGTAAGAGAAAAAGGAGCCAAACAAGATCAAGTGATAAGTAACAGATCAGAAGGTTTAAGAAATGCGAGAGCTGAACCGGTTAAAGCTCCGGTTCGCGGAATGGGCCAAAGGAAATGTTTCTACGATTCGGCCGATTTCTTTCCCGAACCAAAACAGACCGTTTCTATCTACGGTGAGATTGAGAAACGGCTTAAGCTCAGAGGAATCGACGAGCCATCCAAAGATCTCGAGACTCTTAAGCAAATTCTCGAAGCTTTGCAACTCAAAGGCCTTTTACACACTAGGAAACCTCCAAACCAAACGAATAACAGGAACTTTGTCTATGAACGTGAAGAATCTCCAATTGTCGTTATTAAACCGGGCAGATCACCGTCTTCCCCGGTCAGAAGGATTGGCAACGATGCGCCTCCTTCGAGCTATAGATCAAGACCTGGAGCTCGCCGGAACATGAATCTCGAGTCGCCGCCGACGATGAGTCCGAGACGTGATAGACCAGAGGGTGAACGGAATGTACGGAACCAAAGCAGAAGTAGGGGTGCGATTTCTCCGACGAGGAGTGAGTGTGGCGTCAAGAGTCCTAACAGAAGGCAGTTGAGTGTTGAAAATCAGAGAAGGAATGGGAATGTGGAGCAGAGAAGAGTGTCTCCGGTTCAGTCTCCTAGGGTTAATGTGAGAAGAACCGGATTAGATCAGACGACGAGTAGATCGCCGAGAAATAGGAAATCAACGTCTGAGATTTATCGAAAAGAAGAGAAGGTATTTATTCCAGCGGAGGATGAAGCATCCACTGTTTCGGAGAATAGCATTGGCACATGTTCTCAAACTGATACGGAGGTAAATTTACTAAATTACTGAATTACACTGAATGTTTGATTAATTAATTTTGCTTAATTACCGTAATTCATTTAAGTAATGTAATTTTTTGTTATGGCATATTGCCTTTTACAGAGATCGAAGGTGGAGGAATACAAGGAAGGGAAAAGCCTCTTGGAAAGGTGTGATAAGCTGCTTCACAGCATAGCAGAGATGACCGCTACGAATGAGTTGCAGCCGAGTCCGGTCTCGGTCCTTGACTCGTCGTTTTACAAGGAGGAGTCTTCTCCTTCCCCTGTTATGAAACGGAGCATCGATTTCAAAGGTAAGATAGAAAATTCTACTAGTATTTTTTTTTGATGAGAAAGTCTACGAACTGATTTTGATTTGCTAGATTTTGCATTTGACTATGGTGACGCATGCACAATTTGGTAGACCTGATTATAGTTGACCCCTAGGCCTGTCATGACTGACGAGTCAAATAATCTCATTCAAAACTCAAAGCTTTTTGCATGATATCTATTCTTGGAATTGTATTTGTTTATTAATCCATGATTAGTCAAAACGGTTTTAGGATGATTTCCGTGGCTTTCCACCTTGGGGGATATAGGAGAGAATTCTTTTGGTTTTTTCTTGGGGAGGGGCTCATGAGTCATGCCGGACAAAGTTTTCTAGGAGGAGGTGAAGAGAATCTAAATTGGGTTGGCGTTACGATCACGTGGGATTGTTCAGTTTCATCTTAGATTGTGATCGTAGGGAAATGGATATCGCTTAAGGACGACGCCGTTTTATTGGTCAAAACTGAAACAATAAAGTGAAGAACTGCGACTTTAATCAAAGAACGGACATATATAGAGAAGTGACTGAAACCTCTGCCCTTTACTGCAAAACAAAATTACCTGATGTGAGATAAAAAAAAAAAAAAAGTGTAAAATCCCGTACTCTCCCTAAGCCAAAGAGAAAAGAATATCCTCCCGCTGGACTTGCCTGACAGGTGGCCATTGGAGGCCGTAACATTTTAGAGCATCCCACGCTCCCATCCTGCATTTGGTATGTGTAGGCAATGGCCCCACCCTTCTTAATTGTTAAACCAATGGCATATGGGAAAGAGAGTGAAAGCGACGATGAATTTGGTTTTTTCTTGATGCATCATCTCCTCCTGTCAGTACTGATATTGACTTTGTATCTCCTTAAATGAATGTTGGATGGATGCGTTAAAAACTAATTTGTGATTGGGTAAATTTTCAATCCGCCTCAACATGAGATTTTAACCCTTTGTTTTTTCTCTTCTTCTCATCTTTGGTGAAACTATCAGACCAACTTGTTGAATCAGAAGATGATATGTGGAGTCCAGCAATCTCGTCCGCTGAATCAAAGTTTGAAGATAAAACAGATGATTGTGATTTTATCTACATTTCGGATATCCTCAGAGCGTCCAATTACTTTCCTGAAGATTCTGATGTCTTTTTGTTGCTGGAGAAGCAGCAGTATCTCAAGGGGAAGGACACCTCGAAAGTCTCCAGACTCCAAAGGAAGCTTATATTTGACACCATCAATGAAATTCTCAATCGAAAGAGACAATTACCACCATGGAAGCTTATCTCGTGTACAAATTCGTGGGCCGGACAGACATCATTGCAACAAATTTGGTCCGAATTCCAAAAGATTCGGGAGAGGGACTCATCGGATGACTTGTTTGAGGTCATTTGCGGTGTGCTAAGAAAGGACCTTGCAGGGGACGGTTGGGGAGATTGCCCCATTGAGATGTCCGAAGCAGTCCTCGATATTGAACGGCTAATATTTAAAGACCTGATCGGCGAAACCATCCGAGATCTCGCTGCTATTTCTGGGAAAAGTAATAAAATCCCGGCACCTCGTAGGAAGTTGGTGTTCTGAAAGTGAGAGATGAGAAAGAGATAGGCCTTTAAATCATTCTTCGGGCGCTTTCTTTTACCTCCTTGCTTTTTCTAATTTTATATATTTTGACCCCCTTTTTTCTTTTTTTTGGTGTTCAAGAAATATGGGTGTTTAATCTTCATTTACCTGAAATCCAGGCATATCTAACGATCGCTTTTGCAAGCTGTAAAAAAAGGGTGGGATAATGTTTGTGACAACAATTAAAAAGGCATTGTGAAGCGCATGTGCGAGCTATCGTGCATAATCACGTCGGCCATTTAACATAATCATAGAAAAGGGAAAGTGACTCTGAAAAATGGACCTTTGCTTTCAGCATTGAAGCAAAGCGAGTTTTGCCCGTCTGACGGATCAATCATGCCACGACTCTTCTGCTTTCCATAATCTTGGCTTACCGGTGGTTGCTGCTTTCCATCAAGGCCTCCGAAAGGTCAATTTAGTCTGGCTGTCTTGTTGACCCCATGCATTGATTTCAAAGCCATCTAGGATTGAAACATGAGATGAGAAATTGCGTTCGTTTTTAATCGCAACTCTTGATCTAAGAATGTTCTTTAACTGTGTAGTTTTAGATTCGATCCGAAGATGAAATCTTTCTCTGTTACAAGAAATTATTTACTAATATCAAAACTCTTTTGGATAACATTTATAGAAGTTGTAAGTATATTTCACTCACCAAGAGTGTTCTAAGTGAGTACTGGTTCTCTAGAGGTTGTCACTTGTCAATATGGTACGTACCTTCTCATTATAACAAATGGAGCCCAAGGCTCATAATGTCCCGGTGATCTTAGTTTCAATAATAGTCACAAACTGTCCACACTGTTCTTTTTGTTTCTTGGCATTCAATTTGTTGTAGTTGTACTTTTTTTCCCCCTTTCTTAAATGCCTTGGTAGCAAAAATGCAGGCCGGCAGGGGTGCCAGGCCTCTAGTAGAAACCGCCCTTTATAAAGGCGTGTAGTACTGTTTATTATGGGCAAGGCGGTGGCCGTTGGGGTGAGGAGCGATGACCTTTGAGTGTAGCTTTCTGCCTTCATGGATCCTCTCTGGTGGTGTCAGGGTGAACACCATGGGCTCTCTGGGCTGACGAAAATGGCGAGTACACTGTCCTCGGGTTTGAATTCGATGGCACAGCTTTGAAAGTTTTTTCTTCTTTTCATATCTTTTGCTTAGATATTCGGCTTCTGTTCAGTTCCTGTCTTTTAAACTGATGCTTTATATGATTGTTTCGCTTCGTTTCAGACATTAAAAACCATAGCGATATTACAAATTTGTAATGCACTGAAAAGGATGCAAGCTACCAGGATCATCGTCCTTCCTTTGTTTATATTGTTTTTGGTTTTGTTTTATCCGGTTTAAAGGATTTTGTCAGCAAAACACAGTGGTGGTTTTTTACTAGTCAAAACAAAAAGCCTTCTACCATCGAGTATGCCAAAGAAAAATCCTTCAATAATGTAACCCGGTTTCTTGCCTACTAAACCCCCAACACTCTTTTAAAACCCTAGCGCATTGAGTCGGTTGCCTGACGCAATCTTTCTTCACATGAATTGACAATTTCTTTGTGAGGCCCAGAAAGGACAGCGTTTTACTTGGCAGTGCCTCGAAAATTATTTAATGAAATAGTGTTAAACAGAAGCAGGGCCCCTCTCAATTAAGTTCCTGAAAGAGTTGGGGAGAGACTTGATGTTAACGTTACTATTTGAGGGGCCATCGCCTAACGCTTTTTCCTGCACGGGGACTACAGCCAACTGTAAAAAACCATCGAGTAAATTACCAACTCTGGTGGCCCCTTGAGTGATGGAAGGAGGAAGAAGAAGAAGAAGAAGATCCAAGTGAAAATTTCAGTGGTGTTTTTTCCCCTTACCTCCAAGTCCCAGGTGCTTTGAGTAATGGCAACTACAGCAGGCGTGCCATGTTTGAAATCTATTGTCCTGACTCCAGCCAAAAAACCGAAAAAGGCCTTGAATTATGTTCTGCAGAGGGCGCACTAGTCATTGGGCCGCAGGGTTAGGCCCTAATAGATCTATACGTATTACTACTGTAGTCATTTTTTATTTGACTCAATAATTTTATAGATGCCGAAATTTATAACGGAGTGTACAATTTGATAAGGATAAAGTGAACTCTTAGGTCTGCTGAGGAATATCCAAACTCTGCTACCAAAACCAGTGCCTTATTATTTCTCCCATAACTATAGTGACAAAGCTGCTTGTTTGTTTTTTGCTATTAAAAAGAGTCTGGACCAGTAACAATATTGGTCAAGCACTTTTACCTATTTGGTTTAATCCTCATCTAACCAAACTCGACTTCAATGCATGTTTGTTGTAACCAGTGTCCTGAAAAATGAACACAAAAGGAAAATTGAATCTCCACATGAGTTTCCATTTTCTTCCTCAATCATGAGGAAATGGTACCAGTCAGTTTGGGCTTACATCAATCTATGCACTACCATTTTTGTCACTGTTTTGTTTTGTCGTGCAATGTATGTATAATCATAATTCAGTGGGGTTTATATGTAACAGATAAGAACCAAACCAATCTTTTTCCTAGGTATAGTTCCCCTTCCAATCTTTCATTCCACATTTTCGAATCACAGGCCTTATGGCTCATCTTCTCACATGGCTGGGCACTATTTATCACTAGGCCTAGCCATTTCCCCTCTCACTCTTGCAACTGTCGATGTGTATAGACCCAGAGAAATAATACTGGGGGGGTTGCCTAAAAAGTAATTCAATGCTCCCTTCCTAAGTATAAATCTTTTTAAAAACAAAAGAAGCTCAATCAAGAATATTTTTCAAAAAAAGGAATGATGGGGTCACAACATAAGCTTATCTATTTCTATTTCGTGCATTTAAGAGTAGAGGCAGAGTAGCGGGAGTGGCGGGTAGTGATGGCCACCACTCTTTAATTTTTAATTTTTTTATTATTATAAATATAAAACTTAATATATATATAATATGATTAATCTTATAATTACTTTTTAATCACTCCTTATTCAAAATTCTGAATTCGCTATTGATTAGGAGATTTGGATGGTTCAATCTTGGCATAGGCAGGCACATGCCACTGCTGCATATAACTTTTCTCACATTTGAGTGGTTCAGTTTTTCAAGAATATGTCAACTTCTTGCCTCCTTGGCCAAACCCTTTTTTTCTTTTCCCTCCTCTTCCTCTGCTCCAATTGTTTATTTTTAAAATAATGAACAAAAAAAAGAATGAAAGAATCCTTTGATCCTGTCCAGTCCTTGTCGTGGTAAGTTGACATTGTCATCCTCTTCGGTGGCTGAATCTATCTCCTTCAATTGGTATTTAGCTGGATGATTGAACTAGGCAATGAAAATGCATCCATCATTGACCATAGCTTGGAGGTTTAGAAAGTGAGTGAAAGGACATGCAGAAAACCTTGCTCCCAACGCATTATGTATCCAAAACTGTATTTTGGAAGAAATTTGGACCTTGGGCCTTTTACTTAAAAGCATACGGATTGGGTTACTTGCTGGCACCTGGATCGGACAAAATTGGACTCAAATTGGGCCGATCTGTTGAGTTCTCGTTTTTGTATGGAGGCGAATATATATATATATTACCTAGTTTTTCAGAGTCGTGAATTGTTAGAAATGGTGGAACGTGAAACGCGCCCTCTTTCCTTTCTCAGGTACTTCTCAACTTTCTTCTTCAAATATTGTATTAAACTTATGAAACTTATGACGATCGTGAGAGTTTGGCCAAAAGGCTGATTTCTTTGACCGTTGCTTGTTCTTTCTTTTCCTCTTTCCCTTCTGTCCAGACATAGTGGAAGGGAAAATCATAGTATTTCTGTTTTATTTTTTAATCCGAAATCATAGTAGTTTTGTTTGTAATTTAAAATATGAAGTTTTGAAGACATGTGATTATATTATATAACAATAAGCTTTGGTCATGGTGACATTATCTTTGCTTTCTAAATTCATATGATTGTAAGTTCTGCATTCAGTCAAACTGATGTCATTTTGAACCAAAAATGACCTCATTTTTTAGTGTATTTAAAGCAAATAAGGAACTCTTAATCACTGCTTAGCATTTGGAAATCAAAACAAACATGTGATATTGTTTCCATTAGGCATGCTGTTTGGTGCTGTTTGGTGCAATTACTGGCTTTTACTAACTCTGGGGCATCCTTAATTGGTGGATGTGGGATTTTGAATTTTTCATTAGGCTTTAGTAAACAACAGGTTTGAACTTGTGTGTGAGAATAAGGATGTCAGAGCATTGAAATTGGGATGCTTGATAATGTTTAGGTTCGGAAGCCATCCTTTTTGTAGTAAATTTCTTGGCAAAAGAGATGATTTTAACTGCCCTTTGCTACATGCTCCTTGTAAGGTCATCCTAATTCTGTCTTTTTTGGTCCGTCTAAGAATCAAATCCCCTGGATGGTTGATCTTACTGTTTCCATGCAAGAAAATCACTTTCCAACAAGGGAACAACTCCGCAATCTAACCCATTCCCCCTCTACCCCCTTTAAAAATAAAAGCCCACCCTGATTTTTGTTGGTGTCACATAAAGTAATCATCATCTCAGAATCAGAGCTGGTGTTATTTATGCTGTAAAACTATTGGTATGTCGGTACTTGTATTAACTATCTGGTTTCTGTTTCATGAAGCTTCTCTTTTCCAAAGTGAAAACACACATCTGATAGGTCACATATTGGGTAATGTGGAGGCGTCAATAATGTTAAAGCCTTAATCGTGAATTTAAGAAGGAAAATCAAAATATAGGCCATCAAGTAGAGTTCATTAAGTTTTAAAATATTTTAGCAGCCCTTGGTATTGGGTATTAGAGATGATACAAAAGGGCAAAGCGGATGACCTTCAGCAAAATCCTAGCAATCTTTTAGTATATTCTTCAACAACGAAGCTTTAAATGTGTGTTTTAATTATTTTTAAATATTTAGATCTACTTGGCATGTTGATGATACCCTTATTAGTTCTTGTTCACATTCTGTGCTATTGTAATCAAAACATTGTCATCTTAGAATGATACAAATTTCTTTGTAGTCTCCAATATGTCTTGTCCACCCACTTATTCATGCTGTCTCATATTTGAACGCCAAATTGCTTCAAAACATTATTATGAAAGGAATCAACTTTCGGCTGAATTTCAAGGTGAAGGTGGGTCTAATCACTCACTCTCTCACTTGAACAGAAAAGACAGCAGAAGAATCTTAGCTTTGCTCACTTGGCAGCACCAAAGGTGGGAGACACCACTGGTCCACCGTTGCTGACCTTAAAGCCTACAATGAATTTTCAGTCAAAACACTTCTCCTGATAGGAAAGATAGTTGGCTTTGCCATTAGCTTTAATTAAAAAGTGGAAGTGTATCATCATGGTCAAACACTCATCAAAAGATCTAAAGAAACCTCTAGAGTATCCTTTTCTCTGCTTATAGAATTCGCTAAGTAATTTCCAGTTTTAAGAAGAAAAAATTTACTCATTTTTAAGATCTGCTTAATCTTAACTATGATCATGCTTACCCATTTTTTTGTGGGTTGGGCGGTGGGGGGGTTCGTGGTTAATCTGTGTAGCATGGTGAGTGTATTCTCTGAACAAGCAAAAAACTGTGTATATATTGGAAATGCTTAGTTTGTTGTTTTTTACACCTTGAGGGTTGATATGGTTGTTGATGGTAGAAGCATAGCAATACTAGTCATGACATAATATATAAGCAATTCATTGATAATTTCTATTGTCCACAGAACAATTGAGTTCCTTCCCTTTCAGACTTGAGATTTAACTGAGGCCTAAGATAGGCATTGTTTTTTGAGTATGTGAAAGAAATTCTTCCTGCAAAATTCCTAATGCTTCTGAATCCTTACTAAACACTGAGTATGAATTTTGTAAGAGGAAGTTGTCTTAAATAAGAACTTAAAGAGCTTCCTGATTTGTGAAATACCAATAGCACCATATCGTTTATGGTAGCCACCTTGATTTATCTGTATTAATTATGGTATACAAGCTTCCCTTTTGTGCTTGTTTAGCCATTATCTTGGCATGTATGCTAGTCCTTAGTTTTGGAATGCTAAAAAGACTTGTATATGCTTTTTTTTTCCTTTCAAAAATAATAGTATTATCTATGACGTAAGTTTCAAACTCTCTAGGAGGCCTAATGTACTGAGGTTGGATAACACACCTTAAATCACAGATCAGATGTATGAACATCTCAATTTAAGTTCTCTGCACATTTTTAACACTCTTTTGGTGCCTTTATTATTGTTTATTGTACTGCCTGAAAAGCAGCATGCTAATATTTTTACTACTCTTTTTCGATGGTAATTTATGTTTTATTTGCCTGCACAATGCTCTTATTGGATTTTGTATTTGTTGCATTCTCGTGTCTGAATAATGACAAATGACATTAATTTTGTATCATACTATCACGCTGATCAAAATGTGCAAAGAGCTTACCAAAATTCTCAGCATGTTAAGCATGCTATTCCCTTACTCTCATTGGTTATGATTATAGGGACTGTGACTGCATAAAATTTCTTGACAAGAAAAGGCTTTAAGCTGGTTGCATTGAAGTAATTTATAATTCTAGAATGGAATGTTACTGACTTTCCAAAGGAAGAGTTTACAGGGCTTTGCATTGAACAGTATGGAAAAGATTTTCAGATCATCTGTTGTCAGTGTTGAAAGACCTTATTAAAAATTAGCCTCCTTTATCCTTCTGCATCAACTGGAGCACTTCACTGCGTGCTTTTGGTTTGCCCTACCTGCATGAAATATTTAGAAAAGGATAATTTCAGTCAGAAATACAATATGTTTTCTACTGTCATATTGGCACTCTCATGGAAGCTCATTCGTGCCAGGAGCAGCCTTGAGTTGGCCAAGTTGGAGGACCTAATTTCAGGTTGTGCTATGCACCACAATGATATAGTGAGAATCTTGCGTAAATAAGTATAAAAGATGGAGGTATAGGTGAAGGGGCAGTTTAATTAAATTATTACATAATTTGTAGCATGGCTGCTTGAGTGCTGGATCATCATTTGATGCTGGAGGATCCTGACCAAAAATCATCTCGCAGCTCATATCATCAAAATCTGCAGTTTAAAATGCATCGCAGTTTTTATTAACTGTTCTGATATGTGCTTTGTTCTGCTTCATCATGGTAACTACTAAACCAATATGGAGTGTGAATAGTAGTGGTCTTGTGCTTCTCAAAAGTGATTGGCACGTGGAAGTGTGACTAATATTCAACTTTGATGGTTTTAATGATACAGTTTATAATCACATTGTGATTTTATATGGGTTGGTTGTGGAATAATGATTGGCTTCATGGGAACTAGAAGAGTTCAGTCTCTTTCATTACGAGTTGATACATGGAATTAATCATAAGATCGTTATACCCAATTTACGGCCTAGAATGCAGGTATTAACATCACAATTTCATTTATTCATTT
This sequence comes from Theobroma cacao, assembly GCF_000208745.1. NCBI lineage: Eukaryota > Viridiplantae > Streptophyta > Magnoliopsida > Malvales > Malvaceae > Theobroma > Theobroma cacao. Next base: position 28,938,357 of record NC_030850.1, on the reverse strand, counting down.
CATTGTATGTTATTTTACATGCTAGTATTCTCAGTTGAGGTTGGATGGGTCCACTGGCAGTTTTGCACCCTAAGTGGTTATGCATGCGGGCCCTTCATTGACATAATGACCATGAGCTCCACATTCTAGTGCAGGTACTGTTATTCTTAGAATTATTATTCTTTTTCCTTTTTACTGTTCTTTACTTCATTTTTTACATTACTTTAATAGCCAATAAGATTTTTATTTTTTCTAATGGCAACTTTCCCTGTATAATTAAAAAATTATTGAAGTCGGCCTTGTGTTTGAATGATATAGGTTCTAAATGACAATATACTTACTAGGCACCATGTTGACAGGCATTCCCAGGGAATCCTTAATAAAGGCTTGAGATGGCATCTTGCATAGATTGATGCACATCCCCACGCAATTGCTCTGCTCTAGAAACCTACAAAAAGGTTTTTTGCAATATTAGAGAATTACCTGGATGATCTAAGGGTGATGAAATCTTTAATGATGATTTTGATATTGACGATGATTATGATGATGATGACCATCATGATAGCAATGGAGAAGAAGAGTCCAACACACAATCATTGGAGCAGGTTATTCACGGCATGAAAGTGTCTTAAGTTGGTGGGGTGGGTTAAACTGTAGAGCTAATTAGATTCGAGGGAGATGTTAAAGTTACCTGCATTTCTTTACATGGACTACGTTCTTTTCTCTTCTTCCATTGAGCTCCGATGCCCTGACCTTGTGGTGTTAAACAAAGAATGTTAGATTTTATTCACAAAGTTGATAAGAAAAATCATATGCCTGCTTTCATGTTTATGCAAATCATGACACAAGTTGTATGGCTTGCTGTTGCATTCTTAAGGTTGTGCCACCCCCCATCCTATCATTGGCTTTCTGTACATTTATTGAAGGATTGGAATGAAACTTCATTGTGAGTAACCAGGAGCCGCACGTGCTTTGTGCACCTGATGTTTACTAAAGGGGGACTACGGCTTAAAACATTAGAGCAGGGATCTTTCTTCTTTATTTTTATTGTGGGGGAGCATAGCTTTTAGGCAAGGCATGGCCGGATTTATGCCAAGACATTAGCCACACTTGCTTGGCTACTTCTCTCTCTTCTCTTTTTTTTTTTTTTTTATATATTTTTTTGTGTTTTAAAGACGAAAATTAAAAGCCCACCAGGCACCAGCAGCCTTTACAGGAACAAATCCTAGGTTGAGAGAGTAATAGATTAAAGTAATAACGTAATTGTGGTCACACTTTATCCACAACATAAATAAGAAAAAAGAATCAAGGTTAACTTAAAGGAAGGGCAGAGCCGTTTTGAGATGAGCAAATGGTCAAAAGGATATATTTAATAATTAAAAACAGGAGTGTATCCTTTGGCCTTACCTCAGAGGGTCCGATGAGCCAAGCGAAAAACACCGTGGTGAAGGCGGCGAAGTATTCCCTTGTGAATTGGGATTGAGGCAACAATGTTTTTATCTGTCATTGATCACAACGACATCAAATGATATTAATATTAATTTAATAAACCATTTACCTGACAATTCAATAAATAAATAAAGAAAGAAAGAAAAGACTGGGAAAGATGAGGTTGTGTATGTTTCTGAATTAAAATATGGAGCATTCCCTGAAGATGAGTGTGACGTGCAGACATGCCATTTCTAGGTTTGTCTCCAACTTCTCATGGTTTTGGTTTGGGGCAAATGCAGCAAAAGCCTTTGATGGATTAAAATATGGTGGTTTTGCTTTTCATTTTCCATACACACACACGAGAAAAAACAAAAAAAGGGAAAAAGTTTGCAGCCGTGTATCGTTTGGATTGGACCCAAAGCATAATACGTTTTTTGAGCAAGGTTGAACTAGGATATTCGTTTTGACATTGCCATCATTATTTGGTATAGGAGCTCTGGTGAGTTCCATCCATGCATTGGTCTCCAGGGATGCCATTTTCCCGACCCCTTCCTTCCTGGCAAGTTAAAAGAAATCAATATGCAACCAACACCGCAATATACTTGCCATGTTTAGAATTATCCTGGGGATGGCACTGTTAAGAGCTTGAATGACTAGCTCCTGCTGCCTGCTAGGATTGAATTTCTTTGACATCATTGCTGCTGCCTCCACCAGGCTCTCGTAGCCACTCTTCCTGATCGTCAGCCCTGCATACATTTGCATATTTTTTTGAACATTTTGATTCCTGTTTTTCTTCTACCTAAAACAACTAAAATCTGGATTATGATAAAAGAATGGATCATCGAGGCAAGGGAATGAACCTGTTGCGGCTTGGAGACTCTGGGATAGATGGCTAATGGCCATTAGTTCAAACCAGTTATCACAGCGGACACTGGTTTTCTGTACTACCTCACTTTTGCTCTCTGCCGGTTTTAATATCAACTTCTCTGTTATTCCAGCTATGTTTTCCGCTGGACTGGCCAGCACTGCAAGAATAGGAGAGCACCCCTGTTTATGTTTTCGCCTTAAAGCCGTAGCTATGGGGCTCCTGCTTTGTGGAAGTAGCTTAGCTTCCATATTTTCACCTTTTTGCTGCTGCAGTATGAGAAAAGAGAAAGGGAGATCACCTTTGAAGCAAGGTATAATGGCAACTTAATTGTAGAGAAAGGGAAAGTATATAACAACAAAATGTGCATGTCGAGCACATTGAAGAAGGCTAAACTCGGGATATGTTGACGTTTGGAATCTTTGGCTAGCTGCTGTTGAAAGATGCTTTTTGGTGGTATTGGAAATGCTGAGCTCTTGCATACTACAAGTGGACATTTATAATACTCTAGTCATTTCAGCCGTCTCCTTGGGAGTGGAAATTGAAATTTTCAATGCTTCACAATATCAAATCAATAGGCATTTCCAAACCCACTGCAAAGCATTTTACCAAGCTATTCAGCCCATGCTTTGTTGCTGAAGAATTCTGAAGCTCTATTGCTCCAACTCCATTCATTAAAAGCTCAAACTATATCACAAATGAAACCTACAATTGTTGAGTGAAATCTGCCCCAAATTCCATGCTGCTCGGAAAGCGCGAATGAATACTAACATGCTATAAATATGGACTCCCATGGAAAGCAATTTGCTACATGCTCGTGCCACTAAGGACTGGTTACCAAATTGGATAAAAGAATTGAGGCCCAACTACGAATGATTGGACAACAATTCATTATTAGATGACTACAATTGTTTCCAAAGCTTACTAGACCCCGACATGTAGTTTGGCACCAGACAAAGTCCTGATCTCAAGAAATAGTTGCAACGTCGATAGTTGAAAACAGCTCAAGCAACTAAGCATAAGAGCAAAGGTTGCATCATTACAAGTAAACAGAAAACAATTTCACAATCATGTCAAATGCAGACACTAAACTTCACAGCCAGAATCGGATAAAATATCTAGGGAAACCACAGTTAAAACTATCCAACAAACATCATTCCTACTCTAAACAAGGATCCCAAGTTCAAAGGAACAAGCCTAGAGAGTTACAGCATATATACTGACCAGATCTACTAGACAGATTAAACAAAGCCTACAATAAAACCAAGTCACATAACAGATCATAAAAGTACTCAAAGGTCAACATCTATTTGAAATCAGACATAACTAATCCTTGGTAGTTTTGTTGATTAGGGACTTGTGAATGTGAGGGATGACACCACCTCCAGCAATGGTACCCTTGATAAGGGTGTCAAGCTCCTCATCCCCTCTAATAGCCAGCTGCAGATGCCTTGGAGTGATTCTCTTCACTTTCAGATCCTTGCTCGCATTTCCAGCCAACTCAAGAACCTCAGCAGTCAGGTATTCAAGGATAGAAGCCAAGTAAACAGCAGCAGTGGCCCCAACTCTCCCATTTGCAGAAGTCCTAGACTTGAGATGACGGTGGATACGACCCACTGGAAACTAATATCAAGAAGAAAAATGAAACTTGTAAGAGCATGAAGGTTGAATCCTAAAAACGGTAAGTACACAGTTACAACCAAGAAATGTAGTATTCTAAATGCAAGAAAAAGGGAGAAAAAAAAACCCTATAGTTTGCCTTACATTGTCCACCAGGGAAACAAGCGTATACTTTCGCCCCGTCACAATGAGTATGATTATATAATAATAGAAATAGAACAAAGCACAATTTAACTAAGATAAATTCAATCCACAAAACACGAACAAAGTATGCATGTTAATTAAAGATAAAAGGTACTGTTGATTAAAATGCTTTGAGTTTAGTATCAATCCATGCAATAAAACCTTTTGAAAAAAGAGAAATTAAACAACAAAAAGAAATGAAACAAGAAAAATAATAATAAATTTGATCCACGAAACACAAAGTATGTGATTTATTCAAAGATAAAAGCTGCACAACAAGTACAGATACGTTATTGATTAAAATGGTTCAAGTTCAAGTTTAATACCAGTCCATGCAGTAACAACTTTTGAGAAAAAGAGAAATGAAACATAACACATAAAAGAAAAAGATTGAATGCTCAAAAGCAACTAGCTTTTTACATTTTCCTGAAACTAGACTGGGTTCCATAACAGTAAAACGAGTACTACCTATCTTTAAAGACCCACATCTCAAAGAACAGTGCACTCTTCATTCTTTTTAGTAGCAAACCTTAACTGAATGGTAATGGTAGCATTTAGAACACGCCAACAAAAAGACACGTGTAACAAGAATCTTACCATTACATACAAAGGCAAAAGCGTGTAAAAAAAAAAAACAAACCTACTAAGAAAAAATTGGTTATACCAATAATATTCTGGCCTGTATAATAGTGGAAAAAACATGCCAAATAACTTTGGCTGAAACGAAACGAAATTCAACACTACTCCAACCTCAGTAAGTACAATTCCAGCATCTTCTAAGAAATGATTTACAACTAAAATTTGACCCTTTAACAACAATTCTAAAGTAACACCGCTTTTTCACATAAAAAAGATGAACAAATTGCCAATGTCTCAATCTTCAATCAAAATATGGTTTTTATCTTTGGACAACTAAATATGGCTTCTTTAGCTTATTTTTGCTACTCAAAGAGGGACAAGCAGAATAAAGAAAGAAAAGACAATTTGTTTCAGATTATTATCAGGGAAAACAAAAGATCTACCATCTATTTGTTAAAATTATTCTTTTATTCTTCTATTTTGAAATTTTATTTCCTAATTTTCATGAGGAAAATAATATTCTCACATTTACTTCTTCTTTTGTTTCCTTTATATTTGGATGAACCATAATATCTTCAGAAAACAAAAAAAATGTACTTTTTTTTTTTGTAAACAGAAGTAAAAAAAGAAGTAAATGGTCGTAATTTGAGAAGTACCTGAATACCAGCACGAGATGAACGAGAAACCGGACGCTTCTTGTCCTTATCCTTGTCCTTGTCCTTGTTAGCGGCTGTTGTTTTCGCTGCCAAAAGCCCCTTTCCACCTTTTCCTGCCATCTTCGTTCACCTTCAGGGAAAAAGAAACCCAAATTTGGTTTTCTATAGTACAAAAAACCAAAAGAAAATAAAAGATAATACCAACAGAAATCAGTAAAAATCGAGATCTGCTAAAGAGTAATCAGATCTGCTCAAAGAAAAGAAAGATTGGTGGTAAGAGAGAGACCTGAGAGGGATGGGAAACCTGAAAGGGAAGAAACAGTTGAAACAAGTCAAGAGAGGGTAGAATTCTGGGTCAAGGGGGAGCGGGGCTGTTTTTATTTATCCTGATTTGGCTGTCATTTTAAATGCGGGAAAACGAATGGCGGTTAATTTTGGGTGGGAAAATCTTCAATTTCGCCAATTTCAAAAATTTTTGTGCGATATTACCCAAATATCCTTTTCTTCTCCCATAATTACATGCCTTGGACCAGGCCATAAATTCCCTGGGCCCAGTTAATTGAATGGGCTGCTGCGTCAGCCAATATGATAGCGTGGGGGAGTAAAGTCTCGTGATTCGATATCCCAAACCGGACCCAATCCGCCACGTGATGAACAGAAACCAACACAGGGCTTCATGGAAAGCCCACTAGAATAGTTAGTAGCAATATCTTAAGTTGCAGCGTTGTCAGTCAACACTCAAACGACAACCTGCGCATGTTTCCTCTCTTCGGCGAATCTACCAATAAAGATTTCCCGCGCCGCACTTCAGGGGGACATAACCGTCCAAAGGCATTACAAAACCTGGACATTTTTGTCAAACACTGATAAACTCTTTTCTCTTCTCTTGCAAACCCTTTCCAACGAGCCGACACGAGCTCCGAAATTTCAGCAGCAGCTTCACCTCGTAACCTCCGAATAGACCCCGACCAGATCCTTTGCTTTGCCGACGAACATGTCTGAGTCCTTCCGCTTCTCGACTTCCTTATCTCCGTTACAGTCTCCTGAATTCCCTAGAATGCCCTGTCTTAAACCCCGCATTCACGTGCCGAACCACGTGCCAGTTTTAAAGCCAATGACGGCAGCGAATTCGAGGTTTCTTTTACCCGAAAAACTGAAAGTCACGGCTTCTGAGATGCCGATAACGGCGGCGGCTCCGGTTTCGATGATGGAATCGGAGGGATTAGAAGTGGACAGGGTGACGGAGGCGGAGCTGAAAGAGAACGGGTTCAGGAGCACACGTCGGACCAAGATCATATGCACCATCGGGCCTCGCACGTGCGAGTTTGAACAGATTGAGGGTCTGGCTGTGGGAGGAATGAACGTGGCGCGTGTCAATATGTGCCACGGCAGGCGCGAGTGGCACCGAGACGTGATCCGGCGGGTGAGGCATTTAAATGAAGAGAAAGGGTTCGCCGTGGCAGTTATGATGGACACGGAAGGGAGCGAGATTCACATGGATGATCTAAACGGCGCCCAATCGGCCAAAGCCGAGGTAATTAGTAAAGCGAACTATATTTCAAAAAAAGAAAAAAAATAGTAAAGCGAACTTAAGAGTTAAGTTAGCTTAGTAATTAACGGAATTGTTCCTGCTTATTAAACGTGTCGTATTTTGTAGGATGGTGAAATATGGACTTTTACCGTGCGAGCATTTGATCCGACATCGTGCCCCAAACGTACCATTACTGTTAACTATGATGGCTTTGCTGAAGGTAGAAATTTTGTAAGCTGTACAATACAAGTGAATAAACAAATAATCATCTTTCAAGATGTACTAGCTTTGGTTTAATTATCCAAAAAAAAAAGGTATAATTTTTAGTTTTTGAACAATTGAGCAGTAGTGAGATTGGCCCATTTTGTGTTTTCAGATGAATTTGGTAGAGGATTATGTGGTACCTAAATATGGTTTAAGTTAGGTTTATTTTGATTTTGTGTACTTAATTTTGTACAAAAATCATATCAATCAGTAACCCATCAATGCTAGCTGCCAGTTTGACAACATTTTAAATTCATTTAGAGCCGTAACCTTCTTGACTCACCGATCTGACAATTTTGTGATGTGACCAATGACCATGAGTTGTTTTTGCCACATGGCTATTACTTTCATTGCTTCTGCTGCTCAAATCCACCAAAGGTTTGTTTAACTTGTGAAGAAATAAACAATAATGCGCTGACTTTTATCTTACATGACAGATGTGAAGGTTGGTGATGAGCTGCTTGTTGATGGAGGAATGGTGAGGTTTGTGGTGACTCAGAAGATTGGTCCAGATGTAATCTGCCACTGTACAGATCCAGGGCTGTTATTACCTCGTGCTAATCTTACTTTTTGGAGAAATGGGAGTCTGGTTCAAGAGCGTAATGCCATGCTTCCTACAATATCTTCAAAGGTCTGGTACCTTTCAAAAATTCAATTGTTGAGTTGGGGTCTATACGATCCATTTTGCTGTAAAAGTATAGTTGAATGGGTTTTATTGTATAACAAAGGCGCCTATTATTGTGTGACTTTCTGGAGCTGGTGCCTTCATGTGTATGCAAGGCTTTTTTAATAATGGCTGCTTATATTAACTCTTCCTTTCCACTGGAGAGTGTTCTTATATAATGTTGAAATGTTCGTGTTTCATGCAGGATTGGCTGGATATTGATTTTGGAATTGCCGAGGGTGTTGATTTTATTGCAGTATCCTTTGTGAAGTCTGCTGAAGTCATTAAGACTCTAAAGAGTTATATCACTGCACGATCACCTGAAAGGTAAGCATGTATATCATTTTATTGCTTCAAATTTCTCTATAGACACAAGGTCTGCAACCTGTAAAACTTCTTTCAAAGCTTTCAACTATATATATACATCAATATCCACAAATAAATTTTAGTACTATTAAGTTTCAATGCAATCACATGTTTCTTTCAATTGTAACTGAACAATTCTACAATCAAGGTTATTTATATAATTTCCCATGTCGATATTACGGCTAAGGATTGTACTTCTTGAATAAAAGCCCTCGAAATTTCTATGTAGCCATAACATGTTCTGATGTTTCAATTTTGCAGCCAAATTGCTGTCATTGCTAAGATTGAGAGTATTGACTCTTTAGAAAATTTGGAAGAGATTATTCAGGCGTCAGATGGAGCTATGGTGGCCAGAGGAGATCTAGGTGCACAGATACCATTGGAACAGGTCCCATCAGTTCAACAGAAAGTTGTGCAGCTGTGCAGGCAATTAAATAAGCCTGTCATTGTTGCCTCCCAGCTGCTTGAATCCATGATCGAATATCCTATACCAACCAGAGCGGAAGTTGCTGATGTTTCTGAAGCAGTAGGGCAGCAGGCAGATGCTCTAATGCTTTCCAGTGAATCAGCCATGGGTCAATACCCTGAGAAAGCATTAGCTGTGCTAAGAAGTGTCAGTTTGAGAATTGAGAGGTGGCGGAGGGAGGAGAAGCAGTGTGATACCACCGACCTTCCAATTGTGTCAGCTTCCATGCCTGCTAGCATTTCTGAGGAGATATGCAATACAGCTTCGAGTATGGGTGAGTGGTGTTCTGTATTTTTCCTTTTGTTAAACTCGACTACTGAATTGAATATGATTTCAAATTGTTTCGTAATTCTCTATTGACAAGTCAAGCATATGCTTAAGGCAAACACGTAGAACATAGAAATGCATCAAATTGTGTGATCAAGGAGCTTGAATTTTTTAGACAGAACTCATATTTTTATGCCAAGAGATAGTACTAATTAAAGTATGTGGGGTCATGCACTTCACCCTTGTCATGGGTGATGGCCATTTAAATATATCTTATTTCAGATTAAACTTAGGGATGATTATCTCACATGTAAATTTGTTCAGGTTTCCTTTGCCTTCTCGTATCCCACCCCAACACCCTCCCTCCCCCCCACAAAAAAAAAAAAAAACCCAAACTTTTGTTTTGGTGGTGCCTTGTGATGTTGAGTATGTGACAATGGGACTCAATAGCATCTGTATCAGTGGTAATATATTTCTTCCTACCTGGAATGCTGATAGTGATAAATTTATTTGCAATGATCTTCTTGATGGTTCCTTGACACTTTTTCCCATGGGTAACCAGTTTTTTTTTTTTTTCAAATTTTCAGCTAACAAACTGAAAGCAGATGCCATTTTTGTTTACACAAAAACTGGGCAGACAGCATCTTTTCTTTCCCGCAATCGGCCTGACTGTCCAATCTTTGCATTTACACCCACAACATCCATCCGAAGGTGCTTGAACCTGCAGTGGGGCTTGATTCCTTTCCGCCTTAATTTCTCAGATGATATGGAGAGCAATCTAAACAGAACCTTCTCCTTGCTCAAAGCAAGAGGCATGATCAACTCAGGTGACCTTATCATTGTTGTCTCTGATGTTCTGCAATCCATCCAAGCAATCAAGGTTCCCTAAAGTGGAATATGCCTTAGTTTAATTGGTATGTGTGCACTTTTCATGATTTTATAAAATTAATAAATAGGAACACGTATTAATTCATGGTAGGTTACGAATATATTGATGTCTATTCTACAATTGATTGGGGGATATAAGTGGTCTTAGGCAACATGGTGAAAAATCCACTTTCTTTCACAGCCAGAAGGAACCCTCCACATGTTCCTTCTTTTTGGCACATTTTTTCCAACTTCAAGCTGCAAACCAGAAGTGATCCCTTCAAGTGGCGGAGATGTAATTTTATCTCTTTCCTATGAATTTTTTTTTCCCTTTCGACAACATTGTAATGGGCAATAGATTATTTCAGTGATTGAATTAGCTTGTCGTGATTGTAGAGAAAAGATAACAGGAGAGAACATTGTGTGTATTTGTCATTTTTGACATGGGAAATTGTTGTATTTCATTGTTTCTTGATTCATCTCTGTATTTGATCATATAGACTGTTGTACTTTTTCCTCCGAGAATTCTTAATTGCAATATTATGAAGATCCAAGTTATGAAGTAGAGCTATTCATACATCATCTTCAGATTTTGAAGGTTTCAAAGGTTCAAGAAAAGGCAAAGCATTCAAAGATGGTACAGCAGGAAGCATATACGAACATCATCTTCGGATTTTAAAAGAAGGGAACACAGTCTCCCTTGTCAAACATTGGATCGTTGCAGAGCTAGAATAGAAATGCTATCTAACGATTATTAAGTTAGAAAATGGAAACGTTTCATAGCTCAAAGGTAAAATGCTTGTCCAAAGCAATCAGCCAATGATGCAGTAACAAGCAAAAGCAACACTGGCGGCAACTCGTAACCATGCCAGCCAGCTGCCAGCCCCACCCAAGTGAGGCATTGAGCCCAATTTGCTATTCACATATTGGCATGACTGAGTACCGACATTCTTTATTTCCATTGCAAGATTTGGGCTTCAACAGGGCCCAAAAGATTGCATTTGCACAAGTGATGAAAAGCAATACCAACCCTTGCACGTACAACACCTTTTTGCCCACTCCGCCATGCACAAGCTTTCGATTTGTTTTTAAAATGAAACAAACGCATCCTCTTTTGATCCTCTTTGGAAAATTAGCTAAGAACCAAGCACCAAAATACAAAAGAGATGGGCCTAGCCTAAGCTAGGAGAGTGACATCTTTCACTGGCTTTTTCTCTTTCTTTGCACTCATAACATGTAACTTCAATCAAAAAGAATAAAATCATAAAGAAAAGTGAACCCATAAAACTTTGACGATAGCATCTGTCTGGTGACTAACCAAGGGTACAACCGCGGGACTCCCAACTTACAATTGCCATCGATGCCTACAAACGGGTCAAGCTCCCTTGTGTTGTGTGTGCCCACCGTAAAAGTGCACACTACCTAAAATTTTTAAAAACGAGTGCCAAAGAGGCATACACTCCTAGATTTGTTCAAGAAAAAGTAGACAGGAACTCGATAAGAAAAAGGAGGGCAAGGCATGATGGAGAGGGGCTGATGGTCATGTGGGGTCACTCTACATATATCTCAATGTTGATTAAGAAAGAGAGAGAGACATGCGAGACTAGCTAAGGAGGGACTAATGAATAAGCCTCAAAGGAAATCACCCCTCGGAATTCCAAAGTAAGTAACTTTGTCACGAGTCAAAAGCACAAACGCATTTTACTAGGTTGGCATGATGCATCTTTGCTCCTTTCTTTGATATATTCAGACAATACCATCACTTGTCACTTGGGAATTTTATCACCTTTTAGATTTATTTTTGAATCAAATAAATTTTTATAATTAATAATTGACTATATTAAAACATCAAAATAAAAGAATAAAAACTTATTTGATTTTTTTTAAAATAATTTAAAAGACTTTTTTAAGTATTATGTTATGTTATTTATTATACACATTTTAAATGTAGATTTGACATTATTAATTAATTTATTTTTGTTTTATCCAAATTAAACCAAGTTAATTTTTATCTAATTTTCTCACCTATTAGAAAGTTGCAGAAAATGAAAAGAAGACTATATTATGCTGAGTTGCAGTAATTAATCTGATGATTACGTAATGTCCGTTGCTTAAAACATAGGTAAAAAATCAAATACGTTTTTTTATATTCTAAATTTTTGATACGATAGATCTTAAGTATGTGTAATTAATTATACATAAAATGTACATCCCTTAATATATTTAATACAAAACTATTTTTTTTGCAAATCTTAAAAAATGTTTTTAAATACTCTGTAGTAAAACTTTAAAACCATGAATCTTCAAATAAAAAGTTTGCATTAATATCCTTGATACCAGATCTTATAATCCATTTATCTAAAATATTGAACCAACCAACCAAAGGGACAGTCGGGGGATCGAAAGTGGTGGAATTGATATCCCATTATCTACAAAATCAAGCCAAAGGGATACAAAGTTTTCAAATCTAATATCCTACATCCTGGATCACATGCATGGAAGCCAAAATGAAAATCCTTTTTTTTCATTTGTTGCAGCGGCATACGTTCTACACTTTGTGTTTGATGTGGCCAATAGGATGCCACTTTTTCCTGTAGGGTCAAAGTAAAACAAGGTAGGTCTGTAGGGCTGAGTCTAGTGGATTACCGTTTGGTTTTTTTATTTCTCTTCTTTTGTAGACTAGGGTTGATTTGATTTGGGACCACTATGTCACCATAGTACAACCCAAAAGGTTACGGAGGGCATAATAATAATAATAATAATTGACACAGATATATACCGGTAACACTTTCTGTGGCGTCCTGAAGGTGAGATTTCTGACACCTTATCTTTTCTCACCACAAAATTTTTCATCATAAATCTTTCCTGGGTGTTTATCAACTGTGGACTGTCGTATGGTTTGATGGGCGGCGGGTAAAGAAAGAATAAATGTTCCGGGCTCTAGTTCATAAAATGAAGCCCATAAATTAGGGGGGTGGGAGACAACATATCTGAGTCAAGGCCCACCATTAGAGAGATGTGATTGGGGACACATGGTTCATGGTTGTCCTTTCTCTCCGTGGGGCCCACGTGAAATTAGGGGTCTAAGTGGCCCCACCATTGCATCAGATTTCAGATCAAGCTCAATCAAATTTGACATTACATCCAACGTTAAAACATTTGTACGGCTATTGTGAGAAAGAATCCTCCCTACTACCTATTGATTTCCTCTTTTTGTTAGAAATTTTTTCCCTAGGTCTCTCGTCACAAAATAATAGCATTTCGCTTTATATACCGTCAAATTTCTACAAATTATACTTTTAACATCATAAAAATTTATTATTTAATTAATAAATTAATAATTTTATATATTAATTAATAAAAAATTAATTTATCAATGTATTCTTTATTTTTTTTAAACATTGAATTTAATACATCTATTATATATTGTCATTATACGAATATTATCTAATTCCTGAATTACAAATTATTATTATTCGTGATGAGCAAATTATTGAAAATATCATAAAAATGACAAAGAAAATGAAGTTAAAGACGATAGTTCTATATAAGAGCCTGTATCATGCAAAAATGCACTCAAAGCAACAATCATATTACATAATTTTCTCTTGCAATAGAAGAACACTACACTAGAGCTTTTTAATGCACTAAGATAAGTTAAAGATGAGGTTTAATAAGACATCAATTTCAAAAAAAAAAAACAAAAGTAACATTGGAGTCATATTTTATAAAGGTCTCATAATTAAGTCATGTATATATATGTATATAATTTCGATCAAAAGACCCCTCCAGTCCTTATACTCTTCAATTTTATGCAATTTAGTCACTGTACTTAAAATTGAAGTAATTTAGTCCCTTGATTTTGAAAATTCCATCGATTTAGTCTCTCCCTCTAACAGCATCTAATTTTTCCGTTAAAAGATGACGTCAGCGATCACTTGGCGTTGAGATGATGACGTAGCATGCCACGTGGCATAGAGTGATGATGTGGTAATGTCACGTGGCGCTATACGGTGATGTGGCAGTGCTGACGTGGCACTGATATGCTGACATGTTGGTGCCAAGTGGCATATCAAAAAAATTTTGAAAAAAAATTCTGTCACGTCATAGAGACTAAATTGAATAAAAATATATAATAGAGGGATTAAATTGAACAAAATTGAAATGTTAAGGGACTAAATTAAAAAAAATATTTGAAAAGTACAAATCTTTAAATAGATTATTGATATGCTTATCAGTAAATCAAATATTTAAGTGTAAAAGATCTATAGTGTTAAAAAATATATAAAAATATTTTCTTACTTGATTATTTGATTCTAGAATATGTAAATTAATTTATCTTTTTTACAAAACTTAAGTTTGAACTCTCCTCCTATAAAAAAAATTTTGAAAAAATTTCATACCTAAAGTCAAATTTAGATGAATAACTTGCATTACGTTAAAATCAAATAGTATAAAATGACTAAATATGTTGATTTAGTTACAACTTTCATAATTTACAAATACATATTCTTTTGAAATTATTCAACTCTTACCCAATTTACCTTTTATTTAAATTTACTCAAATTAGCTGATCAACATCGATTTTAGTTCAAAATTCAAAATCGCTCGATTAACAAAGTCTTACAAATTAATGCTCCAAATGCTTCCCTTTATCTTCGTAGGCAAAGTTGATCGTCTCCAGAAGATAATTCCATAGTTTCGGAGGCGGTAAAGCAAAGCTTAAAGAAGAAGGGAATACATGTTCCTTCATGGCGAAAAGTTGAGTATGTTAAGATCAAATGGCTTTCTCTACATAACAGTGCCATGCCTACACCTTTACCCACTCTTACACCCACACCCATAATTGGAACACTCAAAGAATTCGAATTCGAAACCAAAGCTCAAGAAAAAAACCAACCTTTGTTAGAGTTGAATCCTAAGGAGAAGAACTTAGTTAAAGATGCTAAGTTGGGGGAGTCCATATTTGCTTTGTTTGAAAACTTTGAAAAATAGGGAAAGGATAAGGAGGTGGAGAAGGAAGAATGGAAGCCACCCAAGATAAAACCCAAGAGCTCACAAATTGGGGTTAAGATCGTTACTGGTTTGGCTTCAGTAATTGCAGATGAGCCAAGAAAATTTTGACTTTTGATTTTCATTTTTTCACTCTTTGCTTATTCCCTTTTAGGTTATTCAAGAATCAAATATTATGGTACATGATTAACTGTTTAAATCCCTTTCTGTTTTTTATGTAAGGTTGACCTAAATTACTAATATGAAGAAAATTATTATAAAAATAGTTAAAAAGAGAAGTTTGAAGTTTGGTTCTTAAGCTGGTGCCTCTTATTCTTTCTTCTTTAAATCTGCAAGGAAGCCTCAAAATTGATTCCAATTGTCGTTCTCTTTTTCTCATTGCATTTTTTTCTTGTTGGTTTTTTTAACTTGATCTTCTGCGGCAAGGTCTCTTTGAATTTATGGAACCAAAGCATAGAGGAGAAAAGGTAATTCCCCATCTCTTTTGTTTTGCCCTTTTCTACTTTTTTTTTCATTTTTTTATTTTGTAAATTGATCAGTTTCTAATCTTTAGTACTATTGTTTTATTTAAGGAGTAAAACTGAATTTTATGATGATGGAAGTAGGCTTGTGCAATCTCGAGCTCAGTGAGGTTAGGCTTAAGCTATTTTTCAATTGCTTCAACTGATCCTCTGCTATATTTTATAGAGTATTTTATTGATGGCATTAAATAATTTTCCAATCTGGATGGGTTGGATTGATTGTTCCTAGTTTCTGGCTGGTCGAATTGCCTCTTGCATTATTGGTTTTCTAATTAAAACCCGTGATTTTGGTTGATGGATTCCATTTCCTAATGACATTTGCTTAGTGAGAGAGATGGTCAATTATGGCCACGTCAATAGTTAGATTTGATAAGTGTTTGAAAGTTGGGAACTACTCTAGCTGGCAATTAAAGCATAAATGGAAGAGATATAATGTTGATAGAAATATTCATTTTAGAACAAAAGATATTCAAATTGCAAAATTTAGTATTCCTCACAATCCAAAATCCTGTGTTTGGTTAATATTGGCTTATGAATGATGTTTGTGTATGTAGTAGTTGGCATTTCTATATGCTCTGATTCTGATATATTGTTAGATGAGTACGGCGTAATGTCGATTTCTTTCTCTCTTTTTTTATCTATTGCCCAAAATGAAGAAAATGGAAGTTACTTGGATGTGAAAACTGAAAACAACATCTTCTTTTGAAATATTATTATCCATGATTAGGTCGAAGTTGTGCCCTTGTGGCTTGATGGTTTGTTTAAAAGAAGAGAAAAATTTATGAAAATGTTTATAGTACAATCTTGGCTATTTTTCAAGTTTTTGGAAGTATTCTCGAACTTAAGGGCCTAATTTCGTAGTGGGGATGTGCGTGAGCTTTCCCTTCTTGATTGAAAATTGTCTTTTACTTATAATACGAGCAAAAATTAAAAAACTCGGTTGGATTACAACAACCTGCACAAAACATATCAAAGGACTTAAGTTTCAATTCCATGTCGATTAAAAACAGCTTCGAAAGTCCTTTTTAGTATTAGGTTAAGCAATCAAGCTTAGAATCTTTACTTATGAATTTAGATTTAATAATTCCCTTTTAAGTGGAAGTCCTTATTCACCTACTTGTCTCCATTGAAATTATAGCAACAGAAACTCCCAGACCTACAAATCAAATCCACTAAAAGCAAATTTTACTTTCTTTTTTTCCTATTTCCCTCTAGGTTGACAAATTGGTGTAGGTTGATTCTTATCCTGCGCACTCGTTGGTTGTCATTGTGCATTTGATGCTAAAATGCACCTAAACTTGTCCTTTATATGCCTTGTACTGACGCAAAGGGTCCATATAGTATCTTGGAAATTGCAGTTTGGACAATCTTTGAATAATTCATAAAAAGCTGTTTGATTTTTATCTCTATTATAAAACTCCAAGACAATCATTGCTCTTGTGAAATTTAGTGCTATTGTTTGCATCAGATTAAACCTCATAACTTCTATCATCTAGTTCTCTATATGGAAAAAAAATCAGTGGGGTCAATATGGAGTATAATCAATAAGAAGGTGTTATGTTGAAAGCTTAACATTAATGAATTTCAATAGCTCCTTTGGTAATATTTATTTATTTGTGAAAGCAATATTTAAACTCTTCCTCTCTAAGTGCCTATGTTAGTCTGCCCACGGAGTATCGATTGCATTTGACTTTTATGAGATAATAAGAAAAAAATTGAGTCATAGTATTTTGTATGAGGACAAATATGATTTTCCTTTAAAATCTCTTGAGTGAAAAAGTTAAAAGATAGGAAACGAACCAAATGGTCTATTCTTCCCGTTTTGAAATAGAAGAAACGTAGATTGAAAGTATTAGAATATTTGTCATCAATAGATAATTTTACCATCAATTGTAAAAAGGAAAGAAAAAATGCTTACCATCAATTGTAAAAAGGAAAGAAAAAAGGCCTTACTCGGTAGGTGTAATGCTTTTTTGAAGTTGACAAAAGCAGCGGTTTGGAAAGAAACTGAATTAAAGATAATATTGTTTCTATATATTTTTTATGCTTCATGAGCACAACATCAAAAACAAAAGGAATATTAAAAGAAAAAGGTCCCCAAGTCGATTAACAAAAACCTTTAATTGCTGAGCTTTGGTTTATAAAAATATGTGGCAAATCTAGAATGCATGTGAACTTTATCGGGGATAAAAAAGGAATACGAGTATACATAAAACTTTTCCTAAAGTAGTCTTCTTTTTAATTAATGGGCTGCTTCTAGGCCAATTTTTTATTTTTCATTTTCAGGAAAAAAGTCACTGTGGCATTTTCAAAAGTCAATAATTTTGTCCCACTTTGATTCTTTTCTTTCACCCTTAGTTACAGTGGTAAAGTTTGAAAATAATCCTCCAAAAAGCCTCACGTTAGGTTTAAAATGGTGTTCTTACTTTGGAAGAATTTAAATGTTTTTGAATTGCTTGTGTGAAACTCCATAGCTTAATTTTAATGCTTACCCTGTTTTATATTCATCAAAAATTCAAAAAATCAGTGGGGGACTAGACCTTGAAACTTTGTAACAGAAGGACTAGACCAAGTAGCTGCAACGGCCAACGTTCGTTATTTGGTACTAGAAGGTTAGAGAATGAAGAAGGGCGAAAGAAAAAATGGGATTCTTCTTCTTTGTGAAAGAGTTTGATAGTTTCAAAGCTATTCTTTTTCCTCCTATAACAATGAAACAAAAATTGTGGGTCTGTCGATGGAAAGGACACGAGAGTTTCATTCCTTGTTTGATGATCTAAACACATGGCTCCCTCCTATCATCAATTCCCCTTACCTATCCTAATTCTGGACCACATATTCCTATTAAGATTTTTACGGTGTCTCATGAACGGTAGATAGATGTACTTTGAAAATTAGGGATAAAGAAAGGAAATTAAAACTTGTCTATTCATGGTTTTATCAAGTGTTGCTTTTGAGTTCTTACAGAATTTTATTGCTTGACGTTGCCTTGCAATTGTGTGATTTAAAACCCAACAACATTTTCTTAAAGATGATGCTACTCTTCATGTGGAGGTTGCTTGAATTTCTAGAAGATTTCTTTCACCCGTTTTTCTTGTTTTTGTTTTCGTAGTAGGCAATAATTTATAATACACATAAAAAAGTTTCTCATCCATCCACATCTACGTCACGTAGTTAACTCATAGCAAATTACTAATTAAGTAGCTAATAATATTCCTAGAGTTCGTGATGTACTGAAAAAGAGGGTGCTTGTAAAAGTGATAATATGATCAAGTTTTATGCATGTAATCGCATTTCTTCTGTTTAACATGGAACTGAAAGTTCAGCAAGATCCCACAATTGTAAATTAAAAAGCTGTAAATCTTGTTATCAGTCATTTTTCATTCCAAAAACTAAATTAATGGTAATATTCCAGTTTTCAGCTTCTAGCGTTACCTAAATTATGGATAGAGTTGGTCCATCTTAAATCATTATATTGGCGAAGCAAAGAGTATATATATATCTTTTGGATCCTTAATTTTGCCATGTGTTGACACATTTAACCAAGAATAAAAAGGATTACTTAAAAAGGTGTGGTCACCTATAACAACAAAGAATGTGCCTTGAAAAGGGGATGGAGAAACCCTGTTTAACACACTAAGGTCCAAAGAGAGATAGGAAGAGCTCCCTCAACGAAACAAGGAAAACGAAAGAGTAACCATAAAAAACCTTGAATGAATGAAAGGGAAGGGAAAAATAAAAAAAATACAAGTTGCTTTGCTTTGCTAGGAAGAAAAAAGTATATATGAAAAGTTGGTTAACAATGGTTTAAGAAGAACCAAACCTTGACCTCACATTACACCTGCACAAGTAACCAACTAACTTCCAACCATCTTTACCACCCTTTTCCTTTTCTTTTTGCTCTTTTTTCTCTTTTTTTTGGTAAGCTTCGAGAATCAATCCTAGCAAGATGTTCAAATTTGAATAATAAAGGCAAATATATAAAGCAGTCGGGTGTGAATGGCAAATGGGAACATCATGCATTCTCTTAGTAGTTAGTACACATAACGATTACACTATGCTATAAATTTTTAAAACTAATTAATTTCGGCCTTGAACGTAATTTCGAATAAATTGTCTTGTTTGGATACTGCTACATCTAAGCCCATGGGGCATGGACACTAGGACTCAAGGCTTAAGCCCAATTGAATTCTCTAATTTTCATTGTCTACCCCTTTGGAATGCAGGGTAAACAAAAATAGTTGCTATTTTCGGTTTCGTTCTAAGTGCTTGTTTGCGTTGATTTTTTTTAATTATCTATCTTTTAAAAGTAAGAAGCAAGTCAAATAGAACTTTTGAGAAGTTCTTAAAAAAAAAAAATATTTTAAAAAACAAAATTTCAAAAAAAGCTTAAAGAAAAGCTTTATTTTTTCTCTTCTTTCAAAAATGTGCAAATTTTTCAAAAAATAGTCATTTTTCTCAATCAATCTCACTCTCCTCTCTTTTTTTTTTTTTTGCAAATCACCTTCTCCAACGTAAATCACGATCTCTCTCTCCTCTACCCCTCTCTACAAAAATTATTAGGGAAAAAAAACAAAAACCCAAACAACAGAATAGCAAAATTTATGATTTTTTTGTTCTTATAAAGATTAAGAGGAAATAAGATTCAAAAGTCAAAACTGCATTCAAAATCTATGATCCAATTACTTGCTAGATTAACAAAAATCTAACATTAGTACTACTATAGAAGTTTGAGAGTTGTTTCATTTCTTTATAGATTTTTTTAATTTTAACATTTGAAATTGTATATAAATTCAAAGTAGACTTATTCTGTTTTGATTTATTAGGTAATTAAAGATGACATGAATATCCTTTATGATAATTTTAATCAAAAAGTGTACCAAACAAGTTTTAATTTCTTATTGTATTTGGAGCCTTCCAATATTTTAACCTCTCTTTCAACCTTAACATACCAAGAGTTCTTTTCTTTGTTAATCTCTTCCTACTTGGTATTTACTTGGATGGATTCGGTTTACATCTTGTCAAGGAAAAAATCCCGCTAATTTATTAATGGAACAGTCATTCTCAAAAAGTGAATTGCCTATGATTTCACACAAGCTTAAAGAAATAGTTGATGATGAGCAAGATTAAAAAGGTGACTATTGTTTATTTATTAATTTTTTAAATATATCTTATTAAAAGACTTGTCAACCCTCTAACCTTATTGGTAGGGTCATCATTAATGTATAATATGTATAATTTTGAGTAAAATACACTAATATCTCTAATTTTTAACTAAAATTACACGTAGTTTTATTAATTTTTAAAATAGACATTTCATCTTAAAAAAATATTTTTGCTGGACATATAAGTCTTGTCGTTAGTCAACCGTCGATGTTTCTATTAGTTTGATGATGTAGTAATTTTTTTAAGATAAGTTTACCTTTCATTAATTTTAAAAATTATCACTATATAAATTATAATTTTTAATTTTTTTTTAAAAAATCTTTCTTTCCACTTGAAATCGACGACACTCCTTAAGGGAGCTTGATTGGGGCTCCCAAAGAAGCACCAATTTGGTGCTCCCCAAGGCTGCCTAGGGAGATGGGTGATCAGCCGGTGTAAGGGAACGTTGCCAGTCAACCTAAAAGAAAGAAAAAAGATATTGTAGACATTTATGTTTAGGTATTAACACTATTTATAAGTTTAGGATGAAATGCTCATTTTAAAAATTAGTGAATCACGTATAATTATGATTAAAAGTTGAAGGTACTTGTATATAAAGTTGAAGGTACTTGTATATTTTACTTTACTATTTTTGATATAGCACATAAAAAAAAATATGGGTCCACTTTCATGGGCTATGAGATGGTCCAGTGTAAGTCCTAGGGCTTTATGGGCTACCCACAAAGGCTCATCACAGGCTAGCATTCATGATGACAGACAAACACCCCATGCAAAAGCAAATGTTTAGATCCATTCAGTTATCTAAGCTGCGATATGTGGTTCTCTTACATCTTTTTCCTGAAGTTCTCCTGCAAGGTTCACTTCCAGCGGCGGTCCCTAGCCCTGCTGCCCGCTGTTTATTAATTTCTGTCGTGCAGTAGAAAACTATTCTTAGTCATGAAGACTTTAAGGGAGTACGTCAGAAGCTTTGTAAGGCTGGCAATAAGTCTAGATTCGTAGATCCTTAGCCAGGGGGACCAGGCAGTTTGAAGAATATACTGTATATAAATGTCTTCTTACTTAATTTATTGCATGCAGTTGAGATTTTTTTTTAGCATTAAGCTTAGCTTAGTTTATACAACTCCTCACAAAAAACTTCAAGCTTGCCCTCCAAGAATGCTATAGTTTATTCCTGCAAATTTTGCAAGTGGGAATTGCTCTCCTACTCCTTAGAAAGACAAAGTTATGGTCTAGACACATAATCAAAGCCCGTACTTAAAGCATATGTTAATGTCATGTACTTCAATTTATTTTTATTGTATTCCAGTTGAGAATTTTTTAATCAAGCAACCGCATTTCAAGCAATATATCACCAACAACCGGCTTTCACTTTTTAGCAGTCCCTAAAGTTCTTGAAATCATTAACAGAAGAAACCATCGAGCTCTTCCCGTGTGGATATGAACATATACATTTCATCTTTTATCAGCCCAAAATACAACCCAGCGAATGTGATAAAGACACCCATTCCCTGGAATTGACGCTGAATTTCTAGGCACCCAGTTAGGCCTCTACGGGCATCTCTTCATCTTGGTCTTTTCTCTTCCATAATATTGACAACCTTCACAGTATGATTTTTTAATTCAGGAGAAGTCAAAGCATATATATTTATATAATTCATAGACGTGCCTGGAACTGTGAAGGAAATTTTGTGGAAATGCCTGAGCAAACCTCCCCGCAGTCCATACTCTAACAGAAAAGTCACCTATATATATTGTATGTTATTAGAAAGAAAAGGTAAAAGAAACATTGTTGGAGAGTCATTATAGTTGACCAGTATTCCAAGTGGAAAAGCCGTAGGAACTAGGAAACTTGCTAAAGGTCATAAGAAAATTTCCTACCAATTTGATGACAGTTGCAAACATTTTTCTGTATTGACTTGCAATATTTCAGGTCTTCTTAGACTGATTTGTTCTGGTTTATATCTAAGATTACAGAATTCCCGTTTGCCGATAAGCAATCCATCTGATCTCAAGCTCTCTCCATATGGCACCGCCATCCCCGAAAGAATTCATAGAAACAGCTCTTTTTGCTACCAACCCTTATGCTCTATCCTACTCGGACTCTGAACAGAAATGGCTTATACTACGACACCTCCTTTCGTTGCTTCAAGAATACCCTTCTTTCAGGCCCTCAACTGGTAGATTCCTGCACAATGATGGAAACGAAGTGAACCTTCTATGTGCCAGTGGCTATGTCCATGTCTCCAACTCCACACCTTCCATTCCTCTCACCATTTGGCTCCACGAAAACTACCCTCACAAGGCACCTTTAGTCTTCGTTTCACTTGACCCCATGACCCCGATTCATCGCCATCATCCTTTCGTTGACACTTCTGGCGCCACAACCCCACCTTATATCCTAACCTGGAAATATCCTCCATGCAACCTTTCTGACCTCCTGCACAATCTTGTCCAGCTCTTTAGCCATGATCATCCTTTCTCATATTCCCCGCCGACGAGTAGTTTCACTCACCCTTCTCTTGTTTCTAGAAAGGAAGCTCTTGATAGACTTGTAGGTATGCTTTATTATGACATGGTTGCCTTGCAGGCCAGCACAGTTGAAGAAATAGAGGAGCTATCCTTGTTGCAAGACAATCTGAAGAAGCGTGACCGTTTCACCACAAGCATGATTTTGGAGATGGAGCAGGAATGGATGAAACTGAAAGAGAGATCGAACAATTGGGCAGAAGAAGCTGATAGGCTGGTGAACTGGTTGAAAGTTAATGATCGAAGACCACTAATGGCCCTGGCTGCTGGAGATGTTGAAATTGAGGATGCATTTGAAATTGATGAGAAGTCAAGAGTGAAACTTGATTGCTCGGCTGCAGATTCTGCCATAGACGATGTGCTGTATAAATTGGACAAGGCACTTGAACTCGAGGCTGTGAGTTTCGATTCATATATTAAGCAAGTGAGGAGCTTGGCCAGAGAGCAGTTCTTTCTTAGAGCTTCAGAAATGAATTAAATGGCCTGGGCATACCCCATTAGCCAAATCGACTTGAATATATTTTTCTCAATGTACAATTATCAATAGTTCAACCTTTCTTTTTGGTTGGCTTTTTCCTATGTATCATCTCTCATACAATATCACCAGTAATATCATCATTCACCTGGATAAATTCAGTGCACCCGAATCCAGCAAGTTTTATCAAGATACACCGAGATGAAATTAGAATGACGTATATAGCTGTATAACATTTTTAATGGAAGTGACCAGTCTAATCCAAGTAGACAAAAGGATGAGATAGGAATATATATATATATTTATATAGATAAATATTTCATATAAATGTGTCCGGTTCGATAACTTCAAAAGTTTAAAGTTAAATATTCAAATCAGATTTTTTTATTGAAATTAAAAAAAATTTATTAAAATTTTATTCTTCTAACTTTTTGAAATGTAAAATTTTTAATTAAACTAATTTTATAATCAAGTTCTTCTAATATTTCTTTTTTAATTGATAATATAGCCAATATAGTTAATCTTTCTTAAGATATTGTTGATCTTAAATAAAATTTTATTAATTTTGGTTTCGAAAAACTTTTTTTTGTCGAAACAACACTTACTGAAATTATTAATATTTTTCTAAAATCAATATATGCATTTAGAAAAGAATGACTCTTCTTATATGATTAAGTATTCTGATTGGATTAGTATCTTCCATTTGTATCTAATAGTTAAATGTTTATCACAAACAACAAGTAAGACTTACGGCTTTATGAAGATACTTACATATATAATAGACTTCTTTTCTTTGGAAGAAATTGAAGTTAAAGAAGAAAAAGTAAATGAGGAAAGAAAAATTCAAAAGTAGATATTATAAATTGAAAAAAAATAGTTTTATATATATAAAAGAAATTGTCAGAGATCATTAAATACATATTATCATTAGTTTTTAAAAATAAGAGAAATTGTTGAGAACTAATAGTATTGTAAGAATTGAAAAGTTATAAAAAATTGAGATTTATTAGGCACAATAACTTGAAAAGTGAGAGAATATGTCATTTTATTAATTATGTTAACTTTTACCTATTTGTAATTGGAAATGAGATAAATAGTTGAAAATTAATAAGATGTGGAAAGTAAGAGAAAATAGATATTTATTAGTCATTTAATTTAAGAAGTGAGAAAATATGCAGATATTTTTATTAATTATCTTAATTTTTATATATTTTTAATATAATTAATTATATTATTATAAAATTATGGACTTATGAAAAATTAAAGTC
Source organism: Theobroma cacao (assembly GCF_000208745.1). Lineage (NCBI taxonomy): Eukaryota > Viridiplantae > Streptophyta > Magnoliopsida > Malvales > Malvaceae > Theobroma > Theobroma cacao. The sequence goes on along the minus strand of NC_030850.1, from coordinate 28,913,653 downwards.
TAACAAAGACTTTGGTGACTTTAAGATATAGCTGGCCTTGAAATGTGTGCTTTCATGTTTTCATAGCATTGTCAATGAAAGTTTATTGATTTGCATAACTAATGATTAGTTCCGATTATATTGCTTATAATCAAATTGGGATAAGATCATTGTAGAGGGTTCTTTTAGTAAAGAAAGAGAACGTATTGCAATAAGTGAAGCGAAATACACTAGAGGCAGTAAAGAGGAATACTAGAGTAGTCCTTGAAGCTTAAGTGCTTTGGTGGCAAGTAGTGAGGAATACGAAAAAGTGGAGAAAGTGACGGATTACTACGGATGGGATGGGCTGAGTAGAAAGAATGTTTGGAAGAGTGTTGAGAGAGTTTTGAAGATAATCTCTGCTAGGTTTTAATAATTTCTGATGGTCTTCCAACTTTCAAGGCTCTCATATTTATACTAAATATGAGTGTTTTTTTAGGAATAGTTGGGAGAACATGTTCAATCATGGAGAACGTGCTTGTCATAGAAGAGCACGTTAAACAACGACTTATTGGATATGAAATTCAATCATGGGAGAACGTGCTTGTCATGAAAAAACACGTTGAAGAATGACTTATGGGAATATAAGAAAATGATCATGTAGTTAGCTAGTGGGCGTTAGTTTTGAATAATGGAATAGTGACAGTTGATAGTGCACCACGTGTATGAAGAAAGAAAGAAAAGGGTAAAACACATGTAATTCAAGGGTAAATATTCATAAATTCATGCCTCATAGGCCATGGCTTAGAGTTTAGAGGAAAATGTGCAATAACCAGGTTTATGCTGTATATTGTTAAGAAAATTTAAAGTAGGGGATTATGCTCACTTTTCAAAAGTTGGAACAAACCAAGAAAAAGAGAGCCATTTTCTAGCTAATGGAATGCAAAAACAATTGGTTTTTGACACCTTGGTTATTATAAAGGTGCATCACATGGCTCTTGGATTTTATTAGCCATCCAATTTCATACCAGGAAGGAATTTTCAAAAGTTGGTAAACTTCAAAAGAGTTGAGCATCAAGTTCATTGTTATCTCTTTTGTAGCCTTCACCAGTTCACCCCATAATAAATTGATTACTCAAGAATGTCAAGGGAAAAGCTAAGCTTGCTTCACAAATATTGATATCCTAATAAACATCGATTGTATATATTTCAATAACATTTGTGAGAAATATCTCTTATAATTATAGTATTAGCTTTCATATATATATAAACTTCAAGCTAGAGCTAGGTAGCTCTTTCCACCTATTGTAAAATTTAAAGGATTGCAAGTTTTTACAGCTTCTATCATTTACTTTCTAATGTAGAATGGAAATTTGGATTTTCTTTTTCAATTGAAAGTTTTTGTTTGACTAGGCGTTAGAGTAAGGAACTTTAAATTCAAGTTTGATATACATTGATAAGATAGGTGGCGCTTGGTAACTTAATCTATTTTTTTTTTGTTTGAGTAAAAATGAAAACACTGTGTCCTTTTTTTTTCTTTAAAAAGCAAAAATAAAACATGTTTGGTAATATTCTTGTTACAAAAAACTTTTAAAAATAAAGACATGCAAACATTCAAGAAATTTCTAGTTTCATCTTTGTCTTGAATACTTAGACTTAACAGGGAAACGTGAACATAATTATCATAACTCACAGAGAAAATGATATGAAAAAAGAAAAAGCATTATTCTATCCAGATGTCCAAAGTCTCCAGAAACAATATATCAAATTTAAAAGATAAAATAAAGTGAAAAAGAAAAAGAGAGGAAAATAAAAGAAAAAAGAAACTCGCCTGAGGTGGATCAAATTTGAAGAAACTCTCGTGAGGTGGAAAAGCAAACGAATTAGACAAAAAAATAAAAAAGGATTTAGGGTGTGGTAGTTGGAAGAGAGAGAGAGAAACAAAGAATATAAGAAGAAGAGAGAGGTGGTTTGGTGTTGGTCCAATTAGAGATAAGGTGGTTCAGTGTGTTTTTTTTTTGTTTTGAAAACAAAAAAAAATGTAAAACACTTTTTTTGTGTTTGTGTTTTTTCACCAATTTCAAAAATGTTTTTAGAAAAAGAGAAAAGAAAAATAGGGCTACCAAACACATTTTTTGTTAATGTTTCATAATTCTTCAAATAAAAACAAAAAAACAGCAAATACCAATTTTACCAAACGAGGTCATAATTATTGTTAAAAAAAGATTTGTTTAGAAATTTGAAAGTGTTAAATTTCTACTAGAAAAACAATTCCCAAAATCTACAAATAGGAGAAAATAGTTTTGCAGAAACTCACAACCAACCTCTAAGGCTTTTCCCTAAAATTTCTTTGACAAGTAAGTTCTATTTACAACAATTTTATTTATTTTGTTCTTCTTGTTTCTATTCTCTTTTGCTCTAACGCAACTTTCATAGTGGTAGGGAAAGAAAAGAAAAAAAATAATTTATTGCTACTTTTACTCCTTATGTCACAGTGCAGCTTACTCCTACAAAAGAATACTAACTTGTTACTTTTTTTAAATGTAGAATGATAATTTTTTTTATTTATAGTTGCTTGCAAATTATTACATTATTCAACTACAATTACTAATATTCCAAAGGCTTACTACAACATATCATACAATGACTTTACTACTTACCCTCACATTGATATTATTATTCTTTGTATTATAAGTATGCGCCACTTTTTGCTAAGATAACTTTATCAAATATATGATTAGAGTTTTTTTTATTATATGTTTAATGATTTATACATGTGTGTGTTTGTGTATTCTTATTTGTTTTGTTTGGCATAAAGATAGAAATAAACAAACAAACATAGGGTAAAGATAAGAACAAATAAATAAACTTGAAATATTACTGATAAAGCGTAAACACTTATTTGGTCCACCTATAGGGACTTTGCTTTTCATTGTATGGCCAATACTCGTTTTACATCAAAACTCCGTTATGGTGAGCCTGACAAGGCTGCTCTGGGAAAGCGAAGAAAAAATATTGCTATAACTTCTCTTTCTAAGAAAATGCGAGTAGGGTGAACTGGTGACCTATCTTTTGTGCTTGAAAATTAGGATGATAGTGTCATTAGGGAAAAAGGAGTGGATTGCTTATAGGAAGTAATGCATGCAAAACAGGTAGATAGGCATCCATGTGCATCTGATGGCTATCATTAGGACCGTATTTGTAATGAAGCCACTCCAATTAAAAGGTGTTCCATCTTAAAAGCGTCAGTATTGAAGTTCAAATTTGAACGTGGTGAATTCTCACTTTCTGTCACTAAATTTGGATCTAACTCATTATAGGTTCAAGGCTAGGATGAATGGGTAGAAAAAGTTTTGAAGAATTCCCCTTACGTGACTACTCTCAATAATACTGAAGCCCTTGATGCTATAAGAGCCACCACTAAACTCTATGTTCATAGGGAGACCAGAATTAAAGTATCGCACATTATTCTTGCAAGGTGGAGTATCTTTTCACATATTATGGTTACTGTTTGGGGAGAGTTTACTTTTACTCTTGAAGACATGCTCATTTTTTTGAGACTTCCTTATACTAGTAGAGACGACTTTCTTTCCATTATACTTTCAAAAGAAGATGAGAATGTCAAGAAATTCTTTATAGACTTTTTTAATAGTCAAATTAAAGTTTTCAAAGTGACACGCTTTTTTAACTGGGTAAGGCTCTTCTATAAGAAGTTCAATATTAAAGGCTAAAGCAATCCTTCTATATATCCAAATCACGCACATGAGTTAGTGACTTTGTTAATCATGTGGTTGGCTTGATATGTCCTCTCAGTTTGTCTAAATGATGGGATCTCTTCTATAGTTATTCTTTATGCGATCAAGTTTGCTAAAGGTATAAGCTTTTCTCTTACTCCACTATATTCGAGATTTTTGTATAAGAGGTTAGACTTATATCACTCTAAAATTGCTAAATCAGTTGGTTGCTATAGAGTCTTGACATATGTGGATGTATCATTCATTCAAATGTGTTTGTAGGAAAAATTTCGTAGTTGCGCGCCCACTTCTAACATGTATTAGCTTTTTGTGTCTTCTTTTGCAAATAAAGTTTTAAGAAACAATTATAGAGCTTAGGCGTGGCATGACCAAACTTCCAAAATCAACATTCTTAAGGTGTTGGATAAGGCATATCAATTTATTGCAAGGCCTTATGTGAGATCAAACAATGGTTTTGGAGATCCAACTATTTATTACCATAGATAACCGTTTGAGACTGAAAAATTGAGCTCATGCAGATTGAACTTCTTAGTGTGGATTAATTATTCTCAATCACCTTTCATGATTGAAACAACCAGTTAAGTGTTAATCGGAATTCATTGTCTGTCGAAGTATGCTCTTCTTAGAAAGTGGCACGCCAATTTGGATATGATCAGCCAGCTCCACCTAGACCCTATTTTCTTGAAAACTTTTATTCTTGTCCTTCCTTATTTCTGATTAGTGTGCTCAAGCATAATATGGATAAGTTCAAAAATTATGTTGTCCCAACCTTTGATAGAATAGGTGTATACACTGCTGGTTGGTATGTTTATTGGGCAGACTATCTTCAAGAATAGACCTCGTTTGTTGTGCCTGCTTTTAAGGTGTAATTGCATGCTCCTTCCATTAGTAGTAGTGATGTGTCGCTTCACTTGATTCACTCTAAGAGAAACAAAACCTCTTGTCAGGTAAGCTTGTTTTTCACTCTCTCCATTTTCCTTTTCATTATATTCTTATCTTGATATTGAACTTTTCCTTATTTTTTTAAATGAGAGTCAAATCTAAGTGTAGAGTAGGAGGAACAAGATATCTCAAAGTCTGAAAGTGAAGAAGAATCATGTGACCACACGAATGATTATGAGTCCAGTGATGAGTCAGTTGAGGAGAGGCTTCCCAAACATGAATATTTAAGTTTGGGAGAAAGAATGGATGGTAATGCTATACAAGAAGGTTTGATAGATATAACTAATTTTCTACCTTCTACTACGCAAAATGTTGGTGGTGATGTGGTGAATGCCACTATTGGAGTTGATAAGAGTGTTCTTGGGATCGTTTCAAGCAACATGAATTCTAATTTCGACACACCTTAGCATAACAATGCCAATCTATTTTTAAGGGAACTTTTGGAGTTACTCAAAGCATTCAAAATAACTTTGGAATTGGTGCTACTCTTGGTGTCACTTGTAATGTTTCCTCTTCTAAAGGTGTTCTGAATGCTACTCATAATGCTTTTGCTCTTGAAAGTGTTCTGAATGCTACTCACAATGCTTCATCTCCTAGGAGTGTTCCAAGTACTACTTGCAATGCTTCTTTTTTGAAAGTGTTCCGAATTCTACTTGTAATTCTTTTTCTTCTAGGGGTGTTTTGAATACTACTCACAATTCTCACTCTCATTTTGGGGGTGTTCTAAATAGTTTCCACAATGTTTTTTTTTTCTTTTAAAGGTATTTCGAATAACTTACATATTATTTATTCAAATATTGTTATGCCTCTTTTTACTACTCACCATGTGTCATCCTTTTTTTTTAATGATCGAACATACAAATGATGCTTTTGATACTCATTTAGAAGATTTTCATGGCATTTAGTCTTGTCTCAACATTTACAGTTTTTGAAGCATATCTATAAAGTAGAAAGTGAGTTTTGGCATTTTAAAGGCAAATTCATAAACAAAGTTATTATGGATACATTAGGCAGTGCCCTAAAGATTACTTCCTCCCATGGGCAGACATTTCTTTTGAAGAATTACATAAGATGGTGGCTCTCATGGAAGATGTCCTCAACTTTAGTTGTTAAATTAAATGTCTTGACATTTGTGTAACCAAAGCCAAAAAATTCATTATGATGATGATTGACAAACCTAACATAGAGGCTGAGATAAAAGAGCTTGACATAAGGAAGATTAGATAGCCTTTCCAATTTTGAGAATGACAGACACTCCTCCTTTCTAAACTTCATACTTAACTAGTTTGTTCTTGTTTTTGTTTTTCTGAGTTTATAGACTTATTTTCCATACTAAATATTTACTTTGCTTTCTTCGTGGTTTTATTTCTTCACTTGTAAATTGAGATACACTTTTCTATATTTCATTGTTTGTAAAGATATGAATGCTTCACAAACATCACTGTGCACTCCGAAAAGGGATTCTCTAGTTCATATTAAAGTGAATAATCCTTAACCTAGTATGAAGGAGAATAACACATCTTTTATATGAGCATTTAAAACTTTAACCTATTTGTAAAAAGTAGGTTATGGCCAGGAAGTGAGCAATAAAGCTAACGACCAATAACACAATATCATTATAGCTAGATTATGAGCGATAAAGCTTGCGGTTGAAAATAAATTTACTTTAAAATATCACAAGACAGCCAAAATGGAAGAGATAAAGCTGCAACTGAAAATGCATTTACTTTAAGATAAACAAGACAATTAAACAAAAGTTGACTCTAAGAAATCATTCACAAAAAGAAACAGATAATGGATGGCATTCTCATACATGATACTTCTTAAAATATTGGAAATTGACTAGCGCTATAATAGCATTAGACTTTAGATTCATTAACTTGTAATATCCACTTTTGTTCACTTCATGAACAAAGCATGGTCTTTCCCACTTTGGACTAAACTTAGTTGCTGATGTTCCTCTTCTAATATGTTCTATTGCACGGAGTATTAAGTCACCTACTTCAAAGCTTCTTTTTTTTTACCAGCTTGTCATATGTTCTACTCAACCTTCTTTGATATGTGGAGAAGTTCTTCTTAGCTTTATCGCTTCTTTCTTCCAATGTTTCCAATTCCATCATTCATAAAGCATCATTGTCTATTTCAGCATTTAGGGCCAATTTGGTTATGGAACTAAGATTTTCGCTGGCAAAATAGCTTTTATCTCGCATATTAAAGAAAAATGAGTAGTGTTGTTAAGTCCTCGCTTGGAAGTTCTATATGCCTATAGTGCCACAGGAACAACATCATGCCACATCTTAGGATCGTCATGTACCATTTTACTCAGCATCTTGAGTAGAGTTTTGTTGGTAACTTTAGCTTGACCATTTTCTTTAATGTAAAAAGGGGTTGACTTTACATGGTCGACAGCATAAAGAGCTAAAAGTTTTCTAACACTAGAGTTAACAAATGGAGTATCATTGTCTGACAAGATACGCTTGGGTATTCCAAATCTACATATGATGTTCTCTTTAATGAAGTTGGCCACGATCGATTCAATTGCCTTTTTCAAGGGAACAGCCTCAACCCGTTTGGTGAAACATTCCATTGCTGCAAGTATCCATGTATGTCCTCTAGAAGGTAGATTGATAGGCCCAACCAAGTTAAACGTCTAAGTGTGGAAAGGCGAAGGTGTGATGACGCTATGGGGTACTATAGTTGGCATTTCCATGAACTTGACATTCGTGGCATTTCCTTGCATAATTCACTGTATCCACTTCCATGGTAGGCCAATAATATCAAAGATCCAATAGCTTCTAATAAAGTTTTCTCCCCTTTTTCCAATAAGAAATTTATATCAACTGGATAAACACATTTCAATGGATGTCCCACAAATGATACTCAGAACGATTCATTCCCTTTCAAGAAAAAGTGTTGAGCTCTTCTCTTTAATTGTCTTGTGTCTTGGAAATTTGTTAAAAGAATTCCATTTTGAAGGAAATCAATGTAGGGTTTACGTCAATCACCTGTACTTATTGCAATATAGGATTCGAGCACATCTAGAGGTTCTAAACACTTGGGACAATACTGTTAAAATTGAAACGAATTTTTGGACATAGTTGGCCAAAAATAACCTAGTCTCTAGAGTAATCAATGCAATGGTGGGCCTTCCTCTAGAATAAAATCAAGAATTACCTTTTCAAATTAAAAAGGGAAATGTGTTAATAAATTTAAGAGAGCTTGAGACTTAATCATATTGGGTTGCATTACTGAAGTATCAAACTCTCCAAATAAGAAAAGCCACTTTACCATTCTCCTAGATAAGGCTGGTTGAGAGAGCAAGAATTTGATGAGATCTGACTAGGTTACCACTTTAAGTTTATGAGCTAAGAAATAGTGATGAAGCTTTTAAGTTGCGTACACTAATGCAAAATAGTACTTCTCCATCGGTGGGTGGTTCAATTCACTAACATTTACTAAAGTAATACACTGGTCGTTCTTCCTCCTCCACTTTTTGAACAAGTAAAGCACCAATTGAGTGTGGAGTTGAAATGAGGTATAGCATGATTGGTTCCCCTTAGATTGGCATGGTCATTGTCATGAAAGAAGTAAGAATACCCTTGATTTTCTCGTAAGTTTGTTGTTGTTACTCACCTTATGAAAATGGGACCCCTTTCTTAAAAATAACCTGAAAAGACATAATAATCTCCGTTAAGGCTAGAATGAACCTCCGATCATAAGAAACCTTCCCTAACAAGTTTTTGAGTTGTTTTTGATTTGATGAAGGTGGCATAGATTGAATAGCCTTTATCTTCGTAAGATCCACTATGCCTTTTCTATGAACCACAAATCCCAAAAACTTACCAGTTATTACTCCAAAGGCACACTTCAAGGGATTCTTGCGTAGCTTGTATTCTCGACATCATTCGAATACTCTTCTCAAGTCTCCAAGATGACTTAGGGCTTTCTTGGACTTCATCACTATGTCATCCACGTAGTCTTCCAATTAATCATGCATCATGTCATGGAAAATTATGCATGTTTTTGCATTCAGCAATTGGATGAGCCATCACGCAATGGTAATTGCAATATCGCAGATTGGACCTTTTTTCTTGCAGTTGGTGGTCTTAATACGTAAAGCAAATTTATTTGTCTGTCTTTAATAAATTCTTAAATGAGTGCCTTTACTCAATCTTGTCTTTAATAAATTTATTTGTCGCACATTGGCTTAAGGTTTTCTCGAGAACTTTTTCTTTCCTTACCTCTTTCTTGGATTGCATTCATAGTCGAGATGTTCTTTTTATTAAAATGATTAGCTTCCTTATGCCTAAGAATTGTATTATTGGTCCACCGCACAACTTCGACTAAAGTGGCAAAAGTGGGAAGATGTAAGTTTTCCAAATGCACCATATATTCATCTAACATACCTTGGATACAAACTTTGACTAGCTCCTTTTCGTCATGAGAATCTTGTATATTCAGTATTTGTTTTCTAAACAGCTAAATGTACTCCATAAATTCCTCTATTGACTTCTAATATTTTCTTCCTAAATTGATGAGGGTCAACTTCTCTTAGGTAGAGAAAAACTTTTCCCTAAACATCTTACACATTTGGTTCGAAAAGTCAACTAAATTGAGAGTGAGATTAACATACCAGGTGTAAGCTTTCTCAATAAGGGACTTAGAGAACTCTTTCAACTTTAAATCGTCATCCAAGCTTACGACACCCAAGGTTTCCACAAACTTCATGACATGTTCCCAAGCATCACCAGTCTTGCCATTGAATTGTTTGAATTTCGAGATAGTGTAATCCTTGGGGTAAAACTTAGAGGTTACCTTGGCAAGATAGGGTAGTTTAGGTCAAACTTTCAGAAGTTGAGATTGTTGTTCTTCTGATCGAGTAACTTCTCTAGCTCTTCCTTTGCGACAAAACTTTGTGTGCTAGTGAAAAGAGTTATTGTGACAAGATTGCTTACAATAGAAAGATTGGTGGTATTAAGGAATGGGTCAATCTTACTCTCTCTATTTCCTCCATTTCCATTCATGTTGTTGACCATGTTAATGGCATTTTCTCCATTATGAGTTGGCATTGGTTAAGGTTGAGAAATTATGGCAATTGAGGATACAAACTAAGTGATGGTCTCTATTATTTATTTGTTGTTTTCTTTCAGCACTTGCATCTTTTCTTGGGAAGCTTGGAACATTTTCATAAGCTCTTAGACATAAGTAGGGGCGAATGTTTCTTGGTTATTGGGAGAACTCTCCATATTTTCTGGTAGGAAATTTTTTGACAACTTTTTCACTTACTGCAATCATTCTTCCCCAGTGTAGTCGCTAAAATATAGAGGGTTTTTCTAGTAGAGAGAGAGAAAGGACGTGTTGCAATAAGTGAAATGGAATGCACTGAAGGTGGTAGAAAGGAAAATTAGAACAGTCCTTGAAGCATAAATGCTTTGGTGGCTGGTGGTGAGGAATAAGAAAATGTAGAGAAAGTAATGAATTACGGTGGATGGGAAAGGTTGAGTAAAAAGAATGTTTGGAATAGTTTTGAGAGAGCTTTAAGGATAATCTCGACTGGGTTTTTAATAAATTTTGATTGCATTCCAACCTCTCAGGCTTTCATACTTGAATTAAACATGAGCATTTTCTTATGAGTAGTTAAGAGAACATGTTCCATCATGGAGAACGTGCTTGTCATAGAAGAGCATGTTAAAAAAACGACTTATTGGATATGAAGCTCGATAATAGGAGAACGTGCTTGTCATGAAAGAACATGTTGAAGAATGACTTATGAGATATTAAGAGAATGACCATGTAGTTGGATAGTGGGCTTTAGTTTTGGGTAGTGGAATAATTACACTTGATAGTGCACCATGTATACTCTTAAGGAAAAAAGAAAGAAAAGGGTAAAGTACTTATGTTTCAAGGAAAGGTTAAGAAGAAGTTCTTTTAATTATTTCCATATTTGAGCCACTAAGCCAAGCTCTAGAACATTCTAAACATGAAGATAACTCATAAACCCCGTTACTCATTCTAAGCTTAACATATGAAATAGCTATTCCACGTTTGTTCATATTCTATAGTACAATACTTTAAAAAAAAATAATTAGTCAAAATTAGACATCTATAATCATATTTAGGAAGAGTTACTTGTTTAAGAAGTGTAAAAAGTAATCTTACCGATCCTTTGGGATTAATTAGTTCAAGTGATAAAAGTAAGGTGAAATTTTTAAGTAAAAAAAAAAAAATCCTCTAGAGAAATAGCAATTATTATGTCCCAAGCAATGACATCACATAACTTAATTAATGGTTAAGAGCACACAGCTTATGTATTATAGAAAGGATTGTGAGGAGTGTTGAAGAGAACAGTTCTTTTGACTACTTTATATAATAGAGGAAATCGATTTTGCTTGTTTACTGGGGAAGGATAGTGATTTATGATGGTTAAGTTCCACGATCTTGCCGTGGAAGTGGTCTAACACTCATTGGAAAATTATATAGTATTAATACTAAATTAAGCATCACATGATTACCTAAAACATGGGGGAAAACAGCAAATGAGGAATTCATCCTTTGCTTTTCTTTTTTTTTTTAATACAAAATGAATGCAGAGTTGCACACGTACATGGAGAACCTAATAAGATTTATTAATTTGTTTAGTGTAGTTGACTTGAATGAAAAAGAGTACTCATTTGGGGTTCATATTTAAGATCAAGATAAGGATAACATGAGGACCATGCAGTGCCAAGTGCCATCAAAGATAACCGTTGGGCTAGACAGGGTGGAAGGCTGGTCTGGACCCAGGCGTTGGATTAAAGTTTTGAGCTGGCCCAACTTGCACCCTTCCTTTCTTTTCTCCTACATGTGACCTTTTCTTTTTCCTGGTACTATAATTTGATCCAATTTTGAAATTTCAATGTGGGTACAAATAGCATAGGTTATGCTTTCCCTACTTATCTGTACCTTTGGACCACATAATATTGAAACATGAAATTATCACCACCATTCTAATGTAATGCATCTTTCCCAAATTATTTATTCGATAGCAACTCATACATGATTGTATATTGTAGCCATGATATATGTAAAATGAAATATACACACATTTGTGGCTAGTACTTGTCATGTATGAAATATAACTTGACATATGTTTTTATATCAAATGTCACCGAAATTTGATAGTGAAAATTTTCTCAATCCATTATGCAAATTTATTCTCATTACTAATTTTATCATGTCATATCAACACTTGCACATGTGTAATACACGATAATAAAAGAGTTACTTATTTTTATACCAAATAATATAAGTTTACAAAATTTAAGCTTATATTCCAATCAAATTTACGTCTTAGGATTATTACACTAGATTTGACAATTTTGTATACGATATAATAATATGATAGAATTTAAAAGGATTTAAATTTAAAATATTAACATAATTAATTAATTGTATTATATTTATATTTATTTTTATAATTTTTAATATTTTATATTTACATAATACGAAAATATGAATTATCAAGTCTAATTAACACAAAAACAATGGTTACTGGTTGCTTCAAGAAGTAGATGCTAAATTCAAGCAAAGAATGTGATAGAAAAATAAAAAAATTGTTAAAAGGAAAGAAAAAAAAGATAGAGGGAGAGATGCATAAGGTCGGAGGGTAACTTAGAGCTTATACTTCGGACTCGGAGATCTGTCTGGATCGCTTGTGGCTAACTGCCAAACTGGCTTCGGACATAAAACATTCAACCATGCTCAAAAACGTATGAGATGTACTTTTGTCAACCAACCAATAAAAAAGAGCCACGTATACAATGACCTTCGAGTGTTCTCAACTTATATCACCATAATTTCAATTCTACCCTTCCTCCTTTCACCGCATTTTCACTCTACCATCGTCCCTGAACGGTAAAATCACTCTCAACAAGTTCCCAACTTAGCCAAGAGGCGAGAAAAAAAAAAAAGAACTCCCCTCCACGGTGGCACGGATCCCATACTTTATATTCCAAAATTCTTTCGCTGCACTTTTTTTTTCCCCTCTTTCTTCTTCTTCTTCCTTATAGATGCAGCAGAAATCTCCTCCCACGCGCGTTCACGATTCTTAGCGTACACCCATCTGCAGGGTCTCCTTCGATCCCATTCTTGCCGTTATCCTTTTTGTTTTTGGTTCTTTTTTCAAATCCCAACCTCTTTCATGTTTGCCTTATTTGTACAGTTTCTTGTATCTGCATTTGGAAAATAGCGATCTTTGCTAACAATGAAGATTTCTTTTTGGGCCTTTGTTGTTTCGATTCTTCTCCTCTTTTTGGCATCTGGGTCTTTCTCAATTGACAATTTTCACCAACCGTAAGTTTCTTTTCCTTTTTGTTATTAGTTTATGTTTAAGCTTTGATGCTTTATAGCTTTTGGAGTAGTTAGAGTTGGTTACTATATGATTTGTTAGCTTTAAAATAAGACACCTATTTGCATGGCTTTAAGATCTCGGTGGCACATTATTGGTTTATTGGTAGTTATTGCCGCCAAATTTTTTTTTCAACATAAATTTTAAGTTTTTCTTGTTTTCTTTGATTTGATCTGATGCAATTAAGCTTTAACACGAGCTATCAATGATTTTACTAATTTAATGTCTGTCTCAAATATAAATAGAATAATGTTCTAAGAGGCAGTTTTGAGCCAAGGTTGTTGATTTCTGTGTTTCTGCTAAGTTCATTGACTAAGAATGATGATCATTAGAATTACTCATAATGTAGGTCAGTAGTTTCCTCATATATGTGATGTTAGGTATTGGCAATTTTAACTTAGACGACCAAAAGAAAATCTTGGAAAGAAGAAGATCACAGCATGATTCAAATTTCATGCATAACTGCATAATTAGGATGGATCGTGGCAGTTATCTTCTGCTAAAGTGACTCTTTTAGCATTGAGATTTCAGAAGTCTGGTTGCAGTTAAAAGTGTTTATGTTTAGCAGTGATGTTTTCGAGAGGGCCAATTATTAGGATCAAACTCACGTATAATCAGCTTGTTTCTCTAGAGGTTTGGCAGCGTATTAGTTTTCTTTAGAGTGAGCACTCATTGCTGGTAGGTAATGATTTATGATTAGTTTTGATTGTGATTTTCATCTCTCTTAGTTTAGTTGGAACATTCTGTTCAGAGTCTTGGCTTATGTGAACATCCTGAAACTTCTTTTCAAGTTTCTCTGCTCTATACTGGAAGCATTGGGAATATATATGAAGACAAAAATTTCAGTTTATATAGTGGAGCAGCATTTATAGATTATAGGTTTTGTGCCATAGTGGTGTGACTAAAGCGGCAAAGCTATATCGCTCAAAAAAATAGAAAAAAAAAAGGCATCAAAGCTATAGGATGGAACCATTATAAGCATTCTTGGATTGCTTCATAACTAGATTATTTGCTTTGTCACTTCCATATAGGGGACTGTTTGTAATCTGTTCTGCAGAATGACAAATATAGTCGCTAGATGTCTGGTCTCCAGCTCTTTCAGTAAGCATAATGCTTAAGCAAAGAAGTTTCCTTTTTCCTGTGTTCTTGCGGGAAATTTTTTGGGCATAGTATGCAGAATATGAGCTATTAAACATATGCTTTCTATAGGAAAATTCTTTTTTCAGTTTTACAAAGTACAGGTGAATGCCATTTCAGTGTTATATTCAAATGCCTCCTTGGAACCTGATTTGGCTTGATATTTGTGTATGCCTTTGCAGAAACTTAACATATTCTCAAAAGGTCACAGTTATCTTTTACATTATCTGATGCTGATCTCATTTCCCTTTTTTTCTCATTACTTAAATTTATACATATAGGTTTCCTATTGTGGAGCCCGATCCTGGTCATACAAAGCTACGTCTTTCGAGGGAAGGCTTGGAAGCCATCAGCAGAATAACTACCCCAATTGCAGCTGTTGCTGTAAGTTTCAGATACCCTTCCCTGACATCTAGTATGTAGTTGTAGTTCATTGTTTTTATTTTTGTGACTTGACTTCAAATATCAATAAGACATAACAATATAAATTGCAATTGCTAGGTACCCCCCCTCTTCCAACCCAGCCCAATCAAGGAAAAAAAAGAAAGGAAGAAAGTATGAAGAAAAGAAAAAATTTGCTCATGTTTTTATGGAAACATTAGGTTTTTTTTTTAGGTTATAAAATTCAACCTCAAAATGAGTGTTGGAATGTCTTTGGGAGGTGAATTTGGGAAAATTCATGAACTAAACCATCAGTTTTGATAATTTATGGCTCTCACTGTTAAATATTTGTTAGGTATAAGATAAAATATTTTACCAATTTCTTCAAAGATTTCAAACACAATATTCTGGGTGAAATACTGGTTGACAATATTATTTTGTTCCTGTAATGTCTCTAATTTTAGATTGCACGTGATTTACCTTTTGAGAATAGGTCCTTAGGCCTTTTTGTTCTCCCACTTTTACTCAAATCTTGTTGGTTTTGTATATCCAGGTAATTGGTCCCTACCGCTCTGGCAAATCTTTTCTGCTAAATCAACTTCTTTCGCTGTCTTGTTATGAAGGTGCATTCTTCACTGTTATATGCTCCTTTGTTGTGTTGTAGTACTTGTCACTTTCAACATTTTTTACAGTTAAATGAGATCAATTTGATGACATTTTGGTTATGCTTTTTCCTGTTTATCCATCAGGATTTGGTGTTGGACACATGCGTGACACAAAAACAAAGGGTAATACAGAAATGATGTTACAATTATGCACAACTGTTACATAGATGATGTTTACACTTTGTCTCTAACAGGGATTTGGGTTTGGGGAACCCCACTAGAATTGGATATTGATGGAGTAAGAACTTCAGTTTTCTACCTTGATACTGAGGGTTTTGAAAGTGTTGGGAAGTCAAATGTATATGACGACAGGTAATTCCTGAATATGTATTTTAACTTGCTTGATATAGTATATATTTTAGTTCTATTGCCTTTCTGATGTCTGTCTATGCAGGATTTTTGCATTGGCAACTGTTATGAGTTCTGTACTAATTTATAACCTGCCTGAAACGGTTAGTCAATTTTCTGTAATTTTTCTTTGTTTTTGGATGTTCTTTATTTGAAACTTTGACATATTGGGAGGCTGAAAAGGCTTTAACCTTTATAGTTCAACCTAAATTTCATGAAGCAAATGTTGCTTTAGATATAAAACTAGGAAACTATATTATGTTTTAAATTATTTCTTTGATAAAAATTGGGTAAAAAATTTGCTTAAATTTAGGGCATTATAAGTATGAAGGTTAGTTTTGTTACATATTAAAAATTCTTTTGGCGTAAAATTCTTGTGGTTAAGTTGAGCTTTTAAGTTTTCTTCAAGGATTAACATTTGGATATGCAAAAACTGAAGCGCTATCGAGGTGTTTTATAAGGGCTTCTCTTATACATTAGAAAAGCAGTGCTGTGAATTTTAGCATTTAAGGTCTTCATGTAGCATTGCAGTCTATTTATCAGGTTGTGGACTTGTGTGTTCAAAGTCTTGAAGCCCACAATTTGCAGCTGCCTTTAATGGTTGATACTCTTGTTTGTGCTGTTCTGTCATTAGATCCGTGAAGCTGACATATCTAGGCTGTCATTTGCTGTTGAGCTTGCTGAAGAATTTTATGGAAGGTTTGCCCTTCTACATTACTCTGAATTGAAAGTATTATCAATTTATTACATATATTGAGTAAGCTTGGTGCTATTTTATTTTTAATGCCTGTTAAGGATGATACTAACTTATCTTGTTGTTTTCTTGACAAATATTTCATGGAGAACAGAGTGAAGGTAATTTATGAGCCACTAAAATGTTTGTTATATTTATGCTTGTGCAATGAAGTTAATTTGCCATGGAAATCATGGGTATCTGAATTTCTTGTAGGGGCAAGATGTTGCTTTTGAACCTGCAAAACTTTTGTGGCTCATCCAGCGTGATTTTCTGCGTAAGTTTATAACTGCCCTCCAGCATTTGATTTATGAAGTGTCATAAGGCCCTTCTACTTTAAATGTCAATGTACCAGTGACATGCTAGCTTATATGGCACTGCACTGAAATATAATATCTGCCAAAATTTTATCCCTTTCTAGTATCTACTCCATGTCAAATTCTTTTTTATTTTATGTGCATGAACATGTCTGGTAAACGTTTCTTTGTACCTTTCACCATACTCTTAAGTTTCTTTTAAAATGCTGTGGAATAGATGGTGCGAAGTTTCTGATTTGGGAGACATTTTTTTTCTGGGTGCATCTCTTAATGTGGCATCCCTTTTTTTTTCTTCCATTTTTCTGCAATTTAAATGGATACTTTTGGTATTTAAGTTAGAGGAGAGAAGATTTGAACTCAATATCTTCTTTTTGGATGTTAAATCTGTTGCTGCCATTAGTTTATTTCTTCTGCCCCACAATTTAAGGGGAATTAACTGACATTGTTCTTGGTTTTACCCAGAAGGGAAGTCTGTGCAAGAAATGGTGAATGAGGCACTTAGGCATGTCCCTAACACTGATGGTTAGTTTATCTGGTTCTGCTTAATTGTTGGACAGATGTTTATTTATGTTAATCTTGTTTTATTTTTGGGATGAAGTTCTTATGGTGTGTGTCTGTTGCATTTTCAGGGGACAAAAATATTGATCAGGTATTCCTTCTGTGACCCTATTTGTAGGCTACTACTAGATTAATGTTATTCTTGGATCAGAAATTCACTGTTCTTGGAACTTCATCAGGTTAACCAGATCCGGGACTCCTTAGCTGTAATGGGTGATAACAGCACAGCATTTAGCCTTCCACAAGTATGTTTCCAAATGTGTTTGTTTTATTACTCATATAGTACCTTGGTCTTTCCCATTTCTCCTATTTCCTGTTGCTATTGTCTTTCTGAGCAGAAACATAAATATAAGCTTGTTGGGTGATGTAATCTCTTTTGAACATGTATTGGGGATAAGACTTATGATACCATTTATTGATGGTAGAGAAGGCAAGCAAATACTTGGGCGTGCTTACAGTGAGATTTCGGTTGATGGAATGCATATATTCTTTTGTTCATGTGTGGATTGCTGTCCATCTATGTTATTTGTTGACAAATAGTGGAAGTTAATGTTAAAATCTAAACCTTGAGTATCTAATTGCTTTGAATTTGAACTTACAGCCTCATCTCATGAGAACAAAGCTTTGTGACCTGAAGGATGGTGACCTTGATCCCATGTATGTTAAGAAAAGAGAGGAATTGAAAGAACTTGTTGCCAGTGTTATACGTCCAAAGATTGTGCAGGGCAAGCCTTTAAATGGGAAGGAGTTTGTATCATTCCTGGAACAGGTTAGTTTATGTTCTCATTCTCAGACCTTGTGGTCTTGGATAAGTTGGGAGTTTACAAATTGTGAAAATTCTTAAATTAGTCATTGTTCGTGATGGTGATTGATTGACGTCCACAACTTCGCATTGTTAATATGCATTTTTATTTTTAATCTTACAGATACTTGAAGCTTTGAATAATGGGGAGATCCCATCCACAGGCTCTCTTGTGGAGGTTTTCAATAAAGGTATTCTTGAGCGATGTTTGAAGCTATACAGTGAAAGGATGGGAAGATTAGTTTTACCTATGCCAGATCAATCCTTACAACAAATACATGAAAGGTCGCGAGAGGAAGCAATGAAGGCTTTTGATGAACAACATTTTGGCCGTCACCATGCAAAGAGATCTGCCAAGCAACTGGATGAAGAAATAAAGGAGGTATTGACTGGCATTTGAAGGGACATAATTCTTTTCCTTTATCAACAATGATAATATATCACCTCAGACATATAAACATTCAAATTTTTGTTTCTTCTTTTGGCCAATATTTTCAAATTTTTGTTTGGTGGTGGGAAAAGGAAATTTATAAGGTAGTTAATCAGTGGGAAACTTGAAACTTATGAAAAGTTTAGTAGATATCATATATCTTTCATGAAGTCTCTTGAGTTTCTCGAAGTTTACATTGTGAAAATCCAGATAGGGATTACTCAGATTTCAGCAATTTGATCACGTACTGCAAACAAGAGAATAATGAAGATGTTTTTGTGGTTATTATTTATCATGCTACGCTTGCTCTTATATCTAATATAAATATCTGGGCTCCTGAAGATCTAGTAATAAATTCTAATCTTAAGTATGTTTTGTATGTAGTCTGATCTAGTAGACTACAAGCTATTTTAAATCTCACGTCCTTTATGTGGAAAATTTTGTCTAGGTATATAAGAATGTCATTATGGCGAATGAATATCACTCCTCAAGGCTCTGTGAGGCACTGTATACCAAATGTGAGGACAAAATGGACCAGCTTCAAGTTCTCAGACTTCCTTCCATGGCAAAATTTAATGCAGGTTTCCTGCAATGCAACCAAAGTTTTGAGCAGGAGTGCATTGGGCCTTCAAAAACAAGCTACGAGCAACGCATGATGAAGGTGATCAAGGGTCTTTGCAGTTTTATTTTCAGTTTCCTTTTTCTTAGGAAATGTTATTTTCTTTTGTTGCAATATTTAGTGGAAAGCTGGAGAGTTCCATTCAGTTTTTGGATTTAGAGTCTTAGAGCACATTCCGAAATGTGTCCGAGTCAATTAATGCTTGAATTAATGAAGTTCTTTTTCCCTGTGGAATACGTATTTCCCAGTCTCCCAAAGTGGAGCTGAAGATAAGATAACTTCAACCAAACTAAAGTCATGAGTTTGAAGTAAGTGTGGGTGAAAAGGGGGGCAGCAAATTATAAAAATTTCACTTGCATGTTAAATGGAAAAGATATATTTGGGGTACTTTGTCACTGAAATTGTAAAAAGTTTCTGTCGTCTGCAGTGCTGAAATATGTCTTTGCTGAATAATGTTTTTGAATGTACCATATTATTTGCAGATGATGGGAAAGTCACGTTCTCTGTTTATCAAGGAATACAATCAGAGGCTCTTCAATTGGTTGGTGGGCTTCTCCCTTGTCATGGTGGTGGTTGGCCGGTTTATCATAAAGTTCATATTGATTGAAATGGCAGCATGGATACTCTTTATCTTCTTAGAGACATATACGAGGATGTTTTGGTCAGCGGAGTCGCTTTACTACAACCCGGTGTGGCATTTTATCGTAGCCACTTGGGAAACTCTTGTCTACGGTCCGATCCTTGATTTGGACAGGTAACACAGCACTTTCAATTGCACCTGAGAACAAACTTGCGTGTTATGTAAACTTTTTGGCCGTGCATTCCAAGTAGAAGTATTGTTTTCCTCATATGGTTTTGATTTGTTTTGGCAGATGGGCTATTCCCATTGGTTGTATAGCGGCAATATGGATACTTTATTGGCGGTGTTATGGGAGAAGGAAACATGGGTCGCGTTGGCTTTTACCTCTGTATACTAGTCATAAAGGTGGCTCAAACAGACCAAGATCAGATTAATGGAGAGATGGGTGTGGCATTGGGTATGCAGCTTTTGATCAATCATCTTGGGCGAGCTTTTCCTTTTTTTTTTAACATATGAAAGCCCGCCGATCAATTTTTTGTTCAGGATAGGTCCTCCAATCTGAGATTTGTCCAAGAAGGGAAGAATCAGAAGATGATCAACCACCCACACTTATAGTATCACTATCCTTATACTGTACCATTGTTACACAAAATCATTTGTATTAATATAATCTGATTTGTTTCTAATGCCAATTATTTAACACCTTCAGCTTTCCTCTTCTCTTTTTGTTGTTGGTAGCCCATAAAGCATCACCATCATTTATGTGTAAAAGCCTGAATTGCGTAACTGGTAAGGTATAACCTCCTACTTCATGTATGAAGCTCCGGCGTCCCATCTTTAACATGAATACGTGATGGATACTACGCGCCCAAATATTCAGTCTCACCCATGATCTTCCTTAATAAATCTTGCACTAGGAAATTGGAAATGTTAACTTTTAATTGCATCAAAGTATTTGACTTAATAATTAATTAATGTATAATTCTTATGTAAAAATAAAAAAAAATGATTTCTCCAAATCCATTGAATCATTGGCATGGTGGGTGGTAAAATGCAAAGACTTGTACTCTTATACTTTGGTCTTTTTATTAGTCAAAAGTTATTTACAAATATGAAAAATTATAATTATTTTTAAATAATTGAAAAATAAAAAAAGTCAAAATCTAATTTAATTAATAATATTGAAAATATTTTTTATTGAACATTTATCAACCTAAAAAATAAAAAAGAGACACATGAAAAAAGGAAAAAACTAAAAGAAAAATAAATTATTCATGATTATTTTATTAACAATTAAAAAAACTAGTGAAAAAAATCTAACAAAATTTAAGTAATAATATTTTAATTAAACTAAGTATAATTTTTTAATTGTTTTCTTTTTTTTTTCCCTATTTTCTCATTTCCCTTCTTTTCGTTATTTTCTCACTGGTATTGAAAAGAATAATGGTTCCTTCTTTTTCTTCCCATTCTTTGTCTATCTCCCCCTCCTTCGATCTCCATGCACCGCTATAACTGCAACTAGGGGTGAGCAAAATTAAATCAGATTAATTATCCATCCAAATCAAATGTAATTTGAATAAAACGATTTGGTCTAATTGGTTCATTGGATCAATTGGTCCAAAATGTTTGATCTAATTGATTTTTTGTTCGGTTCTCGATTTTAAAATTTTTAGACCAATCCACCCAAAAAATAAAACTAATTATATATATTTTATATATATTAAGAATAATTGATAGTAAACTTAATTAATAATATGCTTAAAATATATTAATTTATTATATGTACATATATAAATCATAATCATAATAATTTAATTTTAGTTATATGTATTTTTTTATTTATAAATCTGTATTAATATGAAATTATAAATTATATATTTTAAATGATATAACTTATTTGTTAATATTATAATATATGATAATAAACATCCTACATATTAATATGTTATAATTATTACATCTTAGTAATGTTTCATAATATAAAATGTTATGAATATATATATATATATATATATATATATATAAACATTATATATATATATATTTAATTTATACATAACAATTACTATAATTTATAATAAATTTTATTTATATGATTACACTTAATAACCTTATTAATTATCACCTTAGTTTTTATAACATACTGTTTATAATTAATTATTATTTATACAAATTTTGATTTAAAGTTGTGTCATTAGTTTCATATATACATAATAAAGTAATATATTATATATACATACGTATGTTTAATTTATACATAAACATTACTATAACTTATAATAGACTTTATTTATATGATTACACTTAATAATTTTATTAGTTATCACTTTAATTTTTATTACATATTTATAATTAGTTATTATTTATACAAACTTTGATATAAAAATTAAAATATTATAATATATAAGTTGTATTATTAATTTCATATATATAATAAAGTATATATATATTTAATTTATACAAAATTAGTAAATTTTATAATTATGGATGAAGTTTATAAGTTTTAATATTATAATTTGTAAAAAAAAGTGATAAAATTTTGATCAATTGATCCAAAACCAAACTGACTAAACCAATTCTATATTTAGTTAATTTGATCTTTCTTTATATTTAGTCTGTTTGGCCTTCTTTTATGTTTGGTCAGTTTTTTTAAAATGTTTGATCCATTCGATCTTTAAGTATGGTGAACTAAATCACACAATCCACTCAATTGCTCACCCTTAACTGCAACCCAAAATCATTATCATCAAGACATCAACAAAATATATTGAATTATTCAACAACTAAAAAATTTTAATAAATTCAAAAGAGCATGGTTGGTTAAATTTAAAATTGATCTCATAAGAGCTTGATTAAAAAGTACAAAAACCTTCTTAAATACACAAAATTTATACCTAGTTTAATTAGAATATTATTACTTAAATTTTTTAGATTTTTTTCATTTCATAATTATGAATTTTTTAAAATTGTTTATAAAATAATCTTAAATTATTTCTTTCTTCCTTTTAACTTTTTTTTTCATCTTAGGAGTTTTTATTTAAATTGATAAAAAATAAATAAAAAATATTTTCATATTGTTTAATTAAATTAGATTATGATATTCTCTATATTTTTTTATTTTTTACGTATTTGAGGGAAATTATAACTTTTTATATTTATATTGATTAACGGTAACAAAAGGTCAAGGTACTTAGTAATGAATTTTGAAATAAAAAGGATATAAAGTGTAGTTTAGAAATGTATAAGGGGTTTTTTTGTAGTTAACCCATATGTTTGTTGTGGTCCTTTTGGCGTTGCTTTTCCTTCTATTCACTTTCTGACATCAATAAATTCTTGCTTATCGCGGTGTTCAGTCTGTTCACCCTTATGTCATAAAAAGACACAGCTTTCATTTAATATCGTCTTCCTTCAGTTACATCCCCATCTAATTCACATATCACAAAGATTCTTAGTTCTGTTCGAGCAGACCCACTTTCAGCACATAATACACAGGTTCTATGTAAGTTTTATTTCTGTCAGGGAATGAATATGATGGGGTCTGTTGCCAAGAAATCTGCTCTGATAATCTGCGGTGACTACATGGAAGATTTTGAAGTGATGGTTCCTTTTCATGTGCTGCAAGCCTTTGGAGTTCGCGTTGATTGCGTCTCTCCCACCAAGCTACCTGGTGACAAATGCATCACTGCTATCCATGATTTCTTAGGATTTGAGGTAAAACATGCTTCGCTGTTTAGTCCTATGATACCAGTTACTTACAAAAGAAACAAGGAAGCCATTTGTTTCTACGACATTGAATGAATGAATAATTCTTTTACTTTCTTCTCCAGCTTTACACAGAACTGCCAGGCCATTCCTTTACACTGAATTCAAACTTCGATGAGGTGGAAGCCGGATCCTATGACGCCCTGATTATTCCTGGTGGCCGGTTCATAGAGCGACTCAGTGTTGACGATGAGGTCTTGAGTATTGTTAGAAGGTTTGCTGAAGCAGGCAAGCCTATTGCGACAAGTTGTCATAGCCAACTTCTTTTGGCCGCTGCAGGACTTTTGAAAGGCAAGAAATGCACTGCGTTTGCAAGCATGAAATCTGTAATTGAGCTGGCGGGCGGCGTTTGGTGGGAGCAGCCAGGAATCACTTCAGTTTTTGACATTACTGCTTGTCTCAAAGACGGCAATATCTTAAGTTCAATAGGGTGGCCAGCGCATGCTGAATATCTCAAAGTTCTGTTTAAATCCATAGGAGCCAAAATTCATACAGCTTGGTCTAATTCAGTGCTTTTCATTTGTGGGGTAAGACAGCCTTAGATTAATGCCCAAAATAAGCTCATCAAGGGCAAAACATAGAGTTCTCCAAGCAAAATTCGTGAAATTCTTGATTAAATTATATAAAAACTACAAATATGGTGAAGTCCTATTTCCAAGTTACTTAGAATACCAGACCCAACTTGTTTCTTTTTACTAGGAAGATACATATAAAACTCACAAACTTGTTTCATTTGGTGTTTCCAAGGACTATGTAGAAGACTATGAAATCAACGTCCCATTCCGTGCACTGCAAGCATTAGGCTGCAAGGTTGATGCGGTTACCCCAAGCAAGAAAAGGGGAGAAACCTGTGTCACAGCTATCCACGATGACGAGGGAGCCCAAGTCTTCAGCGAGAAGCGTGGTCATAACTTCTTTATTACGGCCAATTGGGATGATATCAGTGTTCATCGTTATGACTGCATCGTCCTGCCCGGTGGGAGGTCTCCGGAGTTGCTGGTAATGAACGAGAAAGTAGTCAATCTGGTGAAGGAGTTCGCTGAAAAAGACAAGGTCATTGCTGGAATTGGGCAAGGGCAATGGCTTCTAGCTGCTGCTGGTATTGTAAAGGTGATTATTACTATTTGTTCATGCTATTGCTATATAAATATCATTATATATCTATGAACTCTGAATATCTTGAAATTGCCCCAAATCGGAAGTTGTTGAAACCAATGAAAGTAATTAATTATATGCGATATAATCAATTTTCCAGGGGAAAAGATGTGCGACCAACTATGGAATGAAGGTTATGGTGAAGATGGCCGGAGGGGATTTGGAAGAATCTAAAGGGTGTGTGTCGGACGGGAAGCTGGTGACTGCAGCCGGATGGCCTGACCTTCCTGCCTTCATATCTGAACTCTCGAAACTTCTTGGTTTGTCTTTGAGTTTTGAGTGAGACAATTAGGTGGCTATTTTGTCTAAAAGAACTCAGCATAAAAATATATGAACTGTGCATGAAATTAATGAGTCTAGGGAATAAAGTTGGATTATCATCCTCCTGTTTGAATCTTCTTTTGTGTGTTTTTGCATACAAGACTAGGTTAAGTAATTTTAAAGACAAAACTTAACTTTTTTTTAAGAAGCATATGAAATATTTTCCTTAAATAAAAGATTTGCAAATAAATTATCTTGAAAATCGATAGATTGCATCAGAAGAGATACAAACCACCCTTTTGTGCATGATTTACAGTCCGATTACCGTGAGTTGAGACAACATCTCAAGGCTCATTCAAGCAATGTTCCCCAATACAAACAGATAAAAACACAAGAAACATGACAGAATCATCCCGCCATTACCAGAATAGCATCATTCCTATACACAATATAATCACCAAAGGAAAAAACCAATTCCATCATTCATAGCAGACCATTTCCAACATCAAGGCCCCCATCACCCATGCCAAGGCCACTCCATTTCAGCACCAAGCAGAACAAAATAGAAATCTCCGAATCCCACGCAGCCTCAACAGCACCGTCCCCTGGCTCAAGATGAACCAATAACAAACCATGCTCCATAACATAGATAGGGCTTTTGAAGGGTCTAGCTAAAGAAAACAATCAAAGTCAATAAAACTTAATTAACTAATAAGGTTCCTTTTATGTCAAATTCCTTAAATTTTTTCTATACAAGTGTTTACATAAAACTTCAAATTAAAAATTTAAATCGATAACTTAATATATCTCTTTTTTAAAGATTAATAGTTCTTATTAAATTATTGATAAATTTTTATGAATTGATTATATTATTATTGATTAATTGTTTACATATTTTGATTTAATCATTAAACTTTATCAATTAATCAATTTGATTTTTGATTTTAATTTTTAATATAATGTTATTAGGAAAGTACATGATGAATTGGACCAAAGAACCCTACTTAACTAAATGATATAAATACCTAAAAAAACCTCTTAAATTATTTAAAAAAATTTAAATAAACTTTTGTTTTTTTATTGTGTTGAATCAAATCCTTATATTTTTATTTTAAGTCCAATAACCTCTTATAATAAATGGTTCATTAATTGTTATTAAGCAAAATATTACTTATCATTCAATACCATGTGATGTTGATGTAACATACTAACATGTCATTATAAATTATAATAATTTGAAAATTTAAGTGGATTCATTGCAAAAGAAATTTGTACAAACACCCCAGAAATCAGCACACCACTTACAGAACAAATCAGAGTGGTTGTAACAAAAGGAAGAGATCTCAGTTGCCTAAAAGATTATGAAAGCAAATACAACCAAGGAGACCTTATGAAGACAAAAGTAGAACACCCCTTGGTGTGGACACATCATCACTAAACAACTAAGTCATGAACCAAATCAGATCTATACAAAACAAGTAGCCATTTGTTGCCATTGAGTCAAAATAATGGCCACAGAAGACATAACAGCATGCCTACAATGAAATTATCCCAAAAGCTGTAGTGCAACAAAAATCAAGTCTACAGCTTTTACATTACCCTTGGTTCTCCACAAAAGGTTTGATAACCTCTTAAACTGTTAGTGTAAGCCCTGCAAGCAAATCGATTTTGTGTTTGTAAAACATTGCATTAATTCGTCATATCTCATATTAAATACATTATGGATATTTTATATAATGTATGAGGTATTTCTTTTTCCATGAGTTTATTTATAAAGAGTTATAAGAGACTTATGTAGATAAAGTCCTTGGAACATAATGGCCTTACAAAGAAATTAAAAAGTTTATAATGATGAGATTCTTATACATCAAAACCTTGTTCCTAAATATGTTTCTGGTCATTGTATTGTCAAGAATAAAGACATTGATAATGCTCAAAGGCTGGTACATGCTAAATGTCACGAACTACGCTCCTTTACTTAACTATGCGATAGTCCGTGCGAAGCTTAAGTGGACGTTTCCACGCAAGCCAGCTAATAACTCTTTTATATTGAATTAAACATCAACAATAGCAACAAATTAGACTAAGGCAAAGCACATTGAAATCGTAAGGCATACTAGATGCCATACACGTAACCACTGAGCCACAAAAAGAAAAATATTTTATTAATTTGAAAATAAGTACAAAGGGACCAAGACATGCCATCGTCGGGCTATAAGGGCAGCCCTAGATTATTCACTATAAACATACCTTTACCAGTGAGGTAGCTCAACAATCCGTCAACTGCTCACCCCCTACAAAGAGTTTACGAGATTTTACAAGTATTCTACTAAATCTCAACTTTCAATCTAGTGTCTCGTTCCCCTTTAAAAGTCCTCCGAAAGGTTATTTTTATAGAACTTTGAAGTTAGGCCAAGTTTGGTGAAGAAAGAAGTCAATTTCAGCTGAGATTTTCTAATCAGACTATGTGGGCCACAGCCTTGCCCAATTAATTAACAGAAATCATAATTGCTTTAGGACTGCTACAATATGTCAACTTCAATAAGAATTTTGACCACCTTTCAGGCTAAATTAGGTGAAGTGGTAAACATAAAAGTTGTAGCTTTTTCTCTTAGCTTTCCAATGTTCTAAGAATCAATTCATTTGGAGCTCTGTAGAGGGAGTTATGGCTGAAATACCAAAACATATGTAGTGAAAGTCTACACCTCAAAATTGCTCTTCTTCTTCCACTAAATTTCTTCTTTCATCAAACACCTACAAAATCAGAAATAAATCAATAATAACCTATCTTAATCACATTAACACCAAATTAAGTATAAAATTAACAAAGATTAGATTGACTCACCTAAATTAACTAATTTAAAATAATTAAATAAAATCAACTAATTTCTATGCATTACTAAAAGAACAAAGCTAAATTACTATCAAAATTAAGCTCAAATAACTCTATTTCATAGAGTTATCATCTACCAATAGCCATTACAATGCTTGAAATGGGGATATTCCTTTCCTAAAGGGTCTTTCCCCTTAAAAACTTAATAAGTATTTCTAGAGATGTCACCACGAGCCATTACAATGTTTGAAAGGGAGACATTTCCCGTACAAGTACAAAATACTCAATCTCTTAGACAACTCTATGTTGTTATAGTTCGATACAAAGTTGGCTCATGACATCTCTTCCACTCAATCTGTCGACATCCTCGTTGATTGGTAGGCTTGAAATTCTTCAATCTTTTGCTAAAAGGCGCAGAGATCTGCTTCATTCTCCCAAGTGATCTCATTTGGCACTAAACCCAAAACCTTTCCATCTCACCAAGTACTCATGTGTTGGTCATCGGTTGATTATCGTCGTCCTCCCTACCAAAAGCTCCTCCACTCAGCACTGCGATGGTGGCTTGGTGCTGATGGCTACTTTTGTGGCTCAACTCCTGCTTGCATTTGTTGGATCTACATGAAACAACTTCAGGTTGCTGATAAGAAACACGAGGTGTACCTTTATCCCCTTAGGTAAATCAATCTTGTAAGAAGTCTTTCCCACCTTGGCTATAACCGATAGTGAACCTTTATACTTCCATACTAGTCTTTAATCTCTCTTCCTTAAGAATCGAAGTTGTTCGGGTACCAACTTCACCAGCACCAGGTCTCCCACCTTAACGTGTTGCTCCTTTCGACCTCTATCTGTCCACCTTTTCATGCGACTGGAGGCTTTTTTTAAATAGGCTCTGGTGATTTCAGTGTTTTGTCTCTACTCCGTAACAAAGTTAAACACTTGGGGACTCTTCCCACTATACGATTCCATTGAGGTATGGGCAAGTCTAGGTTGTTGTCCGATGATGACCTTGAAAAGGGTTCTATTAGTGATTGAGATCTTTTGTGAATTGAAACATAGTTGAGCCACATCTAGTAGGTTGGGCCAATTCTTCTGGTTCGCCTTTACAAAGTGTCATAGATATTCTTCCAATAACCTATTGAAGCGTTCTATCTGACCATCTGTTTGTAGGTGATAACTAGAAGATATGGCCCAAATAATTTGAAAAACTCTTTCCAGAAAAAGCTTGTAAACCTTAAATCTCTGTCGCTAATAATGCTCTTAAAAACAACCCAATATTTTACCCCATGTTTAAAAACCATACGAGGCATGTCTTCAGCAGAGCCAAACTTCTGCACCAAAATGAACGTCGCGTATTTGGAAAAACAGTCCACCACTACCAAGATCGCTATCATATCTCCCACTTTAGGAAGTCCTACAATAAAGTCCAGAGAAATACTTTCCCACGATTTGGTTGACACTAGTAGAGGTTCAAGCATTCCAGTCGGTCTCTGTTTGTTTACTTTGCTCTGCTGGTAAATTAGGCATGTCTTCGTATAATCCATCAAGTCTTGTGGCATATGAGGTCAATAGTAACCTTATTTCAATAGGGCAATGGTTCGCTACCAACTTGGATGTCTTGCCCAATGAGTGTCGTGACATTCCCGTATTAATTTTTGCCTAAACTCCCCTGCTCTTGGAACAAATATGCATGGTCCTTTCGTTAATAGCAGTTCATGTTCCACTCAAAAGTATTTTGACTTTCCACTATTCACCAACTTCATAATGGCCATTACTTGCAGATCTCGATACAAGTTTTCTTTAATAAGATTACGGATATCTGTGGTCACTTTACTGGCTGTCATTGATGCGATTACCCTTAGGGTTTAGGAATTTGACCTTCCTACTGAGGGCGTTTGCCACAAGGTTCGCCTTTCTAACTTTATACTCAACGGAGAAATCAAACTCGACTAGGAACTCTTACCATTTCGTTTGCTTAGCTGTAAGTTTTTGCTATGTGAGAAAATAATTTACGATTGTGTTATCGGTCTTAATCACGAATTGCGATCTTAACAAGTAGTGTTGCCAGGCCTGTAAATAGTGAATCATTACTAGTAGTTATTTCTCCTATGCCTTGTATCTTCTCTCAGCATCATTCAATTTTTGACCTTCGAACACAATTGAGTGTTCTTCTTGTAATAACACTACTCCGAGGATAAAGTTTGATGCATCCGTTTGTACCTCAAAGGGCTTTGCAATATTGGGGAGTGATAAATGGGATCTATCATCATCGCATCTTTCAAGTCTTTAAAGGCTTCTTAGTATTGCAGTGTCTAACTCCACTTCTGTCTTTTTTTTTCAACATTTCTATCAGTGTTACTATCCTTCTTGAATATTCTTCCATAAATCTCCAGTAATAATTTGCTAGCCCTAAAACGAATGAAACTCAATTGTATTCTTAGGAGTGGTCCACTCTTTGATAGCCTTCACCTTCTGTATATCCATCTTAATGTGCCCTTGTTCAATTATATGGCCAAGGAATTGAATTCGAGTTTACGCGAATTCATATTTATCCCTTTTCACATACAATTAATTACTACGCAGCCTTTAGAAGACCTGCCACAAGTATTGTTGATGCTCCTTCAAGGTTGAACTGTACACTACGATACTATCCAAGTAGATTACCATGAACTTGTCCAGATAATCATGAAACACCTGATTCATTAATTGATTAGTCCAAAACGCATAATAAGAAATTCAAATGTGCCATACCACGTTACGCAGGTGGTTTTCAATTCATCTCCTTTAGCCATTCTTACTTGATGGTATCCCGATCTCAAATCTAATTTGGAGAAGTACTTTGCCCAACTCAACTCGTCAAATAGATATGCTATAAGAGGGATAGGATATTTATTCTTAACTGTGCCTTTTTTCAGAGCTTGGTAATCCATGCATAATCATAAACTCCCTTCATGTTTCTTTTGAAAGAGTATTGGGGCCTCAAAATGTGCCTTTGATGGTTAGATAAATCCGGTTTGAATCGACTCGTCTAATTGTTTCCTTAGGTTCGGTAACTCTGAGGGAGCCATCCTGTATGGCTCTTTTGCAAACGGCTTGATTTTTTGGAGTAATTCTATCTTGTGATCGATAACTCGTCGAGGTGGTAGGATCGTGGGTAGTTGTTTTGACATCAAATCCTGAAATTCTTCCAAAACCAGTTTCACTTCTTCGGGTATTGAATTTGTGTTATCTTCGCTTTTGTAGATGAACATGGCCACGTATGAGGGCTCACCTTTCTTGATCCCCTTCTTAAACTGTATAGCTGATATAATCCTCTTTTCACTCTTGGGTAGGATTATAGCCGGTACCACACATAGTCGTTCTCTAAAGAACATTAGACAACTCGCAGTAAGGAAAGGGATGCGTTGTGCTTTCATCATAAAATCCAAGCCTAAGACAAAATCAAAGTCATCTATAGTGACTACAGTCATGTTCACATTCCCTTCTTAAGAGCCAATCTTAACATTTACGTTTTTAGAGTTCCCCATAATAGCTAAAGCTAGCGAGTTAACTGCTTTCATCTGCCCAAAATCTTTCTCAACTTTAAAACCGCATCTTTTTACGTCTTTCAGGGTGATAAAGGTGTTTGAGGCCCCTATGTCAAGCATGGTGTAGACACCTTATTTTGTTTGGACAATTTTTTTATTATAGTTTATATAATTTTATCTTTCATTGACATTATGCTATTTTATTAACTTAGTTGTAAGTTTAATTAAAATTAAGCCATTTTAAGCTTCTTAAGCCCAAAACTAATATGGGTTTGATTTTAAATTAGACATTTTTTACTTTTAAAGCCCCAAAGACTCATAAACTAACAAATCAAAATTTAAAAAAAAATTAATTAAATCAAAAAATAAAAAAAAGGAAAGGTTGTGGCAGCTGCCTGACTAACTACCATGGCAGCCTATCAAGAGGCTATCACCTCCCTACTACATAAAGCCACCCTCGACTCTCTCTCCAACCCACTTTTAGCCTAGAACACATGATTACCCCCTTTCTCTATTGTCCAAAAATATGAACAACTGGGTTTTATAAAAACCCTCAAATTATAAAAGAAAAGGGAGAGGAAAAAAAGGAAAAAGAGGATTTTTTTTTTTAAGAAAAAGTCTTGAAAAAAAGAAAAAAGAGATAGAGATGTTATCCCTACTAAAAAAAAAGCAAAATATAAAAAGTAAAAACCCTAACTTCTAGCAACCTCATAACTATAAACACAAACCAAAAAATAACATTTTTTTTAAGTCTCGTTTCTCTTAAATCTAGGAGAAAATAGAGGTTTTTTGAAAAAAAAATAATCTGATTAAAGGGTAAAAGACATTGAAAGGAATCTTTAGTGAAATTTTAAGGATTTTTGGACACCGGTGACGACAATGATGGCCGATGGTAGTCACCGGTCAGTATTTGGGGTGGCCAGATTTCTTTTAAAAAAAGGAGAGAATGATGGTTAGAGAGAGAAAAATGATTAAGGAAATGAGGGTGGAGAGAGAAAAATAAGTTTAAATAGTTAGGGTTGGGTAAGAAAAGGCACCAAAACTGTGCCGTTTTAGGAAAGTGAGAGTGAAAAAAAAAGGAATGGGAAAGAGAGAGAAAGAAGTGGGAAAGAAAACAAAGAAAAGAAAGAAGAAAAAACAAAAGAAAAAATAGAAAAGAAAAAGCGGGGGCAACTAAGGCACCAAAAAAAGAGAAAGTGGGTCATCTAAAGGATGACGCCTAAATAGAAAGAAAATCCAAAAAAAAGTGAAATAGATGAAAAGAATGGGATGTCTCATAGAAAAGGCCCAATGAAAGAAAAAAGAAAAGAAGAAAATAAAAAAGGCTCAACAAAAATGGAAAAAAGAAGTGGAGAAGGTCCAAATTCGTGGAGGCCTAACAATAGTGTAAAATAATGGACTCTTGCCTAGTCCATTAAAGGTGAATTTCTTGAAGCTCTTATTTTATTTTATTTGAAGTTTATTCTATTTCATTAGTACGTTTAGCATGAAAATAGCTTCA
Source organism: Theobroma cacao (assembly GCF_000208745.1). Taxonomy (NCBI): domain Eukaryota; kingdom Viridiplantae; phylum Streptophyta; class Magnoliopsida; order Malvales; family Malvaceae; genus Theobroma; species Theobroma cacao. The sequence continues at coordinate 28,881,006 of NC_030850.1, read as the reverse complement.
ATGTACTTAGATAGATGCAAAAAAATAAAAAGATGAAATATTTAGCTATATAAAATATACATAGGCAAATATAACAAGGTAATAATAAAATATTTAACTATAATATATATATATATATATATATATATATAGNAAGTAATAATAAATAATTAATATATAATATATATATATATATATATATATATAGAACACCACAAGAAAACAATTTTTTTCCGATAGAAAAAATTTCGTTGGAAATTTTAACTTTTTCCAACAAAAAATTCCTTCAGAAAAAGCTTGTTTTTTGGTAGTGGAAGAAATATGATAAAAAAATCTTTTGGTTATTTTGAATTAACTTATTGATGGAGTTTCACTCGGGGATGCGAAGAGTCACGTTTCGAAATGATTTTCTAGGTGTGAAATTTGATTAGGATTTTCATCAAAGTGTTGGCATAAATTCTAATTTTATATTCCAAAACTCCATTAATTCAAAATAACCATTTTAAAATCTAATAAGAATAAAAGGCATTTAATTAAAATAAAATATCAATTATATAATCACAAAGTATAAAATTAAATTTTATATTTATAAATTTATTCATTTTGCATCGTTTATTATTTTGCATTGCACAAGATTTGGTTTTTTACCAAAGGGTATGAAAACTCAAATGATGGGATTTTCTCGAAAAACTTATAAAGATGAGCTCTTTCGGGGACATTCTTAGGTGAGGAAAACTTTGAGACTTCACCAAAGTGTTGGGATGGTTTATGAATGATTTTTCGATACAAGGTTTTCACTTCCCATTGTTTAAAATTGATAAATTATGACATCATTTTATAATTGCATTATGTGTACTTGTAAAACTGAATAAAATGCTTTAATTTGCTAATAAAATAAAGAATATAATAAATAAACAAAGATTAGGGTAACATAAGAATAAAATTAAAAGTTAAGGTTAATATAGGATAACATGTGATTAAATTGTATTGTTCATGGAACGGGCATCAAGAGGGCGCTAATCCTTCCCTGTGTGTAACTGTACTCCTAAACCCACTCTAAAATTCGCAAGCCAATTTATTGTTCTTTCGAAGGATCTAAAATCAATTTAGTGACTTGTCGACTAGAACAAAATCAATTGGTGGTCAATCTCACCTAAACAAAAAAGATTGGTGGTGACTCCCAACATTTCCTACGTTTAGCGGTCAGGTTATTGGACTTGCATGTTACAACACATGTCTTTGGTTCTTTTCTCATTTAACAACACCTCTACATACATTAAACCTCGTTTGGGCCCCTTCTAATTGTGCTTGTGAGGTGCTAAAGAAATAAATGGAACCCATTCATACTGGCTTTTCCTCGACTTTTTCGACTATGGTGTAAGGTAGTGGTATCTCAGCATTGGCAATGCATATTTCACTAAGAGCTGCTCGATGAGGATAATCAACTACTCAATGTGATTCTCTGCATAAAAAACAAGATATCGAAGGTCGTGGCTTGAAGTTCCATTCTTATTGATTCTCGGTTGGGGTTAGTCTTTATCAATTGGTCTCATATCGTCTCCTCTACTTGAGGGTTTACTAATTCTCTAAAATTTTACTCTACTATTTGAGCTAGAGCTACTAGTCCTAGATGGAGGGTCTTTCCTTTGTTAGAGTTTTCACTATAATCAGTAAGGCACTCGACAGCCGTCATTGTCGAAGTCACATCTTATACCTTCTGTCCCTGTAGCTTCGTCCTTGCCCATGGTTTCAAACTCTCGAGAAAATAAAACAGTCTATATTTTTCAGTCATATCCTTGATATCTAGCATTAAAGTAGAGAAATTCTTCACGAACTCCCACACTGATCCCATTTGTGACAACTCCCATAACTTTCGCCTCGCCATATACTCAACATTCTCAGGGAAAAATTAATTGTTCAGTTCTTGCTTGAGTTCCGCCCAAGTGTTGATGCGGCACTCACCATCAATGAATTTGAAACTTCACCATAACTTCGCATCCCTAACAAGATACATTGAAGCCATCGTCACTTTGTCCTCTTTCAACTATGTGCGTACAACTCAAAAATATTGCTCCATATCACAAAGGAAGTTCTCTAACTCCTTAGCATCTCTGCCCCCTTCGTATCACTTGGGCTCTAGCACTTTAGCCCTTTTACCTCGATCTACTAAGTTTGCACTAGCATTGCCTGCAACAATAACTAAAAGATTTACCTGAGCTTTTAATTCTCCAATTTCACCTTGAAGAGTGCTCAATGCATCCCTAGTCTCATCATTCAAAGTATTAATCATCTCATATAGTTACCGCTAGACTGTCTCAATTTCATCTATTCATTCGTGTGGGACTATCTGAGCTTTTACTGCAGCCACCGCGGCCTCTAGCTCATCAATCTTTTGATGGTCCTCTAGTGAACTCTGCGTAGTCATCATGTTTTCTCTTTAGCTCAGCACGTCTTGCCTGTGCTCTGATACCAACTATTATGAACTTGAGTTCATCAACCCTAAACTCTTTGCTTAAATATACGATTGTCCGTGCTGCACTTGAGTGGACGTTTACAAGCAAGCTAGCCTATAACTCATTTATATTTGATCAAACATCAACAACAACAACAAATTACATTAAGGCAAAGCACATCAAAACCATAAGGCATACCGAATACCATATATGCAACCACTGAGCCACAAAAAAGAAAATATTTTATTAATTTGAAAATGAGTACAAAGGCACCAAGACATGCCATCGTCGGGCCATAGAGGCAACCTTAGCTAATTTGCTACAAACATACCTTTACTACTGAGACAATCCAATAATCTGCCGACTGCTTACCCCTTATAAAGAGTTTACAAATTTTTACAAGTATTTTACCAATAACCATTACAATGCTTGAAATGATGATATATCCTTTCTAAAATGTCTTTCCCCTTAAAAACTTAACAAGTTTTTCTAAAGATGTCACCACGAGACATTACAATGTTTGAAAGGGAGACATTTCCCTTACAAATACAAAAACTCAATCTCCTAAACAATTCTACCCTGTCATAGTCCGATATAAGGTTGATTCATGACACTGAACCTCCTAACTTTGAAAGTAAGTAACTGATCTCATAGGTTGAAGTACGCGAGATACTTGGGGATAGTATATGGGTGTTGGTCAAAAAATAAGTTCACTAAACATGACCTGATATGAAAGTTTCATTTTGTATTTCACTCATGTGTCTATAGAAATACCATCATATGTCAGTAGTATAAGTAACCTTAGACTTGTGATACTAGGTCATCTTGTATGTGAATTGTCATGCTTTGATTTCACCTGTATGAGTTTGGAGGCAACTAGATGCCTAAACATGGCGCTTTTGGGTATGGCATGAAGCATGCAAAGATGAATGAGTAATCCAAAAAGGATTCATCACCCCAAGTGATTTGAAGGGGACATATCTCATTTGCTCTTGGCTTATATTGATTAAAAGTCCTTAGCCAAGGCAATCTTGATAGGTAAATATGAAAGCTGCAAGACTAATATGGATAAGTTAGAAAGTAGACACTGAGTCAGGCTTATTATTTATCCAAGATATATGAAGAAATGATTGAATTACACTAAGATACTGTACTCTGAAAGGTTAATCAAACCATATTGACTCTTTTGACATTTGGGTGGTCATAATGTATTGTTAGATGTCGCTCATGATTTATAAATATAAAGATAAATTCTTAGTTGTTTTAATTTATATTTATTATCAACATGTTAGGTACTTAATGGGTCACACACAGAAGGTGAATTGTCAAAATTAATTTGAGTTCAATTGGATGTGATCAATTGATTTTATAAAGGCTTAATCTAATTAGGTATTGGGCTAAATCAAATATGATTTGATGGAATATTAAAAAAAAGCCCAATTAGCCCAAGACATTTTTCGATCCTTGTTGGATATGAAGTAGGTCAATTTACTCTGTAAAAGAATCCTTTAGCTTTATTTTGAACGTACAGATGAGTCTTGTTTTAGTTTCTCATCTGTTGAGATATGATCACATCCAAAAAGAGAGAAACACAATGGAGCTCAAAGTTGAGAGTTTGCTAGCACAATTTTTGGCTTAGGAATTCATGCACTCTTAGTGAAGAGATTTCGGCAAGTCATTGTGTGGATCACCATTAGAGGTGGGACAATTGTGCTGTTATGGTTTGATAAGTCTTAGTTGGTGTACAAAAGTAAAAAACCAAAAGCCAAGAAAGACTCCACTAAAGAAAGCAGACATCAAACTTTCAGGTATATCGAAATGTTTCTTTTGTGATTTTTCTAGATTAGTTTCAATTTAAGTAATCCATGGCTTAAGGGATTAAAATTTTAATAATTTTTCGTTACATATAATCACCTTAACATGATTTGAATCCTCTTCATAAACAGTGGCCGAGAGTAACCTTTCCAAGAAAACCCTACACAACAAACTTGTATAGCCCCTAAAATAAGCAAGGAGGCGAAAAAAAAACTAAAAAAAAAAATTCATATAGTCTGTCACACAAAGTCTCCCAAAGTTCAATTTAAGTTGCTCAGCCCTTTGAACTCTTGTTTTAGAAAGATTATTAGCTACTTTGTTGGTTGTCCTTGGGATTTCCTGATTTCCTATTTTTTAACTTTGGCTTTATATCATTCTATCTGCATAATGGTGGCTCGAAGTTTCTATGGTTCTTCCTCGAAATCGTTAACCCATTTCACAACATTTGTTGAGTTGCTTTCCAACACTAGTTCATGTGTTAAAGCCCATTTGTACACTGCAAAATCTGAATAGTCTTCCATATTGCTAACTACTCAATTGTGTTAGCATCTTTCACACCTACAAATAATAGAAAATAAAAGTATCCCACCGTTTCAAGGTCTTTTTTACATAAAAATAGCAAGCTACCTCTATATTGAGCAAAACCTTTCTTATCAATATTTCTTTTACAGCCACTTCTTAACAAGTTGCCAACAAAACACCTCCACTTTATACTGAGTAAGGCCCTTCCATATTTGTTTCCAATAATCAACCATAGTGTTCGAAGCTAACAAGACACTTCTATAAAATGATTTGGAGCTATAAATCCCGCTACGAGTTCCTTTCCATATGACCTTGTCTTCAAAATCTTTCCTTAGGGCTTGCTCACCAATTGTTTTCAAGAATTCACTCCATTGTCCAAGTTTCCAACCGAACATGGGTCTCTTCAGGTTCACCCTCCAATGCTATTCGTCATCATTCCATTAACCAAACTCTTTAATGCCTCATCTTTTTTAGTAGATGAGGCAAACACTCTCGAAAGTTTGTATCATAGCACAACCTGTTCAATCCAATGATTGTTCCAAAATTAATATGCTTCTAGTTCCCTAACAACACTCCCAACCCTTCTTTATAAGTGCTAGCTTAACCATTTGAAGTGATGAATGGTTTGATGATATTTTTCCACACCCCGTAAGTCATCCTAGTGCTTGCTACCACTGAAATCAAACTCTTTTGCCATTACCTTACTTTTTTACTAGTATGTTCCTCCACAAGCGATCATTCTTGTCAGCGAATCTTCAAATACATTTATTTATTATAACTCTATTTTTGAGATTAAGATCAACCAACCCCAAGCAGCCAAGATCTCTATAAGGGCAAATGGATGACCAATCTACATATTAAGTTCTTGTTTCGATGGTACTTCTCGTAAAAATCACCATTGTATTTTATTGAGAGTCTCTTTCACCCCTTATGGCATTTGGAAAATCAACATGTAATAGGTGGATTGATAAACAAAAATTGACCTCAAAATTGTAACTTTTCCTCCCACGGAAAGAGTCTTAGATTTTACTATAGCAAGCGGAGCTTCAGATTTCTCTATAATTAAGTCCCATATGTTGTTTGAGTTGGTCGCATCCCTTAACAGAAGTCTAAGGTAAATTGTTGGGAAAGTACCTGTTCTACATAAAATTCTCCTAGTCCATTCTTGTATTCAGCCTTCTTTCATGTCAATGTCGTAAAGGCAACTTTTATGGAGATTACATGATCATGTAAAATTTTTCAAACCTCAAGTTAGCATCATATGAATATAAATGACAAGTAACATTTTAATTAATAACAATTAGTCAATTGTTATTTGATTTAAAGTAAAAATTTACAGTTTTTATTGAATACAAAAAAAAATGAAAAACTTATTTGAATTTTCTTAAATAGTTTAAGAACGTTTTTAAATACTATGTTTCACTAAATTATGCTCATTTTTAAAACAACAACAATAAAAATGTGCATAGTAATAGTAGTAAGGCATAATATATAAAAAAGCTCCTAAACTATGTAAAAAAATTCAAATCAATTGTTATACTTTAATTGCGTTCAATTAAGTCTTTATACTTTTATTTTGAGCTAAATAAGTCTTTTTACTTTTATTTCGAATCAAATAAATCTTTATAAATAATTATTAACTTAATAAAAATATCATTTGTCATTTTATGATGCTTGACGTTGACATGACATATTAACTTATTATAAATGATGATAATGTGGCAAGTTGATATATAATAATTAATAATGACGTAACATGCTAATTTAGCATGACAACATAGTTATGTGATATTTTTTACTTTTCATATTAACGCTATATCAATGTCATGTAGATATAAAATAACAAGTGGCATTTCGATTAATAACAATTAGTTAATCATTAATTATAAGAGCTTATTTGACCCAAAATAAAAACACAAAAACTTGATTAAACCCAATAAAAGAAAAAGAACTTATTTGAATTTTCTTACATAATTTAAAAGTTTATTTGAGCATTATGTCTAATAATATCAACAACAACAATAATAAACAGTAAGGGTACGTTTGGTTTGCAAAATGAAATAGAAGGAGAATAGAATCTTTATTCTGTAGAAATAGAATAAGGGAGATATAGCTATTATATAGTTTGGTTCATAGGAATGGAATAGGATAAGAATTATTATAATGATTTATTTCGATGATTAGTTGACAGAAATAGTTTTAGGAATAATTAAGAAATAAGTGGTAAATCAAAAAATACCCTTTATTAAAATTAAAGAATTTATTTTGTTAAAAGATAAAAATATTCTAAGTAATTAAATAAAAATACCTTTTACTATAATTAAATAATATTTAGACTAAAATACAAACATATTTTTATTATAATTTAATAATATTTTGTATTAGAAAAAAGTTAAACTTTTTAGTATAATTAAATAATATTTAACATTAAAAGATAAAATATATTTTTCATTAAATTTAAAAAATACTAAATATTATTTTTTATTACGTTTATTATTTCAAATAATAATATTAAATAATATTTTTTATAATATTTATTATAATTAAATAATATCTAAATATTTTATTTTATTTTTTTCAATAAAGTAAAAAATTTTGCTGTCTTCTGTGCTTTTCCCCACCACCACCACCCAATTTGGGCCTATGGAGTAACACTTTGGGAGCATTACCTTGACCTTGTGTCTTTTGTGTTCTAGTTATCAATTCCGCTTTCTTTGCCTTTTTCTCGTCATTATCTTTCTTGATCTTCTCCTTGATTTCACGAAATGCAACTTCTCGGGTAGCATCTCGCACTTGATTGGAAATGAATGGCGGAGCAACACATAAGAGAGAGTGGATAGTAGTGGAGCGCAGCAGTAGTACCGAAAGCTAAAAAAAGGGAGTTGCTTTAGAGAGAGAAGGAGTAAGGAAAAGCGAAAAAAAAAAGTTTAGTATTATTTTATAAGGTAATTTTTAAATTATAAAAATATATTTTTATCTAATTAATTTTTTTTTCGTATTCTCAATAATTCGGAATAATTATTATCAAATGGATATTGATAATGACTATTTAAATCCCTAACCATTTCATTGAACCAAATACAGTTTTTATCTCAAAAATAAAAATAAGAGAGTAATGATTATTCCATTCCCCCAACCAAGCTCGCCCGAAAAGGAATGGAAATCAATTCACATTAATGCCCATATGGGGAGAATTAAATGCTGGAGTTATATTTTTGTTTTGAACCCTCCTGAGCTAAAACCAATTCATATCACTGCCCAAGCCAATTAATCTCAACTTGTCAGACATACAGTCAGAAAATTTAATTAAGAATCAGACAAGCAATAGTCGGCAAAAAATCCTCTAAAATAGAACAATTGGAAATAAATTTCATGTTCCTTGTAAAGTTTCAGCAAGAATCCAATTCTTGTGACTAACAACGTACGCCCTTTTTGGAAACACAGAGGTCCTTATCCGACAACATTAAACTCAATTGAAAATTTTTATCAGGAGGGAATTTTCCTTAAAGAAATTTCAACTAATTTGAAATGTATTGAAGTGTACAACGAGATGTCATCATCTCTTTTTTTTTTTGGCCCCCTCAAATACCCTAATTATGTACTCTAATAACTAAACACACACACGCATATAAATATATATATATATATATATGCAACTATGAACATATATATGAAGAGAAAATTACCCTGAATATTAATTTAGAATACAATTACTCTCATAAACCCTAGTGATGAAGCATTATATCCCAACATATGGTTTACTTTGGAAGGACATAGCCAGCAAAAGATTAATTAATTTATACAGATAACCATATAAAAGGAGAGATAATGTGGAAATGTTTTAGTAAAAGAAGGTAGAAATGACAAAAATTGATGAAGCTGTCCGGGGGCGACGTTCAAATTCGATACTCAATAGGCTGCAATGCGAGCACATTGAGCGGGAGGGAGGATGGTAAGGTGGCGTTTTGAAACGTCACCAATACCAATTCATGTTCCTTGACCTTTTATCCTGCGTTTGCATTTCTGGGAATTGATTGCATTTCTTTCTTTGGAGCAAAACCTTAACAAAAATGAGTCATGACTCGTGACCACACATTTTACCATTAGTTCATTGATGACATACTCGCTCTGCATATATGACAACTCATCCTGACTCGGTGGGGCTCCCATTTCCTAAATATTGCCCTCAAAATCCACCTATCATTTTTGGAAGTATAGTTGTAAATTGGATACGTTTGCCCACTCTTGTAACGAATCTCAAGTGCAGGTGTCGCTTGAAGCCAAACGCTCTCAATGCAGCCAATTATTATATATATGGTGTCATTTTGTCACACTAAAAACTACTCTCACAAGTATCAGCATTCTGGCAAGTTACTTTCATCTTTTACCAAAACTTCTTTTAGTTACACTCCCTCTTTTCCTTCATTCTTTGCCATGCATATATATATATGTATTATATAACAACTTCCTAATCGTTTGATCTTTCTGTTGCAGGGATTTGTTAAGGATTCGGTGATTTTTATCTGAAGATGAGGACTGTTGTGTTTGTCAATAGCATCGATGAAGGTGAAATCTTGATGCCACAATTGCTTTTGCACGATTTAGTCCACTGTTTGATTGGTTTTTGATTGTAAATGTTTACGTTCCTTTTTCATTTTTATGTACCATACTTTCGTCTGGTTGATTTACTTCTTCTTCGTTATAAATTCATATGAGACTGTTGATTCGTATACTAGCAATCTTGATCATATGCTTTTATATATATATATATGTAAATCAATCAGTTTTTTTCTTTTGGTTTTTGTTTTTTAACCAATATCAATCCAAGTCATTCTATATCTTTTCGTCAGTCTTGTCTCAAAATTTGTGAAAGATGGTTACTGATCGCTAATCTGCTTCCTGATTGCTCTTCAAAAATGTATATACATCAAGATTATATTTTGATTTTCCCCTAAACTATGTTTTTTGACAAATCTCTATGTCAAATTTTATTGTCTTGATCTATCACATATGCATCTTAATAGTTTATTGATCAATAGTTATTTACGCGCCAATTAACGATCATTTAAATTTTTATCTGATTAGCAGTTAAGTGGCCGTTTATTTGATTAACAGTTATTTACGCGCCAATTAACAGTCAATTAAATTTTTATTTAATTAAAAGTTAAGTGGCGCGTGAATACACGGCGCGTGAATATCACAATAATAATAAATCTATTGTACTTGCAAGACAGTAATAATAAAATATCATTGATAAGGATTGAATTATTTAAATAAGGTAAGATCTATGATTTTTTTGCTTGTATAGCTATCATCTTGATCAATAAATTACAATCAATTATTCCTTTTGAATTCTGAAATCGTACTATGTATAAATATTTATCAAATATAATTAGCAGTTGACTACATATGCCCTAGTTTAATTATTAACCTTCAATGAATTTGTAGTGAAATTTAAAATCAATTTGCATTCATTTTTCTTAATAGATGAAGCTGCATATTCACCGGAGCCGACCATTTTACCAAATCAAGTTCAGACCACCATCTCCAAGGATACTGCAAAGCCTGAATCAGGAGGTGTCGTGCAACCCACCCCACTGAACGGAGATAACAAAGATGAAAAACAGCAGCCTGACCCCGGTGTATGGTTTACTAATTTTACTGTACTTATCACTGCTTAACATGATGCTTTGTTAAAATGAAGCCCATGATATCCACTACTTACCTATTTAATTATAAATGAACAGATGGTCATGAGAGCTAGGAAATGGATTGGAGTCCTGGTTTACAAAGAATCTGATGATGGCTCCAAACATATGGGCGAGGTTGTGGATTACTCTGAGGAAACTGAATTGTACAAGGTCATGCGTTCTTCATTATTACAATAGTTTTAACTTTCCAAATCAATGCCTTCTAGGATTTTGTCTGAAATGGGATCTCTTTATGTATCCTTCATTTCTCGTAAAACATGACGTTTTTTCTTGGTTCCTTATTACACCCATTGTTATTGCAACTCAACATCTTTGTTTTTGCAGATTGAATATGAGAATGATGTCTCTGAGGACCTGGATTATGAAGCATTACTGCCGATTGTAGCCCCTCCACCGGTAGTTTGCCAATATCTGGAAAGCATTGGTCCTAGGTAAATCACTAAATTAAGATGGCTAAGCAGCATCACTACATTAAAATCTTTGTGATTAATGCGGACATGGTATTTTTAACTATATTTTAATGCTTGATGACATGTTGTTTCCATTTGGTGTTTCTTGTTTCTCATGTAACTCGCACATTATACTATATATTTGATTGACTGATATATTAATTAACAATGTCAAATTAAACCTTGAACTCTAAACTATAAAGACTTCATGTACTATTTGTATGGTTACGTACTAAAGGTTTTGATCAAAACTTATATGGTTGCATGTTTGCCTTCTCAAAATGTCCATACATATTGGTTACTAGCTAGGATCGAAACTTTTGATGTGTGCATGATCTCTGCAATATTCAAGCCTTGAACTGATTAGAATTTGAAATGTTGGCTCAGTGAAAATGAAAAGCGAAAGAAGAAACGGCATCTGTCAGACACAACAGTGCCAATTCATCCGAGAAGGCCTGCCGCCCCAGTCGAGCCCGAACCCAAAAAGAGGAAGGCCAAAAAACCTGCGGGTTCTGCCAGCACCTATGTGCCCCTGGCATATAGAGAGACCAAGAAGGATGCCTATTACTACTATTATTAGTAGCTGCAGTGTGGTTAATTTCACAATCCTTGCTTGGAGTCATTGCTGAGGATGATCGATCTTGGCTACGGGTTTAATGCTTATTCTTTCTGTGTGTAGGTTGGACCAAGGAGCTCTTGGGATGCTGCTCAAGGGATTCTAATTCAATCGCAACTTTGCAATCAAGTGCTGGTTATATTCGCCTATGTGTGTTTTCGCTCCAGTTTGTAACATCGTCTAGTATTAAAACTCTAGATTTATTCCCGTTTCTCTTCGGATTGCTTTGCTGTTTCAAGTTGTTTTAATTTCATGTCTTTGTTGTTAGCATTGAGATTGCAAGGAGATGACCTTGTGCTTGGATTAATGTCTGAGATATTATTATGGATTTAAGTTTGAGATATTATGATTATGGATTTGATTCCTCAAGGCTATGTCTTTTAGTAGCTAGTTGGTACTTAACTTTTTAATAATAACAATGTCATTACTAAAAAAGAGAATATTTACCACAAAGATATTCATTATAATATATATATATATATATATATATATAATCAAACAATCATTTATTAAATTATCTCTCACTCGATTACACACCCAATTCTTCATTATTTTCATTGTTAAAAAAGTTCTTTGAACATTTGCAGTCATAACAAGATCAAGACTAATTTACTAGGAAAAAAAAAACTAGTGGATAAACAAGCAGTTTCTCCTTTGTCCGCACTAGTTTTTTGACAAGATAACCAACCTCGCATGTCAAGGATACAAGATCACTACTAACCATTGCTGTAAACTCAAGAGGATAAACCTAGGTGCAAATTTTAGACTTTTGTAACTTTACATTATCTGTTGACACAAGCCTGGCAATGCATGTAAAAAACGTTAAGGTAAGTTCAAATTCAAATTTATGTTTTAGGGTTTAGACTAAGAGAATTCTAGACTTTTCCTAATTGGGTTTAGTACATTAACTTATGATTTTGTCACAGCCGAACGAACTCCATAAACACTGAAGAACATGACATTGCCATGAACACAATTGGTTTTAAGTGGCCTTAATTGGTATGAAGAGTCAAAGGATATGGGTTAATGGACAAATTTCATGTATACAAAAGCAACATGGGGATCTACGGAGAAAGAGTTGGTATTGGACCAGGAGGCACTGCTTAGGCTTTAAGGTTGTTGTGCTGTGAGTAAGAGCGTAATCAAATTGAGTTGAGTCGAAACAGTGCATGATCTGGAGCTTGAGCTCCACTCCAAACTCGTAGCTCAAGCTACATCGAGTATTATTTTTCTGGCTCGTGCTCGACTCGAGGAGGATCCCGAGCTACTTGAGCTCGCTCGACTAGGCTCATCAACTTAGCAAAAAACAAGCTCGATTAAGTCGGGTTTGGTAATTAAAAATAATTATTTTTATATAAAAAAATTTATTGGAAAATTTAATATATTTTATTATTTTGGATAAACCGTTGAAAATATTTTTTTCGAAAGAAATTTTCCATTTTCAATCTCATGTGCCTTCATTGAGCTATTTAAAAGAATAAAACTAGGGATGACGAAACTTTGATTTAAATGATTCAACTTTGTCTACTATATCTCTGGGCATTTCTGTCAGATTTCACACAACGTGAGCGACAAGAATGCCTGCTGCCGGCTTCATTCAAAAGTGTAGGCGCGAGAAATGTTCAGGCCCATTAAAAATTTATTTTGGGCTCGTAATAGAAGGATGGGTCCAAAGTTAGATTTGACTGTTCTTCCTGCGCTCACTGCGATAGCACCGTCATTACTAGTTAATTAGACACCGGACCCGAAGCGACGCTGCTTTCAACACCGAAACCGGGAAATTTGGAACTGGAATAACGATCCAACCAATTTCCCTGTTTTCTCTTTACTCTGCAAAGCCCTAATCCCAGCCAAATACCAGAAAGCATACAAACACACACAAAAAGGAAAAATCCCTAATTCTCAGAAATGGACTCACACTTAACCGCACCGAACCGCTCCCGCAGCTCCCAGACCCCATCCCCATCTCACTCAGCCTCCGCCTCCGCCACCTCCTCCCTCCACAAGCGAAAAATCGCGACCGCGGCCTCTGAGGACCACGCGCCCCCTTCCTCGTTCCCTCCGTCTTCCTTCTCCGCCGACACACGCGACGGCGCTTTGACCTCCAATGACGACCTCGAGAGCATCTCCGCCCGCGGCGCCGACTCCGATTCTGATGCTGACGACTCGGAGGACGCCGTCGTCGACGACGAGGAGGACGACTTTGACCACGACAATGATTCCTCTATCCGCACGTTCACCGCCGCTCGCCTTGAATCCGGCTCCGGAGGCGGAGGTGGCGGCTCCGGCTCGGCTCGGAACACGAAACTCAAGACTGAGAGTTCCATGGTTAAGATTGAGAATGCTGACGGAGGAAAAGACGGTGGAGCCCCCGGGTCTGGGTCAGCGGGAGCCACGGGTGCTGCCGGGGCAGGTGGTAGCTCAGTGGCGGCAATTTCAGTGAAGGAAGATGTTAAGATATTTACTGAGAATATACAGACTAGTGGAGCTTATAGTGCTAGAGAAGAAAGCTTGAAAAGAGAGGTAAAGTTTTCAACTTTCACAAAAACTAATGCACATTGCGTCTTACTTTGTTTTAATGGATTGCTTTTCTTGTGAATTATGGTATATACTTCTTACTTTTATTATTATTTTTCAATTTGCAGGAGGAAGCGGGAAGACTCAAGTTTGTTTGCTATTCGAACGATGGTGTTGATGAGCATATGGTTTGGTATCTAATTCACTTTTTCTTACGCATTCTTTTGCATTTTTTTCCCTGGAAATTGTTTTGAAATCTTCAATTGTGCATGTTCGCTCTAGTTATTACTAGCCTTTAATGGACTATGTGTTGGGGTTTTGGTTTTGGCTTTCTTGCAACACTCCATAAACCTGCGAACTGATAATTAAAAAAATTATGCTTTTGCTTTTGGTTTTTCAGGTTGATTGGATTAAAGAATATATTTGGAAGACAATTACCCAATATGCCAAAAGAGTACATTGTCCGGCTTGTGATGGACAGGTAGGAGAGGAATTTTTGAAGTCACATACTGCTCTTAAGTTTTAAATGGGAAACCTCACTTTATTATGGATTTCTTAGTTGGGTCAAACATTCGTGCATCTTAATATATGAGTATTGAGTTGCTGGTGGATATTTTTGTACACATGACATAAGCTCATGTGGAATATCTTTGTTAATTCTCCTACTGCTTCTAGTGAGTTATTCTGCCTCTTTAAATTACATAATCTTCAAGTTTGCTTCGCAATGCATTCATCAGTTGTGCATTTTGAGATCTCACTGTGCTTCTTACTTTGGATTTTGTAGAAGTCATAAGTCTGTGATGGTTATCAGACGCAATCAGGTTGTTGGTGGCATCACGTATCGCCCATACGTCAGGTAAGATTTAATACCCGTGTATCATTTTCATTGCTACTCATGTTGTTATGAGTCCAATCAAATTCTGCTCCTTATATGGTATATTCTCCTCTTTGAGATTTTTCTTCTTATTTGCTAAATTTTTGTTTTAGTATGTCTTCACTAAATATTGAGTTGTACTTCAGTTTTACAATAAACAATCTGAGATTCTTATGGTAATGACTCAATCACAGCATGGCTGTCTGTTCATTTCATTCAACAGTTTCAGAACAACTCTAATATCTTCTATGTATTTTTTTATTCTGCAGATCTACTCTTGTAGTGGATGTGAATATCTGAGAATTATTTTTCTTTCATGATGTTAATGCTTTAATTATTCTTTTAACTAATACTTCTTTCCCTGGTAAAAAATCAGCCAAAAGTTCGGGGAAATAGCTTTTTGTGCAATCACAGCAGATGAACAAGTTAAAGGTTATGGTACCAGACTGATGAATCATTTAAAACAACATGCGCGTGATGTTGATGGACTAACACATTTTCTGACTTATGCTGACAATAATGCTGTTGGCTATTTTATCAAACAGGTCTGATAATGTTTTTCCCTTGTGATTGTCCTGGTGTTTTGTTTTTTATGCTTGGCGTAGCATAAACTTACAGAACTAAAACATTTTCAGATCAATTATATACAGTATACAATCGCCTATGGTGAACTTCTTTTTGGTGGAAAATTAGGTTTAAAGTTACAAAAAGGCAAAGGTTAAGGAAGCTGTCAAGAGGATAGATCAATCCAACTGAAATGGGATTGTAAAATATTTTGTCAACTGATTAAATAGGAATTTGCTGAATGTGTTTAGGTTGTGTCACCCCTTCTGCATGGGAGAAAAATCTTCTGTGCAAATAACCTCCAAAATATAGCTAAGAATTACTGATTTTTTATAGTTGCTTCTTTTGTATAATTAATGAGCTGGGTTTGGCGTGCTATTGTTATCTGAATTGAATAAATGCAGTCTTAAGTGACTTTTTAATTTATCTACTTGCAGGGTTTTACCAAAGAGATTCACTTGGAGAAGGATCGCTGGCAAGGGTATGGTTAATGTGCAACCACACCCTTTGTCTTTCTTTTTTCCCCGTCCCTTACAGCTCAAAGGCCATTTAGTTTATGCTATTGTTAATAAATCAAGGAGTTGAAGATGTCCTTGATATCTTTCTAGGCTATGTGTAATAATGTCTTTACATTTCTAGGTATATCAAAGACTATGATGGAGGGATCCTTATGGAATGTAAAATTGATCCAAAGCTGCCGTATACTGATTTATCAACCATGATTCATCGCCAGAGGCAGGTAAAGTTATTATTTGCTCAGCAATGAAATTTTTTTTTTTCTATCAATTATCATAACCCTCTATTATAGCCCAATTCAACTTGTGAGGTATTGTTTGCTTGTTCCCATTAGATCTCATGATTTTATTCTCACTAGACACCTGACAAGCTGGGTTCAAGGTCCTTCATAGATAACACTGGATCTTCCTAGTGCACATCTGATGTGGGATCCATATGGGTTACAAATCTCTTCCTGTCCAACCCTGTTGTCTTCACTAGGAAGCCACATTATCCCCACTTCTTGGGTCAAATCTGGGGAGGCCTGCAACACTGTTATCGTCAAATCTTGATTGACCTATCATAATAACTTAGATGCAAATAGGTCCCAGCCTGGCTCATTGTGGGATGTCGAGAATGGATAACTGAACAAGTGATGGTTATCATAACTGATTTATAGTTTCAGTGGTGTGTGAAGAAATTGATAACCAATCTCAATCCGCAATCAATTAGTAACTTTTAACCAAAGTTTGTTCTTTTCATTACTTCTATTTTTCCCTTCTCACTATTCACATGCATATTCTGACTTTATTATTTTAAACTTTTACTAAAAATGTGCTTTATTCTTTGTCATTTGGGATTGATAGGCAATTGATGAAAAGATAAGGGACCTCTCAAACTGTCAAATTGTTTACCCAGGAATTGATTTTCAGAAGGTACATGGATCTCATGCTGTATATGTGCTGTTAGTTTGATTGAATTCAAATCCAATATTTGTTAATAAATTACAGTTTGTGTTGAAGTCACTTGTTAGGCCTTAAATCATGTTCGATTTTACAGATACAATATCAATGTTTGTTTTGCATTTTAAATTTTACTCAATGCCATCATTGTACATTTTTGTTGAGGAGGTACTTGTTTTCTCAGCATTCTAGTTTTGCCTTTTACTTTGTCTGTGTACATTGCTTGCATGTGTATATTTGTTCTTAAACCGCATTCCAGTTCACCGAGCTCTGTTTTCTTGTCAGTTTATTCATTTATTTTTCTTAGTGTTCTAATCAGTGAGTGAAAAAGATCATTTTAAATTAGATCTAGTGAAGTGCACAAATCTTGTCCCACTTCAGTTGTTGGTCCCCCTAAATTTTTTATAAAATTATTTTTGTTCTTACCATACTTTGCTTTGTAAGGTTCGGTGGTTGAGTTTTTGCAAATGATGTATTAATATTTCAAACATAATTGTAATGAAAAATTCATTTGATTCAGAAAGAAGCTGGTATTCCTAAAAAAGTCATCAAAATTGAGGATATCCCTGGTTTGAGTAAGTACTTTTGTCTCTTATTGCATCAGTTAATTTGTGTTGTTGTGTTTGCTTATACATTCTTGGCTTTTGGTAGACATCAATGTATTAGGTAATTTCCCTGTTACTACTTTCTTGTGTTTCATATAAATATTATATTATATCTGATATGCTATTGCAATTGCATGCATTTTTGTAGCTTGACAAATTTGGTTGAACACATGTCCCTCCCTGTAGATAAACTTTTTCAGTTTCCAATTAGGAGGACATATTAAGTTTATGTTCCATCCAGCAACTTGCAATTTTTTTTCCCTTTCTTTGGTTATTTTTGTTGGGTAATTTATATACACAAAGACTGTGTTTGCTTGCAGTAAGTTTTAACTAACTGAATCCTAAATTTTTGTTTAATTTGGTAACAGAGGAAGCTGGATGGACTCCTGATCAATGGGGCCATACACGATTTAGAGCCTTAATTGTTTCCACAGACAATGCCACAAATCAGAAACATTTAACTGGTTTCATGCGCTCACTTGTAAAGGCAGGTTTCTAAACTTTTAATTGGTTCTCATCTGCATATGATTTTCATTATTGCACTTCTCGATAGACACTTGATTTCCTTTTAAAGTTGTAGTCGGATATAATTTGGAATAATTGTGCTTTGTGATATTGCAAATGAATCTGGTCTGGAAGTTTGTTAAAGGAATATGCATGTGCCCTTCTTCTAGCAATCAAACACTTAATTTCCAATGGATCAACGTCTAAGATGCAGAGGAAGCTATTTTCCACCTTTACCCTTTAAAGGAAACTTTCAGTACTCTTGCAATGGTCTAATTACAGCATATATGTTAACAGATTGTTGCCCTTTGCTTTTTCTCATTTAACTAGGTTTTTATTTGGTTGACATGAGATATCTATTTGAGCATCTTCTGCCATGGATTTTCATTGGATTCTAAGCAAATTGGTTATGTTCAAGCAGTCAATGCATGACCACGTTGATTCTTGGCCATTCAAGGAGCCGGTTGATGCCCGTGATGTCCCTGATTATTATGATATCATCAAAGATCCCGTGGGTAAGGTTTTATCAGATTTATGTCTCATCCTCCGTATTTCCCCACCCCCCCTAAAAAAAGAAAAAAAACCTCATATTTCTACAAACTGTTGTTTCCTTTCTGAAAAATTCTGAGATGTGCTTTCACCATTTTTTGTGGTCATATCTTTGCCAATTGTATATAGCCCATTAAGTACTGAAGAGGCAAGCAATTCCGTTATAAAACTAGCCTAAGTGAACCCTTGTGTTCAGAGTAAAGGAATAGTCATTTATGGGTCATGTAAACAGCCTTGATAGGATAGTTTTCCTGTTAAGTAGGTTAGGTTTAAGTGAAAGGTTTTTATTTTGTAATTTTTCTTTTCGAAACTACAACTGATAGAACCCAAATGCCCAATCTTACCTGGAAGTGGAAAACTAAAAGCAGTGCATTATATTTAGTTTGACTTGATGACTTTGGAATTTTCATGGTTTCTTTGTAACTCTGAATCCTGAATTAGTAGCCATGACCTTTTGTCTAGTAGCTTGACGAAAGTTTCAAGTTTCTATTCTGAACATTTACAGCTTAGCAGGTCATTAAAATTGGTTGTTTGCATAAATAACTCCTAATTATACCACCAGCCAAGCTTATTGCAGGTTCAGGTGGTTTATTAATACCATAATCAAGTTATACCTCCTGTGATAACTTTTGCTCCAGGTTTTAAAGATGCTTGAAAGTGGAACATACAGCAAATATTCTTATGCTTGATTGTATATCCTTGTAATGCAGATCTGAAGACTATGTCAAAAAGAGTTGAATCGGAGCAATATTATGTAACACTAGACATGTTTTTGGCTGATGCCAAGAGAATGTTTGCCAACGCGCGCACATATAATGCTCCCGATACAATATACTATAAATGTACAAACAGGCATGATAATCACTTCCTTGTGCTTATCTGTTGTAATTTTTAGTTGTTTTTTGTTCATCAGGATTATAAATATGCAACCAGGCGTGATATGATTGGTATCATGTCCTTGCGCTCATCAGTGCTCTATATTTTCCTTTTTGATCTTTCATCATGATTTTGACTTTAAAAAAGTTTATTGCAGGCTGGAAACGTATTTCCAGAGCAAAGTTCATTCAGGTCTCCAATCTAACACCAAAATTCAGTAGTGTGAACTCGACTCAGGTCGTACTCTCTGATGAGATCGGGATTCAGTGATTCAGGCGTTTGCCCCGATTCAAGAATATGCAAACATTAGTCTTCATAGTCTCGTCTATATTCTGCCGATCTTACTCTGGGGAAATGCAGAAATGTATGATGAATAATTTAATAGATTACTAATAGGGTTAAGCACAGACAAAAAATACCTCATGATAATTAAATTATTCTGCATCAGTTAAAAGTGTTATGGTGATTGCTAGCTGGTATGAATCAGGTAAGTATATCATCATATTGTAATTGATATAATTTGAATTCCTTGATTAATTATGTATGTTCCTGATTATATAAGCGCATGGTTCTGAAAATGGCTCCCAACCTGCCAGATTGAGCTCGTAATGACATGGCTCAATCATGGTTATTCTGATGGAAGAAAATAACTGTTTATCAACCTCTTAAAAGGACGTCAATACGCAATGGATGGAATTATTTGGTAAATGGCAGCGCCCATGGATGTTGTGTAAGTAATTTATTCAATAATTGAATTGAAACATTCATTTCCCGTTGGGTTCGCTGCATTTGTGATCTCGAATGAGACTGATGCTGAACAATATTCTTTCATGGTCGGGGTTATAGGTTATGTAACATTATACCTTGAAAATATATTCATTGTCGATTGCATGCAATTATCTCAATGCGCAAGACAACTCGTCAGAAAACAAGTATTCACTCTCCATGATCCACCTTGAAAGGCTAATAACGGCAGATTTAACTCCTAAAAGGAATTTCATACAGATTTATTTACCAAATAAGTTTACCCAAGGAACTGACAAGTACGGCCATGTTATGATCACAGATATGATGGTCAACGTTGATGAAGATCTTAAACACAAGAATGCAGTGAGAATCAATACCCATGAATAGATTTAACCAATAGTAGTACCACCAGCTAACCTTCTCCAAAACCAACTCCGGAAACAAGAGGAGAGGCTCTAAAATTCAACTTTGCTTCTTGTTCTTGGCAGCCGCATGGGCTAGTCCAGGCTCCCAGTTCTTGGCAGCCGCATGGGCTAGTCCAGGCTCCCAGCCAGGCATGCTTCCGCATGGACTGACACCAGGGCCAATCTGCTTTTGCATGCCACTGTGCGCTATCTGATCTTGCACGCGCTCCAAGCTGGGTGTATGCTGCAAAGCAGATGTTTCATTGACATTATTCACTCCTACCTCAGTTTGTGGATTCACAATAGGAGGAACCGGGGTGTTGCCCCGGAAACTGTTGTCCACTCCCTGATGATGCATGGGAGCCGCAATGCTTGGAACTGGTTGTTGAAAAAACTGGTTAGTGTTTGGCTGCAATGGAACAGGAGCAGCTGTAGATGCTTCCAATGGGCTGCTAACAAAAGGCATTCCTACACTAGGTACATTGGGCCTAGATAGAAGGACAGGGTTGATCCCTGTCACCCGCTTAACTGTTTCTTCAGCCATTTTCACCTGAAATTTTCATATAGAAAAATCAACCTTACAACCCAGAATTAAGTTGCAGCAGCAATAGCATAATCAATAGTGACTTATAGCAACAATGAAAAGAGTTAAATAACAGTTTCAGGCATAAAGATGCATGATTGTGTTTCACAGCTGGCAACAATGCAAACACTGACGTTGGCATCTGATGTCCAACAAGGTAACTTCAATGAAATATACTGGACACTGGAAATTTAGAAATTTAGAAAGACATTGGAAAGCATGACATATTACAAGTATATGAACAGTTGAACACACCATAGAAGTGACAGTGTGTCAGTACTGGACATGTCCAGCAGATTCCTGAAAGGAGCACATATAAATCGCCAATAACCAAATTAATCTCCCTTCCCCTGAGAGAATTGCAGCTAATATATTCTGCAAGCACGTTTAGGATTAAATCCTTTAGTCCTAGATGGAGAAGGAAAATGAATTTCCCATAGCGTTTCAAAATTTGAAACAGACTAATCTTCACAAACTTCGAGGTGTCACAATAACATATTCTCCTGTCATTTATTTGGAAGTAAGTTTTCAACTTTCAGGAGGACCGATATATCAACTGACTGCAGAATAACTGGACCATGACAAGAAAATGCAAAATTAGACAACTTTGATGGTTTACCTTTGCTCTTAATGTCTCGATATCAGCCTTAAGAATTCTATTGTCAACAGCAGCTTCATCATACTTGTGATTCATGTCAGTTAGTCGCTTAAGTAATGTGGAATGTTCAACTCTTAGTTGACCAACCTAGAAAACATCACTTACAGGATCAAAAAAGACAATAAAACAGAATGCATAAAAACATCAAGGGGAAGAGGGAAATGATGCGGCAAAACCTGCGCTTCAAGATCATTCATATGTGCTTGCTTTCTTCTTCTAGAGCGTCTTGCTGATTCTCGATTTGACCGCATTCTGAGCCATCACCAATGTACCAATTAGTCGAGGCAATTTTGTGATTGCATCAGCAAATTAAAACTTGAACTATGTAAGAATTTATTAATTCACACATGGTAGCGCGACAGGTGATTATTGCTTAGGACAAACAAATAAATTGATATTCTTTAAAACACACAAACACACACACAAAAGGAAACGAAATCCATATTCCTTGAAGAACATGGATCCCAGAGGCAAGAACTGGGATTAATTTTTGACAAAGGTAATAGTATTTTGTTTGATTAAGTGTACAGAGTCATTAGCTCAAGTTCTCTTCACAAAACAAATATTTGGTTCTTTTCAAGGCAACAAATTAGTAGTTCTTATAGCTATTACTTACAAAGAGAAGACTCTTTTTATATAAGGACAAAGTTGTTACATTAGGACAAATTAGTAGTTCTCATAGCTATTACTTATAAAGAGAAGACTCTTTTTATTTAGGACAAAGAAAAAGAGAGAAAAAAAAAAAAGGGAAAGCAAACATGTTAAGCGAAAGAGAATAAAGAAAAGAACAAATAGCATTTCAAACCTCTAAAACCAATCAAGAGTACCAGACAAAACTAAAAATCACTGATTACCTCCTTGCACGTTTTGCATCAGCCGGATCCATGTTCTCGGTGGTTTCAGTATCTCCTTCAAGTTCATCATCATCTGAATCTTCTCTTGATGACCCACTTGTGGTTTGCCTCGCTTGTACCCCTGATTTTCTCTGTGTAGTTAACACAGCCTGTGTTCCACAAGGTGCATCATCAGGTTCACCCTGTCCCTGAGCCTTTGAGGAACCTAAAATGGTAGAATTTTTATTAAAACGAAAAATCAGCAAGATATTATATGTAAAATACTTATACGAAGAGGAAACCAAATAATGCATTAAGAGTTCTAAAGTTCTTTAGCAATAGTATTAACAGTTTAGACCTTAGAATTCGAGGAAAAGGAAGCCGGAAGGATAATGGAGAAGTGAAGAAATTACTTGTCTTGTTTGATGCCTACATAAAGTTTATAGAAAAGTAACAAAATTTATCAAAGCTAGTAAAGCAAATTAATTCTGTTTTTCTGCATCCTTCCATCTTTTTTCTCATTTTCCTTTTCTTCACTCTTTCAGCACAAGCATAAATAGGAGATGGAATGACATTGCACTCTGTGAAAACCTGGACTATTACTATCATTAGGCATAATCATGCATGATATATGCAGGATGACTCCAGCAAAACTAAATTACAAACAATGTTCTCCTACAGTTCATCAAGCAGCCAAACAATCATTGTTGAAGTTAACTTAGAAGGACCCAAACTACAGAAATATTCATGTCATTCATTCTGACACAATCAGACTTGATGAACTACATTTGGCTCAACACATATAGACTTTTTCAGTAAATAAAGGGAACCAACTGACATATAGAAAGTTAAACTCAAGCTAAGGTCAAAGTTTAATGGTTGCAGCCACCTATTACAATGACACAAGCTTATAAACAACACTATGCTAAATGCTAATCAACCAATATATAACCATAGTGGCCATCCCCATCTGCAGTCTAACCCTAAAAAAATTAGTCAGCCGCCTTCATCAGTTCCAAAATACAATTTTGTCAGCACCACTAACAAGATAACGGACACTTTTTTGCACAAACCATAACAATCTTACATCAGAAACACTAATTACTACCAAGAATTAACTTGCTGCCAATCTAACTCCTAATCAGGAGTAAAAGTACCCCTCTGAGCTGACTCAAAAGCAGCTCCATACAATTTGGCAAAGTAAAAGAAACAGAGTATCAGCAATGAAAATTAAAACAGATGAAAAATCCCTAAAATTCATTTGCACAGTTGCAAAAATCGTATGCATATCTTACTAATAGAGAAAAAGCTCCAAAGGAATTGCATTTAAATGTGGTCAAACAGAGTCAACAAATAAGAATAAAAAAAGTAGAGGTTCCTTCCTCCGTTAAAAAAGTTACATCCATTGCATTAGAGATAAAAAAATCTAAAGACTCGGATTCATGAAAAACTCAAATAGAAGGCATGCTAAGCAAAAGCTTACCTTGAACTTGGGATCCCGATTGAAGAGCCCGATCCTCAGCTTGGGCAGACGAATCTTCTGCCTTCACAGCCGACGCCTGAATTATTGTTTGCAGATAAAATTCAGCATTTTTTGAAGAAAAAAGTATTATTACTGATATTATAGTAATGATAAGATATCCAATTTAGAGAGAGAGGAATACACGAGAGAGAGCAACAGCAGCGCAGGCTTGATCGAGCTTGTTCTTGAGGATCTCGCGGTACTCATCCGAATCAATCGGGACCGTCGGTGTTGGATCCGACGGTGGAGGATGATGATTCTGATTGTTAGACCTTTTGATCTCCACCACGTCACTATCACCATCACCTTCTTCAGCTTTCGAAACGGACGGCTGAGGCGCCGCCAAGCACGGACCAATCACATTCTCGCCCGCACGCGACCCTGGAGTCGCCCCGCCTGCGCCAGAAAATTCTTCAAGAAACTTCTGCAAAGCCCACTCAGATTGGCTTCGGCTCATCCCCGCCGCAGCCTCCAACGCCGGAGTCGCCCAGAAGGGGTCGGAGAAATCGTCAACTGAGAACACAGTATTCATCGTTTTCAGTGTAATCTTTTTCTTTCTCTGTCCGCAATTTGCAATTGGCCTCTTTCTCCGTCTCTTCCTGTTTTATGCGGGAACAAACAGAAAATATCTACTACTTTGTTGTCTATAAAACAATCCAATAACAGAGCGCCGCGTGGATAACTTCCGGGTCTTATATACACGTGTTAGTATATTAGTGGGTAGTGAGGGCGACAGCTGCTGGATTTTGGAGCACGTGATTTGTGAAGGTAGGTGTGGCCCGATCTGCGGGCTAAGGCCAAAAAAAGAGAGGAAGGGGGCGGGACCAATGAACAATTGTACGTATTGGGGTCAAGTGAGCAAGGCTGTATGACTCAGATTGTGACGCAAAAGTGTGATCAATTGGATTCTCGAGCTGTCACTGGAAAAACAACAGACTGGGTCCCATGCCAAGGATTTTGCTGTAAGGCTGACACGTCACCTCTTATTTCCCAACATCTCAAGGTAAGTATATTTTTTATATTTTATATTATATACCTAATTTACAGATTTTTTTACTCTCTTGTAAATTAACATTAACGTGTTGCACGTGGATGCATTCGAGATAGTAATAATTTTTTGGATAAAATATTTTTATTTTTTAAAATTTTGATTGAAATTATATAAAAATTAATTAATTTTTAAAATAAATATTTTATTTTAAAAAATAATTTTGTTAAACACGTAAGTCTAATTATTAGTCAATCCTTAATATTTTTATCAATTTGATGACATGATAAGAATAAAAAGATAATTTTATTTTTGATTAATTTTTAAAATTATTATTATATAATTTTATTAATTTTTTATTAATTTAAAAAAAAACTCTCCAAAAAGAGCACGGTATTCCCTGTTTTTGAAGAGCTGGGGTGCTCTCTATTTTTTTATTTTTTTAAATATAATAATAATTTTTTAAATTAATTAAGAAAAAAAAGATATTTTAATTTTTTTATAATTTTTATTAACAATATCTGCACTCTTGCAACGGAATGTTTATTTCGAAAATTAATAGATCTGTTTGAAATTTCGATTATAATTTAGGAAGTGGGAGTATTTTATGTTATTTTTTTATGCAATTGAGTTGAAAATAGTTTGTAAAATAGATATGCAATAATAACTATATTATCATATTTTACCATTAATGTCTGTATTGTCTTGTAAGTTATTGCTAGAACCTGTTGAAAGAAAATCCATAACATTGGATTTTCTTTTTCTAGAAACAATAAAGTGTACCAACAGGTTCGACCATAATTGTTTGCAATTCACCTTCAACACTAACAGTAGAAAAAACTGTTACGTGCCCCCAATTTTACGAAGACACTTACGGTTGAAAGTTTGTGTTTGATTGTGACCAATTGTCTTGCAGGGTGTTGCTCCATTGTTCCTCACCCAGATTGTCATTTGTATACTTTGGTTGTCTTTTTTCATGAATTGATGCAATTGGGGAGTATTTCGTAGACTCGTTATGTTGAGGAAGACTCCTAACTTCCAATATTTGCATTCTCCTTACTATATTTTGTCTTGCATCATTTTTTTCATCTATTTCTATAAGAAAAACATAAAAGACAGAATAAATTTTTAACACAATATAAAATTATTTATCATAAGTAAATTACATACGAAGCAATAAGTATTGATAACAAAATAAAAGCAATAGTAAACACAATATCAAACCAAAAAGAATATTAATAAAAAAGCATAAAATGTAAACAAAAAATATGTAAGTATAAAATGCAAGCATAGTAAATGTACCAAAATTCAAAATTACATAAACTTAATAATTGAAAAAAAAACACCATACTTGTTGAACACAAAAAAAAAATACAAATAACATCATTCACCAATAAAAAATTAACGTACTTGATAATATGCAACAAGTATTTTTCTTGAAGGTATCTTCACACGCAAAAATATTAATTGTAAAAAAAATATAAAGAAAAATATAGCCATGCCAAGTAGAATAATACTCATTCTTAAATTAAAATAATAAAAAAGATTAATAAAATTGAGAAATACAATAAGCAGCAAATGTTGTACAAACTATATCTTATGTGCTAACTTAATTGTAAAAACAATTGAATTACACGTTATATTAAAGTAAAAACATTTTCATCAATCCTAGCAGCTGTAAGCAATGCACTAATTTAAACACATAAACAAAACACAAACAGAAACAAATAAAAACAAAAAAAAATATTTAGCACCCTATAATATAATATATGAAAGTTTATGTTTATTTAATTGATATGGAACATTTATTACAACTAATATGAATAAATTCATTAATTTCTTAACGTAAAAATAAACGAAAAACATATGAAGGCTCAAAGAATTAAAATTCTTCAATTATTAAAGATTAACAACTTTAGCTAGATTAGTTGATTACATTAAAATTAACGATTAAATTTTAAAATGTTAAATTAATAAAACATAAACATAGTAATGACATTTATTTGCATAATGCAAATAAGTAGTTCATTTGACAAAAAAATTAAAAAAACAAAATTGAAATAGAGTGAGTTTGTAATGTCTCACTTTAAATGTTTTTTTTCAGTGAACCAAATTGCTATGTTAGATTTGATACATTTTGGATGGTAAATACTTTTAGTTTTAAGATTTGGAGATAATAAGGATGCATTGAATTGGATTAGGGGTGTAATGATTTTTGTTTTTAATAGGTAGTTGATTTAGGAAAGGATTTTATTTTATTTTCTTTTACAGGATAGAGTGTGATAGGAAATTGGATATGATTGGATAATTCTACATTAGTTTTTTGTTTTTCTTTGAGTTGGTATGAAATTAAAAGTAAAATATCATAATGTTTATTATTTTATATTAGACAAAAATGTTTTGAAAAGTTTTTGAACTAATTTAAGAACATTTAAATAAGTTTTTTATTATTTTATTGTGTTCAATAAATTTTTTGTACTTTTATTTAAGTCAAATAAGTTTTTATAATTAACAATTAACTATCATAGTCAAAATATCATTTGTCATTTTATACTCATGTGCTGTTAATATAAACGGTGAGAATGCCATGTGACTATATCATTATTCCACGTAAGCATGTCTTATCATCATTCGTTATAACATATTAACATGTCACCTCAACAACATGTGACATAAAAATAACAAGTGATGTTCTAACTGATGATAGTTAGAGTGAATCGTTAGTTTTAAGGGTTTATTGGACTCAAAATAAAAATAAAAATATTTAATTGAACAAAATTAAAAAAAATGCTTATTTGAATTTTCTTTAATAGTTTAAAAAAAATTCAAGTATTATGTCTTTCACATATTTCATCTGATATTTATCTAAACATGTAAGTGTGAATACTACTGCAAAATATACCAGTATTAGGGTTTGTTTGTTTTGCAGTAAAATATTTTTGAAAAATATTTTTAGGACTTATACTTGTTTGAAAAACGAAAATTTAATTTCAAATGTAAAACATTTTACGAGTCAACAGGTTTAACTATGAAAAATATCTTACGTCCTTGAAAGGTATAAGACATTTTTCAAAAAACAACAAAAATATTTTTATATTAAATTTATGAGTATAAGTTTAATAAATATTAATATTTAACTTAAAATATTAAAATATTATTAATATTTAAATTTAAAAAATTAATTTAAAATATTAATATTTAAATTATACAACACAATTAAAATTAAAAAAATATTTTTTCAATGAAACCATTCAATACAATTAAATTTTTTATTTATTAAATGGAATAAATCTTATTAATAATTATAATAAAAAATATTTCAATGATCATCATTTGATGAATACACATTTATAATAGGTTTAAATCTTACTAATAATTACAATAAAAAATATTTCAATAATTGTCATTTAATTAATACATATTTATAAGTATAAGTTTTGTATATCTTACACAATTGATGAATATTTATATTTTTATAGTTATGATAAAAAAGTGATAAGATGAAATTTTTTTAAAAAATTAGAGTTTATTTTCATTACAAATATGTGGTTAAATGCTTTGGGAGATATCATTATTGATTTTGTCTATTTTCACTTTCATTCTTAATCCCAAATTAGTGAAAATCAAATATCAATATTGTTTTATAATCAAGTCTTATTTTGTTCTTTTAATACCTAAATAACTCCACCATGATGGAAAAATATTTTTCATAAAATGATCTAAATAATATAAAATATTTTCGACAGTTTATCCAAATAACAGAAAATATTAAATTTTCCTGTAAAACATTTCATACAGAAAAAATTTTCCTTTAACAAATCATTTTTCGATTACCAAACAGACCTTTAGACAATTATATTTCGATAATGTTTTATATACTAAATGTTTAATTGTTTTAAATGTGTAAATTTACTATTGATTAGTAAACTTAAAATTGATAAATTAGTTTGATGATCAAACTTTAGATTATTCATTTTTTATATATGTACTTTTTTTTCTTTTCCAACTCTAATAACTTATGCATTAAAACAGTGGCGAGGTGACGACTACCACCTCTCATTTTTTAACTTTTTGTTTTGTTTTTATGTGTGTAAAATAGCAAATGTATAGCTTTGTCATCCCTAAACAAATAAAATATATTGATTTGGAATAATGGTAAGTATTTTTAGCTAAATTTTATAGGACTTGGGTTTAATTCCTTCTAATCCAAATTTTAAAATTATTTTTCTTTTCCTTTGCTTTTTTTTTTGGGGGGGGGGTTTAAAACTTGTTTTCCTTTTTTTTTTCTAGAATTACTTGAGAAAAAGATTGCCAACACCATTGACATGGATTTTTTTATTTTACTTTTTTTAAGGTTTAAAACATATATTTAAATTATTAATGAAATTTTATGTTATAATTTAATTTTTTTCAAAAATGATTAATTTTTTTCTCTAAATCAAATCATTAACTCGATATATGAACTTGGTTGCTTTTTAATCACCCCTCATATAAAATCTTGGATCGCTACTATATTAAAACTAAAACTTATCAAACAATCATTACAACTCTATCTCTCTCTCTCTCTCTCTCTCTCTCTCTATATATATATATATGTATGTATGTTTGGAAGGGGAAGGAGTGTTGAACATTATCAAATAAATTTTCAAGTAAGCACTACATTATTTTTTTAATAATAATTTAGAGAAGAATTTAAATTTTCACACAGACATTATTAACATAATATACTCACTAAATTTTCCTAAAAATAGATTAACAAAAACTAATTAGGATATAATGAAGAACAATATATTTCTTGATTCGGTATCTATATAAATTATTCAGTGATGCAAAACATATTCTAATATGTAGAAAAGAAAGGAAAAGATAAAAAATAAATGTGTATTAAGATTACAACTCTTATTTCTAAACACTAAAGTACAATGATAAGATCAACACAAACTTTCTATTCACCATAAAAGTAATATTTATTCTTGTATTTTAGACATGAGCATTTAACAAATGTTTTTAACTAAATTAATTGACAGTTTTCAAATCCTCTTTCTTCAATTAGAAAAAATTAATTGGCAATTTAAAGTTTAATTTCTATCTACTCGATTGTAAATTCTCTGAGAACCAACTCTATGATCTTAGTTGAGCTAAATCAAACACTTTATTAATTATTAAAAACAAGTATCATTTCATTATTTAGCACCCATTGATTTGATTTACAAGACTTGATCAATTTTGTTGTGTTATTAACTTACGAGTAAAACTACTGTTTGAGGAGGCCATTAACCGACAAGGAATAGATATCCCACTGGCCATTAATTGGCCGGGTCAAACATATATTTTAAGATAAAATATTCTATCATTTTTAACTTTTAATCATAATTACATACGAATTTATTAATTTATAAAATGAATATTTCACCTTAAACAGTTATATAACGTTAATATTTAAATTAAAATATTCAAAATATCCTCTCTTTTTTTTAACCTTTTTAGATTAACCGACGATGTTTTCTATCCAACAGGCTACACCGTCACCAGATCTAGCTTAGATCTAACCGGATTTCTCAAGGAGCACTAAATCCACCAAGATCGGTGCTCCACAGCTCCCTATGGAGCACTCTCTGTGCTCTTTGGGGAGTACATAAACGATGCTCCCTAAGGGAGCACCCATCTGTGCTCCCTGGAGAACACGCGAATGATGCTCTCAAGGAGGACTTGGGGAAGTTTTTATTAATAAGAAAAAATAAAAAATAAAAAATTATAATTTAAATAATATAATAATTTTTAAAATTGATGAAAGGTAAAATTATTTTTTTAATATTAATATATTATTAAACAAACGAAAATATTAACGATGGAATAATAGTTAAATGGTTAAATTTATGTGTTTAATAAAAAATATTTTTTAAAATAAAGTGTTTATTTTAAAAATTATTAAATCTATATAAAATTATGATTAAAAGTAAAAAATAAGACTAAGCGGTAATTGGCACACAAAGATTGGGAAGATTTCGAGTTGAGAAGAAACGTCGCCGTTTTGATTGTAATGTAAATGTATTTCTGCTAAAAATCGGAGCGTTTCGATTCAACGTGTCAGTATCATCTGCTAGTTTCTGGTCCACGATCAACCTCTGCAAATGCCCGTAGATCGATCAAATCGAACGCCGAAAGTGGGAGCAGGCAATCCATCACAGAAAGGTAGATTTATTTGTCTCATATTGATTCAAAATCTAAAACAGGAGCGTAAATTGTAAGCCATCATTACGCGCCCTTAAGCGATGCTTTCGGTTATTGTGATGTTGTAGTTTAAAAAAATTTACCGATGGCGAGCAGAGCTCAGATACCCACCAGCAACTCAGCTCTTATTGCAATGATTGCCGACGAGGTGAGTATAACTATGGAGCCGCGTAAATCAGTATACAGATCTCCGCTCTTTTTGGCCTTTTTATTTAATTTTAGTGCATTTTTCCCTATAGATTTCCCGGTCGTTCTTCTTGAATTAGCTCTACATCGCCTGAATTTTATGTCAATCAGACGTAAGAAGTTTATATAATTTAGGTGTAATTTTCCTTTTTGAAAGGAATGAATTTGCTAAATATAACTAACTAAAGCATCTATAGAGTGAACTGGTAGAAAGTACTGTTATAAGTTTGATGCGTGTTGCTTGGACTTCCTAATGCCGTGTTAGCCGATGGAAAACTCAGTTTTATGTTGCTTTTGATGAGCCTGAAAGGTGGATATCATTCAGATTTAGCTGTATGATGAATGATCATTAAACGGTACACTTGCATCGAGTTTTGTGTTTTTCTGAATGATTGTGGTATGTGTTGCAGGAAAAGTTTATTCATCGCCAGACAGCTTTCTGAGTTCCCCCAAAACCTATTTATTTAGTCATTACCATGTTTTCTCATTTTGTTAATAGACCATTGCAAGAATAAGAGGGTGTTTAAGGCATGATTTGATGGGTAGAAAATGCTGCACATGTTGTTAATATGGCAATTAATGTCGTTACTTGCAATTTGCAATGCATTTGATTTGACCTGTCTGATTTATAATTTGTTGGGCTAGGACACGGTGGTTGGATTTCTGCTTGCTGGAGTGGGTAATGTTGACTTGCGGAGAAAGACAAATTATCTTATTGTGGACTCAAGTATGCTCTTGAACTTTCTGTGTTTTATTACTGCTATTTGATAAGCTTGCTTTTCAAGTATGGTCTATATCAAACTCTTGTCAACATTTTACAGTTGCTTTTCGATCCAGTATCCGCTCATTGAATGCTGAGGCTCACCAGTTATTTATCGTTAAATCACCTTAGGTTATCTGAATTAGCAACTTATGTTCAGCTTGACAATGGTTTATGTGCTGCCAAATGAAAGAGTGGAAGAACACAATCAAGTTACTCAATATGGGAAACATGCTGTTTAGGAATGTTTAAACTAAAAGTATGCCTTTTGCTACTTATTTTGGATCAATGTAACTAAATGTTTTGTTACATGTTTGTTATTACATATGATAATAGTTAAATAATGTTCTTACAACTTCTGATTTCAAGTCATTTTGCCATCTGGACTTTTAGGGTTTTGGTTTTAAATTTTCTTATTGGAGTGAGAAACACATGTCTTCGCTCCTTTTCCTGTTGAAATAATTATTAATCAGCATGATAAAATTGATAATTCATAGGGAAGTACAACAATGGACTGTCTCTCGAAAGGAAGATTTCCCTGTTTTACATATTACATCATTTTTATCGTTTCTGTGTCAACTAGGGAAATGAAGTACCCATTTGTCAAGAGAAAGGGGAGGGAAAGTAGAAAAGAAAAGATAAAGCATAATCCTCTAACTATTTGAGATTGGAATAAATATCACATTATAAATTTACTCCAGTTTAGCCCTCTTTTTTTATTTTTCTTTTCCTAATAAATCACATCATATAGTTATTTTCACTATCAAAGTGAATATCATTAGCATCTTAATCCTTCACTCATAGAATGCCTTTTGTTTTTGCCTTTTAGAAACCACTGTTAAACAAATTGAAGATGCATTTAAAGAGTTCACAGCAAGGGAGGATATTGCTGTTGTGCTGATTAGCCAATATGTAAGTTGTTTGCTACATACTCTGTCATACTATATCAGTTTTTTTGCAAATATCTATCTGTTTGTTAAGCTAAGCTGTGTTATGCACAGAAAAGTTAAAAATGTGTGGCTGAGGAGAGCTATGAAATTCTAACAAGTACAGATCATGTAACATCTCTTGCTGCCATCATCATCAAGTCACACTCATACTGCTCTTTAGAAGTCACTGTTGGCCACTTATCTTTGAAGTGTGAACATAAATTGCCTTCAGCTCTAAGACACGCGTACTAGATTCTTTAATAAAGTGCTTTATTTGAGTCATTATATGTGCTAACCTTTCATGGCTTTGCTTTAAATGACATGATCAATAACAACCAAATACCAGTAATACTGATGATGAGATTTGATCAAATACAAAATCTGCCATTTGATAAAATACCTCTCTGAAATTTGGTGAGCACCTAAACTTCTTGGTGACAACAATGAGTCTACTCCATACTTGCCCTATTATGTTGTTCTATGTGGAAATGTTGTTTTTTGATCATTTGTTACTCAATCAGAAACCAATCAAATTGATACAGTTTAGGAATGAACAGAAAATCACTACTAAAGTTTTCTGCAAACCTATTATTTATTTCAGTGCATTGAGAGTATCTTGAACTCCAGTGTCAAAAATGGCAGTATGGGTTGTCTCATCTTGCATGATGGTAACGCAATTTTGATGAATTTCCCTTTTGCTTTGATGGCTCTGTCCTATTTTGGCGTTGGCTATTAGGTACTTGAGTAACCAAGATCTTGTTTTCTGAATCTCTAACTTTCGTATTTTTATCTATAATGATACCAATCCAGACACAAGTATAGAATTTCTGTTTGAACTGCATTCTCAACTCAAGTTTAGTATGCTAAATTAAGCTGTGGCCCTCCATCCTTTTAATTTAGGTCGCAAATATGATAAGGTTTTTGGTGGATAGCTACAACAAGCCTGTTCCTGCAATTTTGGAGATTCCATCCAAGGATCATCCTTACGACCCTGCACATGATTCTGTTCTTTCACGAGTTAAATACCTCTTCTCTGCAGAATCGGTGGCATCTGGGAGGCGTTAAATGCAGATACACACTTGAGACGTCACTATCTTATCATTTATTTTATTTCCTCCATTAATTGTACATCATGACTTCCATTATTCTTTTCAGAGAGTTGCTAATGGTTCTCTTCCTAGTTTCTATAAGTTACAATGTGCAACTTTTATTTGGAGATATGCTTTGATGGCTTTTTGAATTGAATAAACGATGTTTGAAGAAACTTTTGGAGTTGGGAGGCGTCCATCATGCAACAGTTGTTGGGAGCCTACTTGTTAACGTAATGATATAGTTTGGTTGAAATGTCTTTCTCTTTGTTTTTGTAAATAAATAGGGCACGGGAGATTGGAGAGTGGCCGGGTGGGGGTTGGAGGTTGGAAGATTGGTCGAAAGAAAAGTTTTATTCATGTGGAATGGAGAAGCCAAGCTAAGTGGATGTAGTTGCCTATTAAGTAGTTGTAACTCGTTGTTTTAGTTTAAGCACGGGAACTTGTAGTGCTGTTACAGGCCTGTAGCAGGCTATCGTACCTGCTTTGGATGAATGAAAATTTTCAATTATTAAAAGGAAAAAAAATTATATGTTGGGATGGCGAGACTATCTGATAAGCCTAGCCAACCTGAAAATTTGTTGTTTGATTTTCAAAGCGTGAAATTAGGAGTCATCTTCTTCTAGTGGAAGATGTAGACGAAGGAAGGAAGGGATTGAGTGGGGGTTTTGCAAACATTTCCAGATTTAGTACATGAATTAGCAGGACAATGGCACTCCTTTCTGTCAAAGCCCAAAAGCCCATTGTGGACTCATTTGGGGATAGGGATCCCTAGGCGTCGGACGCTGCCTGCAAGTGATGGATAACCCAACCTTGACCCAACAACTGGATTTTGATTTGTTAAACTCGTACAACATGACAGCAAAAGGTGAAGGAGCTGACCAAGGCTGCTAAGCAGGCTGAGGGCATAGGTACTACTACTACTACTGCTTGGTAAATATGTAGCATCTCCCCACAACTCTCAGTCTTCCCCAAGGTTTCGTGGCACCTGCCGAAAATAAAAAAAATAAAAAAAAAATTGAAAATCAGCGAGAAGTCCAGAACCCTCCCCTATCCCCAAGGCCCAAAGGCAAACGAAAAACCCAATCCCCTGTCCTCAGTCCCTAATCCCTTCCTTCCATTTCCTCTATTCCAAGTCCAAATTTAGGGTTTCGAGAACCCCAACCCTACAATAGCCCTTCCAAATCAGACCTCTTTTTCGTTGCTTTCTCCTTCATTTAGATTAGGGAATTTAATTAAAAATACTCCTTTTTATTTTACAAATCCACTGCACTCGTAGTTGTTCCTAATTTCACCGGAACAGTAAGCAAATAAAGAGGTAAACAGCGACAATGGCGGAGCACTTGGCCTCAATCTTCGGGACCGAGAAGGACCGCGTGAATTGTCCCTTCTATTTCAAGATTGGAGCGTGCCGGCACGGGGACAGGTGCTCACGGCTTCACAACCGGCCGACGATCTCACCAACTCTCCTGCTGTCGAACATGTACCAGCGCCCGGACATGATCACCCCCGGAGTGGACGCCCAGGGCCAGCCTATCGACCCCCACAAGATCCAGGAGCACTTCGAGGACTTCTACGAGGACATCTTCGAGGAGCTCAGCAAGTTCGGTGAGATCGAGAGCCTCAACGTCTGTGACAACCTTGCTGACCACATGATTGGAAACGTGTATGTTCAGTTCAGGGAGGAGGACCAGGC
The DNA here is from genome assembly GCF_000208745.1 of Theobroma cacao. Taxonomy (NCBI): domain Eukaryota; kingdom Viridiplantae; phylum Streptophyta; class Magnoliopsida; order Malvales; family Malvaceae; genus Theobroma; species Theobroma cacao. Next base: position 28,844,890 of record NC_030850.1, on the reverse strand, counting down.
TGCAGCCGCCCTCCAGGCACTTCAAGGAAGGTTCTACTCCGGTCGGCCTATCATCGCGGATTTCTCCCCAGTCACTGATTTTCGCGAGGCCACTTGTCGGCAATTCGAGGAGAATAACTGTAACCGCGGGGGTTACTGTAATTTTATGCATGTCAAGGTAATTGGGAGGGAGCTAAGAAGGAAGCTGTTTGGGAGGTACCGCAAGTTCAGAGGGAGTCGGAGCAGGAGCAGGAGCGCCAGTCCACGCCACAGGCGTGATAAGGAGTTTAGGGACCGGGACCGGGACCGGGACCGTGGTGATTATCGCGATAGAAATGGGCGAAGACCTGATAGGCACGATAGGGACAGCGGTAGTAGGAGAAAGCTTGGGAGTCCTAGGCGAAGCAGAAGTCCCGCACCTCCTGCTAGAGAAGGGAGCGAGGAGCGGAGAGCCAGGATTGAACAGTGGAATCGAGAGAGGGAAGAGAAGGTGTAAGAAGAGCTTTTTATCTACATTTTCATTTTGCTTTTTGGCAATCATTACTGTTTGCTCGATTCAGATCATGTTTTTATTATGCTTCTACAACTTGGATTGAACTTTAGTCTTGATTTGAGCGACTAGAATGGTCTTTTTCTTGTAGTGTTAGTTTTAAAAGGTAGTACGTGTATCTCTTTTGAATACATAGTTTTCTTTTCTTTTAGTTGTTGGTTAAAGTTTCATAGCTTTGGATTAGTGAGGTTTTCATTCCTCCTCCTTTGTTATTTTCTAATAATTTCGTTATATTAATCCTCTTTTTTAGTTGGATTCTTAAGCTTTCTTTTATGTTCTACTTGTAAATCTGCCTGAGGTTGATCAGTGCTTTTGGCGGGGAAGAGCAAAGCTCTGCTTGCTTAGTGAGGTTTTCATTCCTCCTCCTCTATTATTTTCTAATAATTTCGTTATATTAATCCTCTTTGTTAGTTGGATTCTTAAGCTTTCTTTTATGTTCTACTTGTAAATCTGCCTGAGGCTGATAGTGCTTTTGGCGGGGAAGATCAAAGCTCTGCTTGCTTAGTGAGGTTTTCATTCCTCCTCCTCTATTATTTTCTAATAATTTCGTTATATTAATCCTCTTTTTTAGTTGGATTCTTAAGCTTTCTTTTATGTTCTACTTGTAAATCTGCCTGAGGCTGATCAGTGCTTTTGGCGGGGAAGAGCAAAGCTCTGCTTGCTTAGTGAGGTTTTCATTCCTCCTCCTCTATTATTTTCTAATAATTTCGTTATATTAATCCTCTTTTTTAGTTGGATTCTTAAGCTTTCTTTTATGTTCTACTTGTAAATCTGCCTGAGGCTGATAGTGCTTTTGGCGGGGAAGATCAAAGCTCTACTTGCTTAGTGAGGTTTTCATTCCTCCTCCTCTATTATTTTCTAATAATTTCGTTATATTAATCCTCTTTTTTAGTTGGATTCTTAAGCTTTCTTTTATGTTCTACTTGTAAATCTGCCTGAGGCTGATCAGTGCTTTTGGCGGGGAAGAGCAAAGCTCTGCTTGCTTAGTGAGGTTTTCATTCCTCCTCCTCTATTATTTTCTAATAATTTCGTTATATTAATCCTCTTTTTTAGTTGAATTCTTAAGCTTTCTTTTATGTTATACTTGTAAATCTGCCTGAGGCTGATTAGTGCTTTGGCAGGGAAGAGCAAAGCTCTGCTTGCTCACTCTCGCTGCTACTGCCTTTCAAAGAAGCAATTCTTTCAAAGAGTTTTTGTCCTTTGCCAATTATAACTTTTATTACTTAACAATTATAGATACACGCTTTGCTTTACGCATTTTAACTTGCGAATCTGCCTCAGCCGTGATTGTTTTACTGTTCAAATATGTTAGGCTGCCTTCAGTGGGGAAGGGCTGCCAGTGTGTTTGCTCCCGCTCACTGCTACTGCTGTTCATTTATTTCATTTTATGAATGTGTGTTGCTGTGAATTTAGTTATTGCAATGGGAGTATCCAGGGAAGAGACCTTCTTAGGCAAAATTCTAAACCATTGTTATTTGTCAAAATTTTCCTAGAAGATAATGAATTATACCACCGGTTGCCTGCACCACTCCTGTATAAATTATTTTATGGGGAAACTCCTTTTTTTTCACCATTTACAAGGAGACTCTCTGTAGAAATTGTAGTTTTTTTTCTGTTGTTTCCTCTCATGTAGTCTCTCCCTCAGATTGCCTTTCACCTTCTCAAGATTCAATGGGATGGCTTTTCAATTTACTGCTTCAGACTATGATTCATATCCATATTTGAAGCTAACACTGATTGAATTATTATGCTTTTTTATCAGTACATGTCTGTCATGCAAAAAATTCTTACCAAAGCATTATGCTGCAGATCGTTGCTACCGTGTAAAAACTCTTCCTCGTAATTTGTCCATGATTTAGAATGTAGCTTTTTGACAGTTGAAAGATAAGCGTTGCATCTAACTCTCAATGGTTTATGATAGAAGATGTTTATTATTTTTTTTGCATTGGGTTTGTAAGTCAGCTCCAGCTCCTTGATTTTTGCCAGCAAAGCCTGGCTATTGTATTTTGTATCCATTTGCCTTCAAGGTAGAGAAATGTAGTTTAGCAGAGAGGAATGGTTGAACCTTATCTATTCTTTCCTTTTCCTTATTCTTATGCACATTTTGGATCATAGGATACAAGTATAACCCTATGTTAATAAGAAACCCGGCGTGAAGTGTGGTTCATCTGCAGGTGGTAAGTGTTTTTTTTTTTAATTAGAGCAAGGGAGATTCATATACCAATCAAATGAGTTAAATATTCAAATGCACCAGTAGTCGACAGGTGATAATCGTATGGAAGATGAGTACTAAACTTGTCCAAAAGTGAAGTAGCTTCCTTTGGGATTGACCTAATTCATCAATTATAATTTATATAAATTAAATATCTATACTTTCAAAACAAAGATTTAACATTATTTCCACTGAAAACCATAATTGAGAACAAAATGTCGGGAGTCTGACTTAATCCCATTCAAAGAGTCAAGCAAGTGCAGATTTCAAAGATTTGGTAAAAATTTCCAGCGCCTTCAATCCGTCCTCGGGAGATTCTGCTTCACCCAGCAGCTTGACCATGGCACTGCCAACAATCACACCATCCGCTCCCCATCCTGCTACCTGTTACGGTACATTAATGCAAGAAATAAATATCTAGATGGAGGCAGAAGCATGGTGATATACAAGTATCAAGTTGCATGTTCTAAAGACCAACCTGCTTCACATGCTCAGGTTTTGATATGCCAAACCCTACTGCAACAGGCTTGGTTGTTGCCTGTCATAGCAAAGTTAAAGCATCAGGTGCAAGTACTCCAATCATCGATCTGTAATTACCTTGACTTAAAGGTTCACACATGTTTTACAATTATGTCCGAGGATTTTAGTAAATGAAACACAATGATCAACAAATACCTCATGTCTTCAGAATTTATGTGAGATGAACTGACTTGTAATTGCAATCTTGAGAAATTCAATGGAAATAAATCATCATGTAAAAATATGAAAGAACCAGATCTCCTTAAAAGTTTCTTAAAAGAAACAGCTCAATTCAATTATATATCAAAGATTAGTCCAGAATGATTAAAAACATATACACCACTTGGACTGGCAAGCTACTTGGTGATATAGAAAATTTGGTTCGCACGACAAACCTCTTTAATTTCTCCAATAAGAGTCTGAACCCGATCACTTACAGATGCACGGGCACCAGTAACTCCAATTGAGCTCACCTGAAATTTCCAGCAGATAAGGAGAAATCAGAATTGTTGTTTATACCTTATCAGAATTCAATCTCAGTTTGTCATAAAATTTAACATAAAACACCTGATAAAACATTAGAGTTAAACATAGTAATAAAAGAAAATAACATGATAAAAGAGTCATCAACTTTGAAGAGGATCGTACAAGATACACGAATCCTTCTGATGCTTCGACAATAGCTTTCATTCGGTCTATTGGTGTAGTCGGTGTTGTAAGCAGTACCTTTACCACAGAAGCAGAGAAGCCTTAATATATTGACTATATGCACTTATGCAGAAAAGAAATGCATTGCTTGTGACATCTAAATGTTAGAAAACAACACGTTAAGGTTGGAAAAATAAATGAGTTCAAATCTGATAGCTAATTGGTTCCTAACGTTGCCTTCAGATATCCAATTCTGCAATATTCACCATGATTGGTAGTAACGCCGGCTTTAAAGTTACGTATATGAACCATAGAAAGCAAAAACAGTTTCATCTTTCCCCTGATTTTGTTAATTTTCACCAGGCTTCTTACATTTCCAGACTAGAAGTGTTTATTCTGAAAATGTGAGGAAAGTTTATTTTGGAGATTGATGAGGAGTTTGTAAGTTACTATGCAAATGATTTCATGAAATATCTCATATAAGTAACTAACAAATAAAAGATTTTACAGAACCCACACTATTGCATTAATTTAAAGTATTTGACCAAGCATAACATGGTGGTGAAACCTAATTGAGATTGCAAAGAAGTTAAAGGGGGAAAAACATTCTTATAGAGGAACGCACCAATTCGATCTTGTTTTTGAGAGCTTCTCTTCTCAAAATTTCAGTCTCCTCCAAAGGAACATCTGGAACCACAAGCCCTGAAAATATTTTGGGAATTTTTGAGGTAACAACATTATTTAGATGTTGGGATTCTTGAAGGAAGTAAGACTCAAAAACATTCAATCTATGGATTTCCAAAAAAAAAAAACTTTAAGTGATAGATATAAGGCCCATATATTGGATTATATAAGAGAATTGTGAAATTAAAACAAAGCCAGCACAAGCAACACCATATTTCGATTTTCTTTATCTTATTGAGGCCTAACAATTTAAAAAAGAAACATGGGTATTTGCAGGTTTATTTTCGCTCACATTAGACATATCAACTATAGCTAGCAAGGATATATATGTATGCAGATTGAGCAAGGGAACTTGTCAACAACCTAATTAACGTACAACGCGCTGTTTCATTCATCATAGCATGTAGAAAACAAGAAAAACTTTTGACTCTTTACAGGATGCTGACTATCAATGAGGTGACCAAGAAACATAAAACTAAGGGGTCAAGGATAATCCCAGCAATATTACTAAATATTCTACTAATTGTAGTACAACTGGCCTTCAAATATTCTAAAGGCACTGCCAGGTATATAACAAGTACCTGTATAGTTGATCAGTGGCAATATGACACTTATATCCAGGAATAAGAAGTAAAAGACCTCCAAGTGGAGTTTGAAATATAAATAGGATTAGAAAGACAGAAACAGAAGAGAAAGAGAGACAGGGAGAGTCTTTGCACCTAAAGGCACATAGAATAAAGCATAATTAAAAAAAACCTGTACTTTACATATGTAGATTGACTCAAGCAATGGACAATAGTAGAATGGTAGAGACATTCAAGATTAAGTAAAGCATGACAAGTCGATTACCATGTATGCCTACATCCTTTACAGTGGACAAAAACTTCTCAACCCCACGCTTGAGAATTGGGTTGTAATACGTAAATAAAGCAATTGGACAAGATAACTCTGGAACCACCTGTACAAATTACGAGTACATAATTAGAATATGACCCCTGATTTAGGAAGTAAACAGTGAATGAAGTCACAAATAGTTATATTGCAAAATTTTTGTTTCTGTAGTTACTTACACCTAGATGCATGTATGTAACAAATTCCCTCATTCAAAAGAAAATAAAAAAATCAAGGATCTTAATGATGATCAAAGGTCTTAAATAGGTTCTTGTCATTGAAGGGCAGCAAGCTCAAAGTTCTAAATCATTAGCATACGTGAAATGAGCAAAGCACCAATAACCAACATCACTCATGAATCAAAATGTTTTTTGGTTCCAGTCAGGGATGAAGACATAAATAAGCAATCTTCTGTGCAAGAAAACAGTTACAATACTCACTTACCCTGAGAAAAACAATGGTTGCATTGACATCAACAATTCCATGCTTTAACAACTAACAAATATAACTGTTGGTTTTCCTAACAAGGTAGATGTGAGTGACAAATGCATTTAAAAGAGGTCCTTCTATTTTTTCATTTGGTGATAGACAGATGCCATGGCACTTGGCACTAGTCTTACCTCCTTCAACATTGAAAGAATAGCATTGAAGTTGGTTCCTCTTGCCAAAGAACGCGTAGCCGCAGCCTAAACATAAAGAAAACATCACTGAGAGATTTGAAAATAAACAATAAATAGACAGACCACACTGTTTAACAGACCTGGATTACAGGACCATCAGCTAGAGGATCAGAATATGGTACACCTAGTTCAATTATGTCTGCGCCACATAAGTCAAGCACCTTAAGTGCCTCAGTTGTTGTTGAAAGATCAGGATCACCAGCTGTGATGTATGGGATTAATGCAACCTTCAGAAAGAGGCATGCTTGTTAGACAGCACTAGAAAGATAACCTTAGGCCCCAAACCTCTTGGTGAAGCCTAGGTTGTTGACATTATCATAAGATTTTAAATAAATTTTACAAGAATAGTAGTTCCATTCCAGAGAACTTCCTAAAAGGCATCCGATGTGAATAAAGATCCGTTCTCAACATGATAGTAGTTTATAATTGGTAATAACTAAGGTGTTTTATCCTTTCAAGTACAAAATTTACATCATCAAGCAGCCACCTCTTCCATCCAGAATCTCAAACCAGTCTAGTAAGACAAAGGAAGTTCATAAATAATCCTAATTGACGAAAACTGTTTGAGCTCTGCAAGCACACTATCCAAAAGTTGACAGGAGTCAAAGTGGAAAACGTAGCTTAACATGGTTAAGTCAACCAAAAATCACCGAATGATTCTATTCTCTGGCTACCTTACTTATACAAGCCATAAAAATATTACAGTGCAACAAAAAATCAGAACAATTGCATCAACGAGGCGTGTTATCTTAATAAGCCTACGATTCCACTAATGTAACCGCATATATCACATACAAAAACACCCATTTGAATATAAAGTTTGAAAATTTCTCTCATAATAAAACTACAATCTATTTCTTCTACCCAATTTAGAGTATCCAAAAAAAAAAAAAACACACATAAAGGAGAAAAAGGGTAAAAGAATGCTTACTTTGCCTTGTGTTTTCAATTTAGAGAAAGTGTCAGCAAGGCCAAGAGTTGTAGCAGTGGTTACAGTAGCCATTGGAGTGAATCTCTTGGTTGAAACAAAGGCCTTGCCGGAGGAAAGGCGAGATAGTGAAGCGAGATTGTGCTTCTTTAAGTGGAGAAAGTCGGCCGTTGATTTCAGAGCAATAGCCATTACAGTGGGGTGAGAGAGGTTTTTCTTTTCTTTCTTTTTGTTTTTTCTCTTTGGGTACTGTAATGGGCTTACGACAATTCCGGTTTATAACGTGCCAACCAGCCCTATTCCATTTTAAGCAAATTTGGGTGGCTAAATTTTTTACCATTCAATGTATCAGACTTCCCTAATTCTGGATTGGCGTTGATGGCAAGGTTCATCACGTTTGTGTTTTTCCATAAGGAAAGTTGTTAAGTCCTCGTTTATCCTAAAAAACATGTTCTACCAGTACTACTACATAACCACACCAAGAGCTTTTACCCTCTAAGAGTCCGAAGTTTCTTGCTAAAACCCAAAAAAAAAATGAAAGAGCAGTTGAGTCGATGTTGTGCACATATTAAGCTCAACGGAGTATTTATTAGATGAGATGAAGAGTAGTAGGTTAGTTAATTGCACCTTAGGGGCACTTGATGGCAAAGGCAATTGATGCATTGCTTCATCCTGTAATCCCAGATATAGAAAAGAGTGGATGGCCGCCAAAATATCACAAATTCGCCCGTATCTACTCATTTCTCCATATATATATATATATATATAATGATTTAAAATGTGAATAAAAAATATATAAAATTAAGGGTACTATGTGTAAATACTATAAATTTTAAAATAAAAATTTTATAAATACTTAAAAGACCTCCTAATCTAGGTATAATATTTTAAAATTTTTTTTTTCTATTTTCTCCTTTTCCTTCCTCTCGTCACCTTTTTGTTGTATTGAAAAGTATGATAGTTTTTTCTTTTGCTTCCCCTTCTTTCTGTACCCCTCCCTCCTCCGATTTCCACGTACCACCATGACTAGGACTCAAAATCATAACGAGCAAGACGACACCTACACCATAGAGTGAATTTTCCAACAACAATTACAAAAATTTAATAAATTTACAAAATTTTACCAAAAATAATAACTCTCAAAAGTTGTGTATTTTTTAAATTAAAAATTATGATTTTTCATATGAGAAGTTGTGTCTATTGAATTGTAAGTGATGTTTAATCTGAAAGGTTATATCTTTTGCTAAAGTGATATTTGTAAAAATATTTTCAAATTTAAAAATTATGAAACAGTTGAAAAATGTCACTGTCTAAAAGTTATGATGTGAAAAATAATCTTTTCATTTTGTAACTCAAATGTTATATCTTATAGTATAAATAGTTGTCTTTATAAAAGTAATTATTGAAATAACACATTTATTTAAAGATTATAACATGTAAAGGTAAAGGTGTATTTAAGATATAGAGGTATCTTAATGAAAAGGTACTGTGTCTTTAATGAAAATATTCTTGCAAATCTATATACAGAACTTGCCGGTTTAACACACAAAAAACAAACAAGTTAAGAGCAAAAAACCAAAAGTAAGAGAAATATTATGTATTGAATGAAAATTCAAAAAAAACAAACATTTTTAGTTCCACCGTTTATAAAAAATTTTCAAATTCTTTATAATTTACTTATTGCAGAAAATAAGTTTTAAGATCAAACAACTTTGTAATTTTTGAGTGTATCTAATAGTCTACTTTTATAAATGTAAAAATAAAGTTAGATGTTGGTTTCATTGTATCTCTAAAACTATTCACATAATTCCCATTTTACATATTAAGTGGTGAGAACAGAATAAATCTTAAAATAATATCTACAAAGACATGCTTAAAGTCAATTTTTGTCGGTTCATTTAAATTCCGAAAACCCCATTTATACCAACATCAAATCTTATAATATTTCACCTTAGAATGCTTTAAATTTTAAAATTGTTCTCTCAAGAACTTGGTTAAATTTAAAATTGATCAGGTAGGTTAAAAATACAAAAACCTCCCTATATACAAAAAATTTATACCTAGTTTAATTAGAATATTATTACTTAATTTTTTTAATTTTTTTCACTTCAAAATTATAATATTTTTTGAATTGTTAATAAAATAATCTTATATAATTTATTTATTTCTTTTAATTTTTCTTTTTTCATTGTCTCTTTTTTATTTTTTAAGTTGATAAATGTTGAATAAAAAATATTTTCATTATTATTTAATTAAATTAGAGTGATATATTCTTTGTATTTTTTTATTTTCAATTATTTAAGAGTAATTATGATTTTTCATATTTGTAAATAACTAGTGACCATAGTAATGCAAAATGAAAGGCCTAACCATGCATTGTGAAACAAAAGGGACTAAAGTGTACTTTAGAATTGTATTAAGTTTTTTTTTTTATATATTTTACTTGTTATTTAATATCACATGGTGTTGATATAATATATTGACATTTAATAATAAATAATGACGTGGTGTGTCGATAGGATCATATGACATTTTTTATTTCATATGTCAATATCATGTTAGCACCATGTGAATATAATATGTTAAATAGTATTTTGATTAATAACAATTAATCAATAGTTAATTGTAAGGAAGTTGGCTAAAAAAAAAAAGTATATGGACTAAACTATACGTAAAAAAAAAAAGAATTTATTCAAAAATTTTTAAATATTTCATGAACTTTTGAAAACATTATACTTATATTTTATCTACATTATTCAGTATATTATATGTATAAAGTTTTTACGTTATTGCTTCAAATGCAAATTAGGAATTAGAGCCGGTGAGGGTGGGTAGAAGGGCTTCAAAATTTCAGGTTTGAGCTGTGTGCACCAAGTTTCTAGTGTCCACACCATCCATCAAATGTCTTATGCCCAATTCCGGACAACCCCATGTTCTCTATGGGCTCGAGCTGGCCCATCTTTTATTGGGAAGGTCTTTGTTTCATATTAAGATTAACAAAATTAAAAATAGTACGTACATAATAAGTATAATATTCAAATGTATTTTTAAATTATTTAAAAATATTTAAATAAATTTTTATATTTTTATTACATTTAATCAAATTTTTATATTTTTAGTTTGAGTCAAATAAATCCTTATGACTAATAATTGATTAATTACCATTAGTAAAAATGTTATTTATCGTTTTACATTCATATGACATTATATAACAGTAATGTGTAAGGTAAAATATACTATATGATCATGTTATTATATCAAATTAATATATCATGTCATCATCAATTATAATACGTCAACATACCATATCATAATTAATGATAATATTTTAACACTACATCAGCATCACGTGACATAGAATACAAATGATATTTTGATTAAATCAAGTATTAGTTATAAGAATTTATTTGATTCAAAATAAAAAGTATAAGAGTTTATTTCACTGAAAATAAAAATATAAAAAATTGATTGAATGTAATAAAAATATAAATTTTTTTTAAATTTTTTTAAATAATTTTGTGACCTTTTTATATATTATGCCTATATAATATAACCAATATAGGTTTCGCTTTTCCCCCCTCCAACCAAATGACAAAAAGAAAGAAATCATGTACTGGTAACAGCTGCATTTAAGAGAGATGACGGTAAGAGAGATCAGAACAAATATATTTGAATTGATTGCCTTTCTTCGTGGAAGACAAAATGTAGATGGAGAAAGGAAATCTATCTTCATTCATAATAATAGACTGCAAGACACAATAGTGTGATTAAAGAAGATGCACGTAAAATCTAAGTAGGATTGTGTTGTGTAGTCTCTCAGTTCCAGTTCCAGGTGCTGTCCGGTTGAAAGATTGCCGCGGATTTGTTTGCTTCGAAATGGAGGCGTTACCGCTAACACGTGGAGGATAAGGAAGCAAGTATGAAAGCACAAGGACAAACAAGCCACATGGTCGTTGCCCGGAGGAGGCGTTTTGCACAATAAAAATCGACGCCGTTTTCAGACCACTAGCTAGAAAGGACAGACCCAAGCAAACAGGAAAAAATGGGCTTCCCACGTAATTTTGAACAAACTCAACCCCTTTTACAAAAAGGCGCAACATTTTTAACCACGATAAAAGCCACACCCTTTTTCATCCCCGCTGTGTGTGTGTGTGTCTCTCTCTCTCTCTCTCTCTCTTCTTCTCTTTTCTCCTTCCGTCTCTCTCTCTTAGCGCTGAAGAAGAAAAAGGAACAAAAGACGAGCAGAACCGAAACTCTGAACTTTCCCTTCTCACTGGGAGATAGTAGGAAGATAGTAGTAAAACCAAGAAAGAAAAAACCTTGTTTGTCTTAAAAGGAAAAAAAATATTTCTTTGTGTGTTATTTTGTTTGGTTCACTTTCTTTCGCCATTTCCTTTTTGCATGTAGATGCTCTTTGGTACCCCTAACTCGCCACTGCGACTCATTTCAACTCAATTTGCACTAGTATATCTTTGACTTTCTCATGGCCAATAACCCCAACGAGGCCCCCGCCGATGATTTCCTCGAGCAAATCCTCGGACTCCCCAACTTCGCGCCAACTGAGGCGGGCTTGCCGGGACCCGACGGTGGCTTGGCTGGAACCGCTGCAGCGGCTGGAGCGCCGATGTTGTTGCAGCTTAGCTCTGGTGATGGCGCCGGACATCTCGCTGCAATCGGCGGCGGGGGAGGCGGCGCGTTTCACGGACAGGTTTTTCCGTTGGGGTTGAGCTTGGAGCAAGGAAAAGGCGGGTTTTTGAAGCCCCAGGAAGCTTCCGGTAGCGGCAAGCGCTTTCGTGACGATGTCGTCGATGGCAGAGTTTCTTCTGTAAAAAGCGTAAGAAAATAATTTGATCATTTCTTTTTATTTTTCATTTATTTAAGGTTCGCTTGTGTTTGCTTGGTTCACGAGGAACGGAGGAAAAGGATAAAAACAATATAAAACCTTTACTAGTGGAGAGATTTCTTTTGGGAACTTAACTAAGGAGCTTGTTTCTATGGTGCTAACTAGTGATGGACTTCTTTTCAATTATTGGTCACTTAATTTTTTTTCAACACTAATTGGAGGCATGCCTATTTGTCCTTGTTGGATTATTTTAAGTTTTGCATTGTCAAATGTGGTGTGACAGCGAATTTGTCTGTTTGATTTTATCATGTTGCTATGTCATGTGTGTTTCTGTCTAATAGCAGAGAAGACAAGGGAAAACATGACAATTTTTGGAGCAGGGGGCGGGTTGGGAGTTACTGTTGTGAGATGCCAAGTTTTGGTATTTGACAAAGGAAAGAATACATCAAGGTCCTTCTAGGATTTTTCAAGTGGCGTAAGTTAATTCACAGGGTAGAATTATTCGATTAAAGAAGAGTCTGCTTCAACTGCTAATTAGCCACAAACCTGCATCAGCAAATGAAAAAGAGTTTTACTCCAAAAATGAAGATTTTACTTGTTAAGGATTACAGAACAACTGGTTGAAACTTGATACCTAGGGCCATAGCAGTGAGAACAAAAATATTCCCTAAATCTCCTTTATGTTACACTTTAACGGCCATTAAAATGACTGGTAGTTGATTCCTTAATTTGTACTAAAGTCATGCTTTTTCTCATTTGCATTTGGGGATTGGCTTTTGGTTTAATGGTCCATCTGCCAGGAGAAACTGGTCCTGAGTAGGTTTCATGCTCCTAGCTGCCAAATTTGTCAACTTCAGATTAGAGTTCTGTTAGTACTATCTTTTTCTGTAATTCTATCATTTGTGATATGACCTATAAAATTTTCCAGGTTTTCCATGGCCAACCAATGCAAGCAACTGTTGCTGCAGCACCACATCCACCATCAATGCGTCCAAGGGTGCGGGCCAGACGAGGACAGGCCACGGATCCTCACAGCATTGCTGAACGGGTAAGCTTAATTTATTATAAATAATCATTACAAACATGGGAAGGACAGAATATATTGAAGGGCAGTAATTCAGGTGTTTCTGGCTTAGAATCTTAGGCATGATTAAGTTAGTTCCTTGCCAAGGAAAAAGTTAAAAACCTAGAATTGTAACATTAAGTGGATGTCTTTTAAAGAGTGACTAATTTGATCTGATAGATAATTTTAATGAAATTGTTTTAAGTACTATTTCTGTTGTTTGGTTAATATGCAATGTTGAAGGTCATCTCATCCAGAAGAAATTATGATTTAAAGTATTTCTTTTGGCATGTGTATTTCAGCAATTGAAAGAAACAGACATAAGATGTAGCTAAGACATCATGAAGTCATAAACTATAAAAGATTAGTACTGTTCTGTCCTTTTACAAATCTTACAAAAAAAAAAAGTCATATATAGAAATATAGAGATATATAAAACCCCACAGGTTTAACATTTTTAGGAGGGAATCTAGTGGCAGGCAAAATTGCACCTGATTGCCACTTCTTATGATGTGAAATGGCATAGTGAACCTGCTCAACAAATAGTTGCAACAGTAACTAACCATAGTGAACCCTTCCACTTTCTCCCTTGGTACAGTTGCGCAGAGAGAGAATTGCTGAAAGAATCAGAGCATTGCAGGAACTTGTTCCTAGTGTTAATAAGGTGAGTTCTTTTTTTATTAAGTGATAAATTTACTTGTAAAATGATTTGCATATTTCAAATATATTTTTGGGCAACATTGTGAATAAGTGCTATTTTCTTATATTGGAACTCTATCGTCAAATGAAGGTAATGCTGTTGTTATGTTGGAAGGAAAAATAAAATGATGAATCAGGAAAAAAGATCTTATGATTAGTCTTTTTCTTTCCAAAATAATATTAAGGAGCATGCTTTTATTGAGAGCAGGGAACCATAATCTATAAATGCTGTCTGTCATTGATCTTATCAGCCCCTAACTGCTGATCTGCCCCATCTTGTTGTATAACCTTGCAATAGTTTTATGACTAACCTTGTCATATAAAAGCTTTATAACTGTTTAACTTTATTATTGTTTGAGGGTTGTCCACTTTGTTAGGCTCATTTTCCAACTAACTTTATTGTCCGTTAGTCAAATTGTGTACAGATATTGAATAGATTGATGTCCTAATTCCAAAGCTAGTAACTTAATAACTTTACAGTTGACTATTGTTGTTTAACCTAGCTAAGTTGATTATTGTTATAGGGATCTCTTTGAGACATGGGTGACATTATGGTAGATTTGTGTGTCTTGGGAGGTAAACCATGAGAAAGTTTAGCTATGTATAATGCATCTTACTCCGTTTAGTAGTGACATACGTTTCTTTGTGCAGACTGACAGAGCAGCCATGCTTGACGAAATTGTAGATTATGTGAAGTTCCTGAGGCTCCAAGTTAAGGTATCATTAACTCTACTTACCTGTTTAATTTCCATATTTCTTATTCAGATTTTACTTTACTGCATATTGTATTGCTGCTCATGTTTATGAATCAGTCTATGATATTGTATTAGATGAATGTGGTTTGTAATTTAGAAGTTACCCCCAATCAACATATTTGGGTCAGTGTTTGGTTGATATGCATCTGCATGTTCCTTTTTGCCTAAATACTGCTAAAGCATCACTGAATTTGTCCTGTCGAGCTTTTGCTTGTTCTTCAAGGAATACAAGTTAGAAGAAGAAGTTTTAGTGAATGTTTTTAAGGGTTTGGAATTTGTTTTCCCTAATTGCTACAGTAGAAAAATTGATTCATGCTATTATAGTATATATTTTACTTCTTCAAAGGGTGACAATGACATTGCCACGTTTTTGGTAATCGGATTCTCCCACTGTATGCGTATGTTCCATTTAATGGTTTGCTTAGGATCATGTAATCCATCTAAGGAAATGAAGAGAAAAGAACCATCATTCTGATTTGAAATATTTTGTTCCCTCGTACTGATATGTGATTTATTCAACAGGTCTTGAGCATGAGTAGGTTGGGCGGAGCTGGTGCGGTGGCACCACTTGTAACGGACATCCCACTATCATCAGTTGAGGTAATAAACAAGTAATCATGCACATGTTGGACATTTTATATGTATTCGGCTATTCAGTTAGCAATTGAGCTTCCCAATATTATACACTACAACAGGATGAAAGCGGTGAGGGTGGCAGAAACCAACCGGCATGGGAGAAGTGGTCAAATGATGGAACAGAGCGACAGGTAGCTAAGCTCATGGAAGAAAATGTTGGAGCTGCCATGCAATTCCTTCAATCAAAGGCGCTTTGCATCATGCCTATTTCACTGGCCACGGCAATTTACCACACACAACCACCAGATACCTCCCCTATTGTTAAGCCGGAAGCAAATCCTCCTGCATAGGCCTGAGAAAAAAGGGTACGCATCCCACAGGCCATCCTGGGTCCCGCACTTTATTTGTCCTATTCTAACCCCCCACGAAATAAGTTGTTTGCTGGCTTCAAATTGCAATCAAAGTCAGATGCCATGGCTCTTGCTTTTTGCCTTTCTTTCCAGCTTTCCTTTTTTTTTTTTTCTTTCTTTCTTTCTTTTGTTCAAAACAGGGTTTGATGTCAATGCCTAAAAAATTAGAGGCAGGCCCTTGATGTCTTGACAAGTTCAAGTAAAGGAGAAGGATTGTCAAAGCTCACTTGATATGCTCTTCCTTTTTGCATCAAAGGTGGGGGTGGTGGACAATGATGGAAGCACTTTTGTAGTGGGGCTCTGATTTTTGGTTTAGTGGGTTGTGGGACCTGCAAAAAGAGATAGATGGGTATATATAAATTATTATATATATATATATATTATTGTAACAGTGTATTTTCAGAGGAAAGGAATGCAGAAGTAGAATGGATAATGGTTGGCTATTCCATAATGCTTGTTGTTATAGTCCAACTGATACTTGATAGTGCTTACTTTGTTGAAGGGGGAGCGTGGGTTATGTTTCCAAAAGTAATTTGACTTCCTTTTCCCAAATTCTACTGAATCATTATTGGGCGGAGAGAAAAAGGAGAGAACAGCCGGGGCGCAAGGGCTGGCTTCACCCTTGAGGCGTCCTCATTCTTTATGTGTATTATTAGTATCTCATTTTTAGCGTTCAACAGTTAGCCACCAACTAAAGTTGTAAATTTGGGCAGAATCCCATGCTAAAACCAAGGACGTTTTCAGCAGAATCTAATAGCCCTTGATTCTGATGACACTGGTGATGTTTTCAAGTTTATCCCAGCGCTTGCTGCAGCACCCTATTCCAGTGTTGTTCAACATCTAGAAACATTCAAGGCATTCCAATGCCACAATTATGGCCTGCTTCCATCCTCCAAGATTTTTATCCAAAACACTGACATCAATCATCTCATAATTTATAACAAGTTGAAATTGCATGGAAAATTCAACTGATGTCATATTGGTAGAGAAAATACAAAAAATGGCAGGTTGAGCTTGACAAATTAATTCAACAAGAACATACACCCCAGAGAAGCCTGGCAACATCCAAGCTTTTGCATTATTGGAGGCAGCATTGGCACGTTAACTTTAGCAGGCATCAAGATCTCGGCATGGGGGAGGTTTTGGATCACTTAGCAAAGTGGTATTTCCTCCTTCTGGTCCACTCTTTATACGCTTAGGATTTTGAGTGCCAGGCTGATATATAGTAGAGAAATTAAAACATACATTAGTGATATCACTGTGCACATAAAAATGATCCAACTCAAACAACCCACATGCTTACCGGTGGCTTCTCTCCCCTTCTTAACATCTCAACTATCTCAACAACTCGTTGTGGAGTAACATCTTCCTGCATTAAACATGAAATGCCCAAATTAAATTCCAGTAGGTTTCTATCAGTCGAGGACGCCAAACATATGGTAAATAGGGCAAATTGAGTGGAATTTTCAGGAACCCACATAGTAATTATAAGTATATCCTTCAGATCCATTAGAGTAATCAGCAACCGTGATCATGGGAGCATTTACACAACATCCCTGCAGAAAAGCAATTAGTAAAATGTCAAACTTGTCAGTAGAATAAAGAAAAAAGGTTACATACCATAGACGTCTATCTCCAGATTGCATTTATCTTACAACTACCATTAGTTGAGGACAAGTAGCAATACATGGATGATTAGGTAAGCCATGCCTAAAATACCCTATAGGTTATTGAGTAGACGTTTTCATCCATTGCAAACTGAACTAGGAAATTTCCAGTATCCTAGCTAGAAACCCTTTTCATGCATCTGTTCTCCAGATATCCTCTGGGACCACTAGCCATAAATTGATAAATGTATTATTGCCATGCCAACTTCTTATATACCAACAAAATCTACGCAAAAGTTAATTAAAAGATACAGATCCAGATAGGTAAACATGTAAAGGAAAAGACTTACCATACATTCCATTTCTCCAACTGAGAATAAACCATCCTTTGTTACCTCTGCACAACCGAACCAATAGAAACTTAATCTTCAATACTATTTAAATTTTCAAAATGTGACATGAGCATTGGGTGACGTAAAATAAAAGTACAAATAATATGTTTACCAAACTTACCATTGCGCTTAACCCCCAAGTGTTTCAATAAGGCTTCTTCAATTTCTCGTGAACCACGTATCATACAAGGTGTTGTGCCACAAACCAATAGATGGTACTTGCCAACCTGAAAAACAAATGAATAAACTCATATAGGTACTGCAACTTTGTTAATTAAGAAAAGTACATAAAAGAGGTCTCAAGGTGCAAAACAAAAATATAAATCTGACCTTTGACCGGTTGAACATTGAATAAAATGTTGCAACCTCATACACACGAATAGGAGCAACTTCTATAACCTTTGCCACCTGTGCAATTTGGTACATGTTTGATTAGAAATATAATTCATTTAGCTTTTGCTCTAAAAAGGGGCTACACCACTCTAATTATCGGCATGAAAATTCAGTGGATGTTAGTTATGGCAACAAACATTTAATTTGCTTAGCTACAAAAGAAAATCTACAGACCTACCGGTATTACATTTCAGGCAGATATTTAACAACTGGGTGATGCATAACGAAGTAACACCTTTTTAATATTGTGACTCACCTAAGTACTAAGCAATTGTTATTTCAATAACAAAATGGTCTAGCCAATAACCACTCGCACTCTTTATGTAATTTCAATAAAGGAACACTAGTTATCAGCAAGAAAAATATTAAAATCATACAATTAATTATTTCAGTCTTTTAATCAAATTGAACCTCAGGCAAAGTAGTGCTTGAGAAAATTATCTTGCTATGGAATCCTATACTTGCATCAACTTTTCTTTTTTATAGGTCCTATGCTAACACCAACCTTTTAACAACTAAGTGATGCATAATGAACTAACACCTTTTTAATATTGTGACTCACCTATATGCTCAGCGATTGTTCTTTCAGTAATAAAAAGGTCTAGCTAATAACCACTCTTTATGTGATTTCAGATATAGGAACACTAGCTATCAGCAAGACAAATGTTAAAATCATACAATTAAATATTTCAGTCTTTTAATCAAATTGAAGCTCAGCCCAAATAGTTGTAGAGAAAATTATCTTGCTTTGGACTCCTACACTTCAATCAACTTTTCTTTTTTATAGGTCCTATACTAACATCAACTTGAATCTTCAATAACATCAAATTATATATTAACAGGAGATCAGGAACTAATATTACAGTAACAACATGCTTCACTTTTCCCTTTCGTATGCACATGCCAATAAGAGTAAAAGTACAGGTCATTTGCATGATTCAGCATTAACTGCAGTCTGATATCCATCACAGAATTCTAGCATGGACTTTGCCTACAACAATGATACGAGTAGCTACGTACATGGCAATATTGCGGTGACAAAATATAAGCAACTTGCTGGCACAGTCAACAGTCTAGTTATCCCTTTCTTAGAATTAGTAGCAGCTAGATGTATCTAATCTGCCACATACTGGCTCAACTTCACCAGCAATATAGAGTATGCATAGAAGCCATTCCCTATGGCCAAAATTTACTCATAAAAAGTACTTAAAAAGACATCAATCTGATGATAGAGAAGGAAAATTGTTACCAAAAAGTGACTTGGAAAATATTTTTTAAGTATTTAAAGCTTAGATTAAACAAAAAAAAAAAAAATCTAAAAGCAACTCTTTTCTATTAGGTTTAGCATTATACCATACAAAATAAACCATACAGCATGAAATGATATGTCTGTTCGATAGAACAATAAAAGTTTTACCCCAATCTAACAAATCTAATCCCTAGAAAAGTTTGTGATGCATTTTGGCTTAAAAAAGGCACATTCATTACACACCAAAACCTTCAGCTGGCTCGGAACTAGCACTGCCCACAACCTAGCAACGGAACTAGTGGAATGACAGGATCAAAACTAGCATAAAGGCAAAAAATACTATAATTTGCCTCCAAAAGTGGTTAGTTTCATGTCTAATTCTTCATATTAACTATATATCACTAGATTTCTGACATTTGAAAATACCAGTTCAAGAATATTTAACGTATGCCCCAAATGAATATAAATTAAGAGAATTTATGCAACATACTGCATTCATGGCAGAAACAGGAAGCCACCCTCCATGCTGCTGCTGAGCAAGATCTAACAAAGGAATAACTGCAGATTGCTTGTAGTTGGATGGATAATGAGACAATATCTCCTTGACCTATGCATAAATTGAGATTAGAATGGTAACTACCTTTGGATTTTAAAAAATGGAACAAATTGCTAAGCAAATAACAATCCCTCTGATAAAAGTAAATCAATCCAAATTTCACACAATTTAAACTAGAATGATGTTACAAGGAGAGAAAAAAAAACACTATTCTACGTTTCTGATAGAATTCTAAGAACACACCAGCCTTCTACAACCAAACATAAAATGCAAATCGTTAAGTTCATATACGTTGTCAAAGTAAAATTAATGGCATTTGATTTCAATATATTAAATTTATTGGAGTTTATGGAAAAAACCTCAAATTTATCTCTTGTTACCATCCAGTCATAAATTTATCAACTTTACTTAGTCCCAAATCCCAATTTACTGACGTCAAAGTCAAAAGCTTTTCAATCTACAATGATGATAAATGGTAACCTATAACTCAAACTGTAAGCATCTGAACTAACCGTTTCTTTATTTGCCTCGGAAAATTCCCATGGAAGGTCGGGACTGTTATCTGGGCTATCAATGTGCTGCAGCCAAAAAAAAAAAAAATTACACCAAATTCAACCCATCAACTTCTTTTCCACTGTAATATTTTTAGGTGGAAAAGGGGTAAAATTTAGCAGTGTCATATAAAATCAAAAAACATATATTTATTGCAGGGACGATTGGGACGTACATAGTTCAAGGCAGTGGAGAAGGATCGACACGCCTGCGGAACAGAAAAAAGGGGAAATTGAGATCGAGAGGTGGTTGGATGAGCAGAAAGCGAGGGAAAATGAAGGGGAGAAATAGGGGGAAAACCTGAGCAGATTGACGGAAAGCTTGACGGATCTCGAGAAGGCGCTGGGACGCGAGTCGAGCAAGCATTTTGGGGGAGACCCTCCTTCGTTAAACTCAACCAAATACTGAAGAGTAAAAAGGAGAGGAGTTGGGGAGAAGGAGAACAAGAACAAGAGAGCGCATAAAACTAACAAATTACAAGTGCTCAATTCCTAACATTCACGCTTTGGGAGCCTGGTTCCTTTTGGGCCTCGCATAAAATGGTTTGCTCCTCCGACTTGGCCTTTTTGAAACTGGCCTGATTAGGATATCTAATAATCAAATTTAAATAGTAAAATTATTATCCGCTATAATAATTTTGAGATATTTAGTATTTGAATTTAATTATAAAAAATGATTTTTAATATTAAATTCTAATTATATATATTTTTGTTTATAAAGTCTTTATAATTAATATAATACTTACTAAAATTCATTAATTGTTTTAAATATGATTTTAAATTTTAATATTTTTATGAACTAACTTTAATTTATTAAATTAATTTTTATTAATAATATAAATAAAAAATTAGTTTTTAATTTATGTTAATCAAGTATTTATTGAGTAAGGTCTAAAATACTAGGCTAAAAGTTCGAGTAGCAATTTAAAATTTTAATTGAATATTATAGAGTTTGATTATCTTATGAAATAATAGGATTTGATGAATACCCTGCCTATTAACATTTTTTTTAAATACTTTTTTTGTCATATTCCATTCCTTTAAAAAGGTCTGATTATTGCAAAACAGAAGAAGCTAAACTCAAGCTGCTCACAAGGCCCAAGATTGGTCCAGTATTCCGAGTCCATTTATTACAGAACAGGTCAGAACCCGGCCCAACACATCCTGCCCAGCAGACAGCAAAAATCTTTGTCCTTGAGCATTTGGGACAACTCCATCATTAAACTTAAATCCTTTCCCAGAATCCAAGATACCGAGGCCGGCAAAGATACGAAAGCGTTTCTCTTGCTGCAGTTTTACTTTCAGCATCTACTTCGCAGCTTGGCGCCAACCCTTCACGAAAGCTAAAGAGAAAGAGCCGCGATGGCGTTTGGGCAAACGCTAATGTCAAGCAGAAACCTCTTATTCACCGTCCCAAGAAACCCTCACACAAACAGCATCTCCCTATCTCCGACTCCCCAATACTCGTCTTTTTCCCTCACTAAACGACCGCGGTCCTTTCGAACGCTGAAATGCTCTGTCGATTACAGAGACCAAAACTACAACCTTCAAGTAACGTACCCAAAACCCCCAGAAATCCCGTGGAGCAAGGACCTTTGTAATACGGTGCACCTCATCGGCAATGTCGGCGCCGCCGTCGACATGAAGCACTTAACATCCGGCAAAGTCCTGGCGTGGACTCGACTAGCCGTCAAGAAATCCTCTACCGACACCACATGGTAATTTTTTCATTTGCTCTTAGGGAAAATGAAAATTCAGCCCCAAAATGTGCCTTATTACACAAATTTCTCATTTTGCTTATCTTTGTTTTTTTTTAAAAAAATTGTTAGGATTAATTTGACATTTTGGGATGAGTTGGCGAATACTGCGTATCAGCATGTAGAGAAAGGGCAACAAATATATGTTTGTGGTCGGTTGGTTTCGGATACGGTTGAAAGCGACGATGGCAAACAACAGACTTATTACAAGGTCCCCAGAATTACTATAATCCTTTCATTTTTCGTTGGATTATTGAAGATTTGAAGAATATTCTTATTGTTTTTCTTATTTTTGGTATCACACTATAGATAGTTGTCCAACAATTAAATTTTGTGGAAAGGAACTCCTCCTCTGTGGCATCATATGATCGTGGCTCTAGTGTGGTGCCTAGTAAGTCATATTGCCCGATTGGCTGAAAAACATTCTGAACAAATAACGATGCGAGTTTTTGTCTTCTTATTGTTTTCTTTTTACATTGGGTTTAATCATGGCAGATAGGAAATTTGGCGGTAATGTTGTGAATAATATGGGCTCTGTTGAGGAACTATGGCAAGCGTTCTTCGCCAATCCTACAGAATGGTGGGATAATAGGAAGAACAAGGTAGTTGTTCAGCAGTCTCATTTGAATTCAGAAGATCATTGCATCATGTCTGATGTGGTTGTGCTTTGATATGTACATATCTACCTTTAAGATTTAATGCAATTACAAGAATTAGGCTACAGTCAGTGCTTTGCCAACAATGCTTTACATGCATCAAGATCATATTACAATTTTGTAAAAACTAACCTAAGAAATGTTTGAGTCAAAACAAGAATTGGCTTTCCGGACTGTGGAATTAGATGGATGAGTTTCATCTTTCATGGTCTGATTATATTGCACCAATAGAATTGAATGCTTTGCCATTGAAATATTTTGCTAGCAATTTCTATTAACTGTTAACTCAGTGTTGTTTCCTCGATGTACAGAGGAGCCCAAAATATCCAGATTTTAAGCACAAGGATACTGGAGAAGCTCTATGGATTGAAGGTAGGAATAATCCACACTGGGTGAAGTCCCAATTGGAGATACTAGACTCCAGAATGAGTTCTTTCGAAGATGAGGATGAAAGGATGCATGCTTCAATCACTGGTGATAATCTCACGCCTTTCTAATGGCTTATTCTACTGTGTTTGTGACGTTGCTATAAGTTGAGTACCCTTGGCATGGTGCTCGCATATTGCATGAGGAAATTTTGTAAGCCCTGATACCCTTCAGATGTATGGTCTGTTCCGTAAATTTTGCATCGTCTGCAAGTTCTAGTTTCATATGCTTTTGTTTGACCTTTTGAATTTCTGGAATATGATTAATTATGTTTGTCAGTGTAATAGATTTGTCTTTTGGTGGCCTTCCTCTGTAATTACCATGAAGAAATTGATGATTCACTAATTAATTCAATTGCTTAAACCTGGTTCTTTACTCTGATAATGTAGCACACATCTTATGCATGAGCACTGAATTGGATCTAAATTCTTTAATTTATATTGAAGAGTAGAAATAAGAACTTATTAAGTTTCTGGTTTTTTGCCCTCTTTCCTCCTCTCCCAATATTGGGTGATAGATGTTGGAACTCTACCACATTCTACTACCTTATTCTGCCCATTGGATCCCAAGGCTGATACAAGATCTCAATCTATATTTTTTCATTCAATTTATACTTTAATATGGCTTTGAAGTTAATTGAATTGCATCTCCCTTATATTTTCGACCTCCAGTTTAAACTCAATTCTTGCTGTATATTGTCTAACTTAAATGCTCTCAACTTTTTAGTTTTCTTATTATTTTTCATCCTATTTATTTAGTATATGTATTGTGCCATCAAATTTTAGGAAATCAAATGCAGACAGGTTTAGTTCAAAGCTTGGCTTCACACCAGTCATTCCTTTTCTGGACTGGACATACTGAATTTTGATTATTCGACATTGTTAATTTCTGTCATTTCTCCTTCAATAAGCAGCAGTTCAAGATGAAATCTGTCCCCTGCCTGGTTGTCAAGTGTGCTAGAATCCTGTTTTAGACATGCATTAGTATAAATCTGACACAGATAATGTGGCTTCTCTTCTAAACAGCAGCATGTTGTTGAAATGATAGTCCATTGAGCCAATAACCAGTCTCAATTAGTCTTTATATATAGGACGCTGACCAAATGAACCCTTTTAACCCTTCTCCCAAACTGGCTTTTATTCTGTTGCTTCTTTGTTATAAGATTGCTCTTGGTCTTCATCCCTCTCGCACATTTGCATTACTTGATGATTTTGGGGACTAGGGGGGTGATTGCTTTGTACTGCAGGTTCCTTTTTTTTTTTTTTGTTTATCCTGCAGGTTTTTCTATTGTCATGAGCAGTGAGTTTTTCTGCTCTCATTGTTACTTAATGAAATGCGAATGAAATCTTCTGCTTTTCAAAAAAAGAAAAAAAAATTGCTTGATGATTTTTTTATCATTTTGTTAAATTTCAATAAAATTGAATTCTGCTTGACACAAGTCATTGAGAGTTATCATTAGATAGGGTAGCGACGAATTTCTGGATTATTCTTTAGCTGCTCTACCGTACCCACCTGCCCATGTTAGTTGCTTTTGTTTTCACTTTGTGAGGTTATCATTGCAAATGGGGAAAAAAAGGAGGCCTTTTATCTTTCCATTCCACTTGAGCAGTAGCAATTTGTAGTCCTTGATATTTCTCGCATAAAAATTCTAATCCCGTATCCTCGAGCTAGGATTTGTTCACTCTAGTGGCTGCCATCTTGTATTGTGATGCAAATCGCACAACTCCTTCCGATCTGTGTCAGCAACATTCGGTATTGGGCCACGCCATTCTAAACTCTAAGCAATCTTGTTTCAACAATATTTTCTTCTTCTTCTTCTTTTGACTAATCAAGGGATTAATTGCTTTTACTTGTTTTATAAGCCAATACGTGGTTATCTCAAGGATTTCTATTGGCTAAGCAGTTCTCTCACATTGCCAAATTTCTGTTACCAGAAGAAACTCTTGCACATGCACATGGCAAATTAAGTACATCCCAAAGTTTTAACTAATGTTTCAAATGAAACGGAGGCGTTGAGAAATAAGCCAATTAATCTTGAAAATTATCCAACATGTAATTTATAATTACACCTTACAATTTGAAAAACCGAGTCTGTCATTACCTGAGATGCATGTATGCTTTCTGTCACAGACATAGGATATAGCTGAATGAATCATTACTTCTCAAGATTATCGTATTAGATGAATGCCGCCACCATGTATATATCTCAAGATTGTGGAAACTGGAAACCGATTGAGTTGGGAACAAAGGTAGCTTTGATATCGTTTTTATCCAACCGTATTTGGAAGTGTTAGCTAAATTAGCTATCAATTAATTATAAAAGGATAGATAGTATAGTGGAAGAATTTTGAGAGAATTTATTCTTGCCATTTGTTCATTCTGATCAAAATAAAACAATACGAAACTGTACACATAAATATGTATAAGTTTTTGCCTTTCATGTAAACTTCTCGTTACATATGCTTATCCTGGAAAAATGGTAAAGTAATATTTCCTTTTTACAGTTGGATATCAAGCATTCTATATTCGTTTCCTGCTTTTGATATTGTGCTATATTCTTTATAAAGAACTATAGATCTTTGAATTAGCGGAGGCACAAAGCCGTCCATGATTCAAGAAGACGAAAAGAAGGGGAAAATAGACGATCTTGTTAATCTCTGAAATTTTCCTCTAGCAAGTAGCCTCTCAGGGAGAGCAGATTGATCTTCCTTGTGGATTATCCGAGCCAAAGCAAATTTCTTGTAAACTTGTCTCTTCTTGTTAAACAATTTGTTCGTTGTGGAACTCATACACAGCCCAAACCTCTGGCTTCTGATCCTTTCATGATTCTCAGCCTCTTGCAGGAGGAGATGAACATTCTGTAAACAAAAGGCAACAAAAATATGAGTTTGTTGATAAAATAAAGGAAATCAACATTTAACGTTCAAGAAAAGTAGCTTTGGATAGAGAACTTACTCCCAGGGAACATCTCCAACAAGCATCCAATCACCGTCTTTGTCTTCATAAGTAGGAGCATAATCAGATCCATTGTAGCCTTCCCTCTCTGAGTACGCACCTATTAATTGCAGATCAAAAACCATCAGCACTTCTACTACAAAATTATTAATAATCACCATAGTTTTATCATTGGTTTGTCAAGGTTATGATTTTTACCAACGGTGAGCTTGAACATGTTTTCCAAGGCCTTGAGCAGCCCCGCGTAGCTTCTGTAAACCTTGAGATCAATCTTCCTGAGATAAGGAGCTCCATCAACGCTTACTTTCACGTACATCCCTGCCCCTTCAACCTCATTGTTCTTGGTCTGTAAACAATTTTTCCTGTAAGATCGGATTGGTGGCCATCCTACAACTTGTGCCCTGCATTAATTCATAAAATAATTTTTCATAAGATTCTATCTAAAAATAAGTCAGTAACTCATTATACCCATACCCTATAGTCTAACCTTCTGTTAACCAAACGTTTGTAAGACAAGAGGTTTCATATGCATATATATATATACACTTACTTGACAGGAGGGGCAGTGTCCTGGTGATCATCTTTTCCAGCCTCTGTCACGCAATAACTGCTCTTAGACCTTGACTCCTCAGAAATCTCTGATGAAGATCTCTTATTGTTTCTGATACAAGGAGTCGATTGTTTCTCAGGCTCATCACTCCCAGGCAACCCCAATCTGAGCTCCGTTGCCTTGAGATTGAGATCGTTCTGGTAATTCACTCTCCTTTCCATTGCTACCAATATATAAATATTTCACAACCTGAATAATAGTACTCTTCCAATATGTTTCCTATTGTTCCAAATATTGTTCGAAGGAAGAACTTGAGGATTTTGCTTTTGCAGATCTCTTTTAAAACTCTTATTTGTGTTTGCCAAAGAAAGAAGCTTTGTAAAAGATTTACGGACAGTGTGTTGATGAGAAAAGATGTGAAGCAGGACATGTTTTATAGGGGAGAAACTGTTCAAGGGACAAAATCCAGGTGACTTGTTCACTCGTGCATGCATTTCATCGATGAGAAATGATAATCCCACGCACGCGGTATCATACGCGCTTCTGGAATGACCAATCATCTGGGTTCCCTCGTGGGACCCCATGGGGACACGTGGAGCGATGCGCGTGGGCAGGATAGTCGATGTTCCGGGACATGGACAGATATGGCTGCCTGTCACATGTGGGGCAGCGCTGAATTTGGATGCCCCAAGTGAAGGGGACAAAGGAGGGACAAGCACAGCCGATGGAAGTGAAGACTGTGGACCAGAATGGACGGCTGAGATGGGGGGGTTTGAGAGGATTCGGAGAGTGAGTCAAGGATCGTTTGATCCCGAGGGGGTTGGGGGAGTTAGGGGCGGGGGATGGGAAAGAGCCCCATGTGAACCTGGGTCCCACGTGGATGTCGTTGATTGGTAAGGCCATTGCATGTGGGATGAGAACAGTGGGACCCTTCTTTAATTGATGGGCCATTTTAGGTTGTACATGACATGTGGAATGTCATGTGGCCGAATGGTACTTGTTCTTCTACTATTACCCCACGGGGTTTTTCCTTTCCCCTCCAGTCTTCTCCTTGTTAGTGGGAGGGTTTAGAAATTGATTATTCGCCAGGATCTTATCTTTGGATTTGACTCTCATTACACAAAGTTTAAGTATATTTTGTCAAAGAGATTATGAGTTTTTCGTTGTAAATTCAAGAGGGAAGAAACGTGAAATTTCCTTTTCCTTTTTAATCTCCTAAGCCCAACATAAGATGGGAAAGATAGATAGTAACGAAAAATGTATCCAAAGTCCATTTGTTTGCAGCTAGAATTTCAAACTATCCCCAACCAACCAAGAGGCATGCTAGCACCACTCAATACTAACATGCACAAAACCAACTGTCTTTAAGGTTAGTTAAGTCTTGTGGGGTGCATATATATAACTGATATAAAATGCCCGCTAAGCGCTGTTCACAAAATTTGAGGTGGAACAGTTAATTAATGCCAATAGATAGCTTCTCACTTGTCAATTTCAGATGGGGATGTATAACAAAATTCCAGTGAATTAATTAAAAGCAACATGATGGCTACATGTTGAGTTTTTCGTCCACGAAATCTAGGTTTTTGTGGCCTCGATCGGCATTAACTGATCAAAGATTTGATAATAAGGCAGGTTTGCATGGCACTGAGCTAGCAGCTGTCAATGCTCCTGCTGCATCCGCGATTGTGAGTAGATTCTTAATCTTAAATTTAATCAACGTGCGATTACGTTTCAACCTTTGCCTCTACAAATTAATATAGAAAAGGAGTTTACATTGCTTAGTAACGCGAGTTTCTTTTTCTCTTTTCTGGCATGAAATTGATGTAAAAAATCAGTTTGCAAATACTACGTCATTTGGAATAGGATTTGTCGATCTAACCAGGGACAAGATTTTGCCTTACAGCCGATTGCGCTCTATTATAATTTTTAGAAAGCTGGCTCACACGGATACTGGAAATTAGAAAATAACAAAGTCCGGCGATTGGCATGACAAAGAGAAGACAATCATCGAGTACCGAGATGATTCCAAATAAGTTGTGCTTCATTTATGTAGAGACCTTAATCTGCTTTTCTTGTCTGTGAAGTTTGCTCCAACTCAACCTCCCCCACCTAATTGCATAATAATTCCAGGTATCAATCACGACTCACTATAAAATTTTGGGTATTATATTTAAAATTTGAATGTTAAAAAAAGAGGAAATTATAAGATAACGAAAAAATATTTATTGACTTATAACCCAAATCTAATTTACTGTAAAAATTAAAAAAAAAAAAGTCTAACTTTAATTTTTATGGGTGGGAAATGGAGCTTACTAATGTACCAGGCTGCTGCAGCTTTGTGTTTTTTGAAGCAAAATTTGAAGAGATGCAAACTCTTTTTCCAGCACCTGTTGAAGTGTTCCCCAATATAGATGGTTGAGGAAGTGGGCAGCCCAAGTTTCGAAATCTTCTCAACAGCCTTGTTGGGTATGGGGCAGCTTTGTTTGCTGGTGCCAATGTACTGAGACCCAGTTCCTTTAGGCTACCAAAACATATCCGCAAAGCTGCACCATATCAAAAATACAACTCACATAGATAGGAGATGGCATGAGAAAAAAAGGGCAACGGACAAACTGATAGGTGTCACATTTGAATTTCGAGCTACCGTTGTGATCTAATTTTGCCTTGTTATCGCAGTCACAACTCAGTTATCTTTGGAATTGCATTCTAAGGACCACAGACAGAGAAAGGGTCCACACCCTTTCTCACCCCCCAAACACGCTTGGATTAGTTTTTTAAGTTTCTGTCTATGCCAATGCTGACTTCATCCCATCAGCTTATACCCCACAACATCACATTGTGTAGTGTACCCCCTTTGTTGATTGTATTGTTGCCTCAATAATTTTTCAATATTAATTAAACGCAAAATCCTTAGGATTGGAAAAAAAAAAATTCAACATCGTAAAAACCTAATCACCACCTTTCGTTAACTAGGTACAGTTCATGAAATACTTCATCTCTCTTCTTTTTAACGAAGAATAGTCAAAGTGCGGACTCTTGACCACCGCCAACCTCCAACCTTTTCAGATGATACCAAGCTCCGGTTGATATATAATATAATATAATTCCCTCCTTCGCTTTTTCCATCCAAATCAAACTTCAAATGTAGTGTAGGATAAGCATACCAAGCTGCAATAAATGCAGTGAGAGTGCGAAGCTATCATATCATTGAACCACACGTGTGGTGTCTTAATTGCTGATGGCGATAGTAAGGCCTACGCCCACCCGTGGTGGCGGAAAGCTTGAAATTTTGGACTCTTAGTTGGAGAAGAAGCCCAAAAGCCATTAAAGAGAGCAGCCCCCACGCAGCTACTGTTGCTGTGCCCGTGATTATTGGGTTTGGCCTTTGCTTCCCATGCGCATCAACCATCTTATGCCATCATCACCGTTTTGCATGCAGGCACGCATGCATCAACCCCATCTTTCATGGGTAAACTTTCAGCTGTTTATATTATCTTAGAAAACCAGATATGCCTAAATGGAGAAAAATACAAATTTATGGCTAATCATACCAAATTAATTACCTTCTTAAAAAGCTTGGCTGTTAGTAGCGGTGGTTGAACTTGACATACAGGAGAAGTCATCTTGACTTGCACACGTGAATGTGGGTACTAACTATGGATGTCCAGATGTGGGACCCACATGTTTCAGAGTACTAATAATAGCAGGGACTGGGCCATTATTCTTGCTCAGATTGGGCCCAAACTTGCACTTTCAGAGCTCCACCATGGGGTGCTGTGGTTTCGGCCCCTTGGTTGACGAGTTTAGTCTGGCTGCCCATTTTTGCCACCTAAAGGTGAGACAGGATATCCGGCAGTACCAAAATCCATATCCAATCTGATTACTACTTCTTGGTGTGATTCTCTTGAAAAATGAGATTCACCCATTGCTTTTTAATTCGATTTTATCTACAAAAATTTTTCAACGGTCATTCAAGGGTGGCTCTTTTCTCATCTTCTCTTGGCATGGTTGGCCACAAGCATAGCCACGAATTTCAGCATTCTATCTTTTATGAATCCTTAATTCTGCCGCTTCCCATAACTTGGACGTCTAATAAACAAGAATGAAAAGGATGGACCCTTCATGAAGACTCCAGGTTCAAAGAAATTAAGACCTAGTCAATCTAACTTTGTTGATTAATTTATAACATAACCCTAGGGTCATGTCCCCATGGACGGACCTCATTAAATATATAGGACAATACGAAAACAACAACAATTGCATGGGTTGACATTTATATATATGGTTGCTTACTTACGACTCGAAAATTATTAGTTTTCATGCAACGTATTTATACATGAAACATGCACATAATAAGCCATACTGCTTTCAGGAAAGAAAGGGAAAAAAAAATCCAAAGCATGCAATATCTTTATTTGCAGAAAAAGAAAATATGATGATTTATTAATTTGGGCCTTGGTTTTTCTAATAGATAGAGGGAAAAATGAAAGTTTTTTCCATATAATCCAACAACAAATCAAAGTGTTCAAGGTTTGTTGGCTGTTGATTGATGCAAACAAAACTCTCATTAATTTGTTGCTGTTGGAAGGAGCTTTAGCATGCATACCTAGAAAAGTGAATGCGACACTTGAATTTGTCAGTCTTTGGAGGAATACATTGCATTGGAACCAATTTCATTCCTTTTCCCATACCTTCCATATATATCAGTAATCATTTCTAGCCATATATCTATATACATGTATGTAGCTATTGAACAGTTTTAATATCTTTCCTTTTTCAAAGCTTCATCTCCATCGAATTTATAGATTAGTTACAGTACATGTCAAATTAATGATCCAACTTGCAATTAAGTTGATAAAAAGAGGATAGTTTAATCACTCGAATCTTCACTAAAAGTAGCATCTAAGATGTGAACATGCGATCTTTCATTGTTATAAGTGCAAGCAAAACCGCACTTTTTGTAGAAAAGATTCACATATCATTATTAATTAGGATCTGTTCTTAAAGCATTGAAGTGAGATTATATTAATCGCAATTGAAAGAATCAATAACAATAAAACAAAAGCGTAGCATTTCCGGCATGGAAGGTACAGAGCAAAAAGATTCTTGCATGCACTAGTTTTTCACCATTTTCAGCTCTTTGGGTTCTTTCTAACCCTGCCCTCAATACCATTTGTCTCCATTTTTTTTATTTTTAATTGACATCAGTGAACATAACCACCCCAGTAGGGAATAAAATAACAGTATCTCTGGTCAATAATGATTGAATTATTATTTTATCCAGCACAAAAGAAATATAAAAAAGGAAATGATCATTTGGTTATATTGATGATCTATGCAAAGGGGATGGCTGACTACTTTCGGATGGGCACAATGCCGGAACCTACCTCTGATTCTTTGTAGGGATCGAAACCAAGTGTCAAAATTTTAGTACTCAAAAACTGTAGATACTCTTTGTAGAATTGAAGACCTCTCTACCTAACTG
The DNA here is from genome assembly GCF_000208745.1 of Theobroma cacao. Lineage (NCBI taxonomy): Eukaryota > Viridiplantae > Streptophyta > Magnoliopsida > Malvales > Malvaceae > Theobroma > Theobroma cacao. The sequence continues at coordinate 28,812,876 of NC_030850.1, read as the reverse complement.
ACAGAGATATTCCATAACTAAGAGGTTTTGGAAGGAGTTTAGGGTACTTAGAAATTAGAATTCTATTCAACAAAATTCGGATACTACTAATAAAAGATTAAATTTAGGTAATTAGATTATTTTTGTTATAATCGTTTACGTAGGAATTTCCTAGAAGAAATCTGATCTAATTAAGTTTCGTCTGTTAATAACATAATAATGTATATATTGGTTATTTTTTACTACTAATTAATACATAATTAAGGCTGTGGTTAATGGTATAGTTTAATTATACTTAAAAAAAGATTAAAATAAAAAGAAGGGGAAGGGCAGTGGGATGCCCTGCAGCGGCGCACATGGGATAGGGTTTGATACATAGGCGACACACAACCATATAAGCAAACAAGTTCACATGGCCACTTTGTGGGTCCCTTAAATTTCCCCCCTCCAGTGAATCTCATCACATGCATTTTCTTACACTTGGGTCCCACTTTCTCAGCCAACCGTCGAGATTAAAAAAAAAAAAGGCAAACCCTATTCTATTTGGATTTTCTTTATTTATTTATTGTTTAAAGTTTAAACCATGAAATCATGCCCAAGGCAAGGGAGGATCGTATTCAAACTAGTGTGTATATATAATTACCATATCGTTTTAAAAGGAGCGCAGGGAAAAGTAACTTGAATTGATTAATGATAATAAGGATTCTCTACTTAGAAAGCTTAAAGAGGTGATTATGATAAGAAAAAGGTGCTGTCGATGATTAAAAAGCTGCAACTTTACTTATTATCTAGAAAAGATATGAATGATTACATTGATTAATGTAACTTGTCCCACTTTTCTTGGGCTAATCAAGATTTTTCTTTAGTTCAAGCCATCCTTAGCATCATCTTACGGTTTTAGATTGAGTAAACGTTAAAAAGTAACAATGTAACAGTTGGATGTTAAAATATATAGAGGGTATAGTAGTAGATTTTTCTCAAGTATTCTCGGGATCTATATGATTATGAAAGGTTTAAAGAATTAAGGAATATGATTATTTTAATTACTAGTTTAATTATTAAAATAAGATTAAGATTAATGACTTGCATATCTTTCTCGGTGCTTTGACTGTAATCAAGAAACTAATTTTGCGGTTAAATTACTGAATGATGGTACCTAAAATATCTTGGACGAAAAAAAAAATCCATAATTTCCTCAATATGCTAGTTCCGATATAGTGGGTGGAATTTATGAGAAGTGATCGTGGCCTCCATGTGTACATGCAATTTGAGACCGCAACATCCATCATAATAGAGATGATGGAAACTCAGACTGGTTTTGTGCATGCCATAGTCACGTCCAGTTGAGTGTGCCCTGTCAAATTATTGCTCCTTGTTTCTCCTTTTGCACCCACATTTCCTTTCCAAAGCACACACTAGTTAAAGCCACACCCCAACATACACTTTTTCTCTGTCATCTTAATTTCTAAGCACTTTGACCATACATACGGTGTTGTATAAGGAATAATGTAAAATACATGCGTGAAAATGCAATTGAGCCTGGGGAACACAGGCTATATATATACTCCTATACATCTAAATGAAATCAAAATATATCCACATTTGTGTGTATGTACTATAAGTTATTTGGTCATTTTACCGATAAAATGCATAAAGAATTACAAAAATGTTTGTCTTGCCTCTCTATAAAAGATTATAGTCTAAGTTTCACTCTTTCGCTTCCTCTTAAAATACTTTGTTATATCTAAAATTAAAATATAATTAATGAAGGACACGTTTTGATAAAAAAAAAAGAAGATTATATAAAAAATTAAAAAATTACTACCATCCCCAATTCTCAATTATGGTAAATTTTGGAAAAAAAAAAAAAACAAAGGTGGGCCAAACCCAAGTTAAAATGGGGAGAGCAGCCAACGAGGGTTGTCCACTCTCTCTCTACACACAATCATAGGATGCTAACGTCACCTTGTCGTCACCTATCCCAGCAAGTTGGGATAATCCAGCTCACAGGTCATGCCACGTGTCCACATCCCAGTTCTTCAGAAGGAGAAACCGACAATGCACCCCTCCGTATATTAATACCCTCTCAATGCCCAACACTCCCCTCTTCTTTGCCAACGTCGCTATTACTCTTACTATATCCCAAACCCCTTTGTTATTACGACCTTTTTCTCTCTATTTTTTCACTTTCATTTCAAAGCACCAAACCAACTCGAAAACCACAAAGCCAAAGCCTAGATACAGAAGACTACAAAAAAAGATTAAAGAGAGAAAAGCCATGGGAGTTGGGCTGAAGTTGGGGAAAGGAGGAGGAGATGTTGGTGGCGAGAAGGCGAAAATGGGATTTGAAGAGACTGAGCTGAGGCTAGGGTTGCCTGGGAATATTAGAGCAGGAGAAGGAGAGGTTGCAAGGAAGAGAGGCTTCTCTGAGACAGTTGATTTGAAGCTTAACCTTTCCTCAAAAGAAAGCTCTGGGGTGGATCCAAATGAGAAGGAGAAGAATCTTCTCCCTTGTGCCACTGATCCTGCGAAGCCTCCTGCCAAGTAAGTTGCATGCTTTTTTTTGTTGTTTTGGGTTCTTCTTCATCTTATTATGTTCTTTTTTTTTAAAAAAAAAAATTAATCTTGTTTGCGTTAGTTTGTCTGGAAATATGTTGGTGCATATAATTATAGGATGATTAGGCTTATTAGGTGCTAAAGTTAAGCATATTTTAACATAAAAAAAGAGGAGTTTGGGCAATTAGAGCTTTGATGTTATGTTTGTCATGAAGATGTTGGATCTTGAAGCAATTTAATCATCCAGAAAAGAAAATAGAGAATAAGGTGGAAAGCCATAAATTATCATTTCAATTTGTGGAGCTTCTACTACCTGAAAATACACCAGTCCACTGTGAAGCTTAGATTTTTACACGAATTTTTTAATTTCAAAATGAGATGTGGTTGGTTATTATATGGAAGGACAAAAAGAATGAGAGATGCGTTTCAAATTATTCGCCTCTATTCAATTCCCTTGAAATACTATTTAAGAACCTAATTATTCTCCTCTATTCAATTAATGGCATCTTCCATCCAATTAGTTTCTACTATAGGCTCCTAATTGCTAACAACCATTTCACGCAAAATTTGCTATTTTCTTAGGACTTTTTATATTTTCCGTTCAAAGCAAGCATATTTGTTCAGACTTGTAAATTTTTTAGTAAATGATATAATTAAATAACAATTAGAATGGAGATATATATATATATAAAATAAATTCAAAACCAAAATTTGTTTTCCTAAAAAAAAATCCGAAGATTTACTTACTTAATATCCAAATATAAACAAAGAGAAATTAAGATATTATACATAAAGTTTCATAGATCCGTGTAGAGTTATCATTCTTACTCATCAAAGAATATATATCATACAATTAAATTTTCCCTCGATATTGTAATTATTTTAACCTTGATACTCTAGTTTCCAAAATGAAAATTTCTGTCAGTGATGAAACTGTAAATCGAAGGCGAAAGTTATTTATTTAATAAAAGTTCATGATATATGACTTTAGGGCGCAGGTTGTGGGTTGGCCGCCAGTCCGGTCATTCCGGAAGAACATGTTCGCCACCCAAAAGAGCAGCAGCGAGGAGAGTGAGAAGGGCGGTGCAGGCAACGCCGCCTTTGTGAAGGTCAGCATGGATGGTGCACCTTACCTCCGCAAAGTGGACTTGAGGATGTACAAAACTTACCTGGAACTTTCTGATGCCCTAGCCAAAATGTTCAGTTCTTTCACTATTGGTACGTACTACGTAACCCGCTTTACATCAAGAGCAAGTTTTCCTTTTCTTTTCTTTTGTTTTATTCTTTTTTTGTTTAATGTTATGATTTTTATTGATATAATGAAATGTGTGTTGAGTGAAGGAAATTGTGGATCCCAAGGAGTGAAGGATTTCATGAATGAGAGCAAGCTTATGGATCTCCTTAATGGCTCGGATTATGTTCCTACCTATGAGGACAAGGATGGTGACTGGATGCTTGTTGGTGATGTCCCATGGGAGTAAGTTACCTTCCATCATTAATTCACAGCTCTTCACTGTTTTCCACTTTGGAGCTTTTCAGTCACATAAATAATTACTATATATATATATATATAATTGGAGAGCAACAATGTATTAACAACTTTTACAAAATTTACATAAATGAAACAAAACTAATCTTCTTTTTCCTTTTAATTTTGAATATCAGTATGTTTGTTGAATCATGCAAGAGGTTGCGCATAATGAAAGGAACAGAGGCAATTGGGCTTGGTTAGTATTACTATTTCCTATTCACTTAGAATTAATTAAACAAAACCCCTTTTTTACCTAATTTTATTTAATTAGTATTTTGGTCGATTAATTTTAACAAAAAAAAAAAGTAAAAAAATGTTGATGGATTTCAGCACCAAGGGCCATGGAGAAATGCAAGAACAGAAGCTGAAGTTGGTAGCTGTTATTAGCACAACCTGCTCCTTTGATCTTGTGGTCGCTGCAGCTGTCGAAACAATGATAAGAAGCAAAAAGCGAGCAGATGGATTGAGCAGGTTGACTACTTTATTATTATTACTATTATGGTTAGGGTGCTTTTGTGCTAAGAGTTGATATATAAAATTAATGTGAGATACCACTACTTAAGTATTTGTTATGGACAAAAACAATAATAATGAATATGATCTTACTGTACGTCGCAAGACATGGCCTGTCTTTGCTTGTGTTTAGTAGTGTTAAAACACTCACTGTAATAATGTATCTCTTTGTAGTTATTATTACTTGTTGTGTTCCTTAAATTTTGTTTTTAACTGAAAGGGAAATTTATTTAATGGGGGGGGGAAACAGTGGTGTGTGTCCGAGAGCGAGATGAAGCGGAGATGGGCATGGAGACTGGAGAATGGTTTTCATAAAGCATTTGACCTGTGACAGTGAGTCAAAAATGGCGATTGTCATGGCGGTTGCTGCCCATGTATATTAATTATATTTTGCATTATGAGCAACATGGGCTTTGTACAAATTGATCAGTTGGATCAAGTACTGGTCTTTCTCTGTCTCTCATATCTTGGATCTGACACCTCTGCTGAAATCCATGGATGGAAAATTGTCAATATTTTAACAGCTTGTTGGGGAAGGGCATGGGGAAGAATTCTTGGGAACTATTGCCATCAACATCAAAGTTTCTTCAACTTTTCTAAATAATTAATTAGTTCATAATAAATTCATAATTTTGTCTCGTTTTGCCCCACTATATATACGACACTTATATTGATCCAGCAATCTTGTTGCAACTCTTGGCAACATTTTACTTTGTTTCTTTTTAATTTCCACTCAACTCCTTTATCTTGTATTCCTTTGTTGGGTTTATAGCCTATAGGTGCCATTCAAACTTGACAGCAAGGGTTTCCATTAGAGGATAAAACATATATGAAAGTAGTAACATTTAGGTTCTGGCAAAGAAAACAAAATTCTTCGTTTCCTTTGGATGGCAAAGAAAATATCAAGGGAAATTGCCCCACTTAATTTGCTTATATTAATATCTATCATGGACCCTTCTTTCAAATAATCTCAAGAGTCGGAGGCTACAAAGGAACCGGAAGCAACAGCAGCAGCAACGGGGGAAGAACCCAAGCTGAAGCTGGAGACAAGGCGTTGATGGAGATACAAGGGATCTTGTTGCCAAAGTCAGCCAGCCCCATTTTTTCTTTTCTTTTTTTTAAAGTGAAAGTGAGAGAAAATAGTTGGATTATAAATTTTATTCCATATTTTCCTTAACAATTTCTTTTATGAAAAAGTTTTAATATGACTATATCTAAAAATGTATAAACAATTAATTCGATTAAATTTTTTAAAAATTTAATTGAATCAATAAAAATAAAAGTTTGATAAATGCACTTGAGTAATTAACTAATTGATTGATGCATGATTTTTTCTAAAAAATAAAATTTGAATTTCTTTTCTCTCAATTAAAAAAATCTAATTAAATAAATTAATTCAAATAATAATCAAATTGATCAAAATTTTTTATAATATTGTTATAACTTATGTAGTAAATAATTAATGATTTATATGCAAATTGATTAATTGAATTAACCAAAAAAAACTGTCCAAATCAAAATTGATAATCGTATTTATTTTTCGAATTAATGAAATAAACAAGTTAATATATATAACCATATTTATAGCATTTTTATTAATTCAATTTTAATAAAAATTTGCTCTATCGTAAAGAAAAACCTTGATATTTGACTTACGAGTACTCATTTAATGTTTGGAGAGATATAATCTTTTGTTTATCTTTTTCGTCACTTCACTCTCCTTCGCCTCTTTTTAATTGTTTTTATTTCTCTATCATTTTTTCATTTAAACATTTGACTCATTGATTAGTACATGATTCTTTTATTTAAAAAGTAAAATTCAAATCTCTTTCCCCTAATTTCAAAAAAAAAAAAAACTTCAACATGCGGAATAAGCAACACTTATGCTTGCTATGTATCCACGGCCGGACTCAAAGGAACAAAGCAAGACAAGTTGTTTCTCTTTATTTTTTCATGGCCGAAAAGAGATGAAAACGTTCATTGCATACATAATTTTATCAAACCTTAATGTGGTGTATCTGCAAAAGAGAAATTACAGTAAAATGGTTTTGTTCTATATGTATTGTCATTCAAACCAATGAGCAATGAACAATTAAGTGTTTTCCATTAATGACATCAACTTCTACAATCCGCAGAAATTGTATTATTGAAGTCATCTTTCCTACTGGATTCAACATTTACATTGCAATTCATCCATTACGTAGTGAAAATTTTCATCTGGTTTGAAAGTTACTTTAACCATTTACCTTCAGAAGTCAACAGACCTGATTACCAGGTCTGCATTTTTCTTTGACGTCATTATAATTTCAGCATTTGGTCGATCATTATAGTCAATCTGCATGATAGAGAAAGGATTTAAAAAACAAAAAAAAAAAAAACCAATTTATCTAGAGGCTTATAGAACTTTTCAGCTCACACTAAGTAAGCTTACCCGCCATTGTGCAACATCAGGGGGCTTTCCTGTTACAGAACAGGAAAACAAAATCAAAATGCAACATCTTTTATATGTAAAGGTGCCTGTTTAAAAATTAAAATGGATCCATTACCTGTTGAAATATGCCTTTTTAAAACTCGTTGTATTGCCGTGTCAAGGTCAACATCAATGAACCTTCAACATAAAAGCAAAATGTAGAATAAAGGCCATTGCAGCATCACAGAAATCAAACCAGACTTTTCATATGATTGTCTCAAAGGCAGAAGTTTCACACATAATAAGTCTAAAGCAGGCATGCAGCTGTCGAAATATGCCTTTTTAAAACTAGCTGCATAGCCGTGTCAAGGTCAACATAAATGAAACTCGAACATAAAGCAACATGTAGAACAAAGGCCATTGCAGCATTGCAGAAATCAAAATAGACTTTTCATATGATCATCTCAAAGGCAGAAATTTCATATCTAATAAAGCCTAATGCAGGCATGCAGCTTTTGAGACGCTGGTTAGAATTGAAGCATAATATCAAGATGCAATCAAGGACATGAGAACAATTTTAAGCATAAACTACTTTCAAGTTTTCATAGAAAAAAACAGAAAAATAGGAAACAAAAGAGTGTCAAACTAGCTCTCATGGTTGACCTTTGAGACAGGTGAACCATATTTGAAGTATAAACACGAGGAAAACTCACAATGTGTATTTTAAAATCAAATTGCAGGGAATTAACAGTAAAAGGAAAAATCAAGCTATTACAGGTAGAGCATGATGCTTACCACTTCTCGTCAAACATAGACGATATCTCCTTCCAAACCCCCTCTTCCAACAACAGATAATTACCTTCTACTATGACCACCTTATGCCTGCAAAGAGGACAACAAATATGTTTTATTTATTGATCAATCATAAACTAAATCTCAACCTATCGACTGCTGCAAGCCTGCAACTACATTTGTAAATTAAGTCATACCAACCTCCAACTACATTTGTAAATTAAGTCATACAAACAAGAAATAACCAAAGAAAGTGAGCAAAGAGCCAAATACACATTACACAAGATCAACATGAATTAAATCTTGGGATAACTTCACATTCTCAACTCAGCCTGCTAAATTCATTTTATTTTCCATTATATTTCCAACTTCAAAATTTCCAATCTCCAATTAATACTTTTATCTGAAAATGGTCAGCAGTCAAATTAGATGCTTAAATCTTATATTCCATCCACTTTTAGCATTCCAAATTCTCAACAAAAAGAAGACAACAAACAAAGAAAAGATCACTTACTCACTTAGTCTATCCAACATTGAGAAGTTTCTGGTCTGAATACAAGAAAAGGTGTGAATCACTTACTGAAGGCTCACAAAGATATCATCTTCAATAGGATCTCCAACACCATGATCAAATGAAGGTGCATAAACAGACCCCTGAGAAATTTTTTTTTTCTGATTAGAATACAAATTGCAGTTGTTGCAGACTTAAATGAAAAAAACTCCATCTATATATCTCTAAATTATTCCTCTATCCAACCATTCATCCATATGGATACACAGAAAAACACAAAAATAAATATACATTGCCCCAAATCAAATGTTTGTTGAGTTAAAGCACCAATAGCTACCAACCTGATCCCTTAGATTATTCAGGCAATTAAGCAGTAGCATGGGGTCAAAAGTCCATGGAGCTGATTCATCAATGGAATGATCATCAATTTAATTTCTAACAAAGTGAAATACGAATGAAAGGATCATCAATTTAATTTCCAACAAAATGAGATACTAATGAATGTTAAACACAGAAGCTCACCTCCCCTTCTTGCATGTGCTTCTTCTGGATTCTAAAATGAAGTTACACCAGTTAGAATCACAAACATCCAAGAAAGTTTCAACTATGACACTGAAAAGTCATGGATGGTGGAAGCTTAACCTCCATTGCGTCTAGCTGGGAACGATATAGATGGAACCCATCCATTGGAATAACTATAGCCACATCTGGAGGCTTAACTTGAGAATCAAAAGATCGAGCCTTCTGGGGCCATAACTTGTTTATACGCTGCATAACTTCAACAGCTAGAGTACTTTTCCCAGCACCAGGAGGGCCAGCTAAACCTACAATATGCCTGCATGATCTCCAAACATTAGATTTAACTAGAGGAGTCAGAGCAAAAGTTGCAAAGAACTAGGATAAGCCTAAAAAGAAACGACAGGAGTGCCATATGGAGGCAGTAGGGAAGCATGAGACAATGGAGGGCCTCCAAAAGAGCATGAACAGTACCAAAAAGAAACTGTATAAGCAAAGAATGTGCTACTCTATTGTAACTGAACTTCTTTTGAGACAATACTATTATGCATACATTTTTTTTCTAAATGGTACATATGACACAAGTCTTCTCACAAAGAGAATAGAATAAGAGCTCATACTATAACTGGCACTGTTGTTGCTTCATTTGGAGTAGAAGTATTTAATATTTTAGAACAGATATTTACATATGGGTGCAAGATCCTTCAACTTGAATACAGGCCACATCAACAAACAGCAATGACCACTCATTTAGGATACCAAAGCACAAATTATTCCTAGATTCAAAAACTAGAACTTACTTTGCATTGGGATTTGATGCTAATGCTGATGTAGGAAGCAAACGTTCAGCCAAAGTATCAAAGATCTCATCCATAGAACTTCAAATAAAAAATAAGTAAAATCATCAAAAATAAGGAGAACTGTAGAGGATAAAAAGAATAAATAAGAAAACAAGTAAAATTGCTTAAAGACCAAATAGCATACATGACCATATTTTACCCTATAACCAATGAGTAGCAGAGATGTAAAATTAGTAAAGAAATTAAAAAAGAACTTTTCTCAACTCATCAACAATTGAAAGCAATAAAAACAACTAACCAATAACTATTGATGCAAAAGGGATTTAGATGGAATTCAAATAATCGGCAAAATTGACTTCAAGGTGAGCCTTTCAATAAATACTATCTTTAAAACTTATTTCGCCTCCACCACTTGGTATACAAAAGGGGAATTATTCAAATAGCTTTAGGAATACAATGAAACCAACATCTAACGTCATCTTTGCACTTTACGAGATAAGCTGCTAGATACATCCGAAAGTTTACAAAGTTGTTTGACTTTCAAGTGTTTATATTTATTTTCAGAACATAATACTTCTATCTCTCTTGATTTTTTTGCTCTTGTCTTATTTGTTTTTGATATGTCAAAATGGTTGACAGCATGTCATTTATATAAGCTTGCAAGTGACTCTTCTCAAGGACACAACCCTTTCATTAAGTCATCTCTTTGTCTAAAAGATACCTTTGCATTTTGTAAGATACAATTCTTGGATAAAGATATTGTTTCAATAATGCCTTATGAAAAGACAACTATTCATTCCATAAGACATAATATTCAAACTACAATATGAAAAGATAACTTTCCATATCTAAACTTTTGAACTATGGTGTTTTTCCAATTGTCTTGTAACCTTTGGATTTGGAAATGTTTTTCCAATATGTCACTTTATAAAGAGACATAACCATTCACCACATTATGTATTTTATGTGACATAACCTTTAAGCTAAGATAGCTTTCCATTATGTGAGACAATCTTTTATTTTGAAAATACACCAACAATAACTACATTTCATATCCAAACTCCAAATAAGAAAAGCATAAATATATCTGATTAACTGCATTTCATATCCAACTCCAAATAAGAAAAGCATAAATATATCAGATATACCATGTCTAGTGAGTTAAGCTCACATCAATGAAGTCAGTTTTTATAAGAAAAAGTTTCCCATCTGATTCTGTATCAATATGATAGACTAGAGACATGTGGCTTGAGTAGAAACAGAAATTGATTTTGCAGCTGAATATGCTCCTATCAACATGTGACAAAAGCACCAAAGAGAGAGCAATCAACCATGGGAGTGTGGTAAAGCTAGAGCAATTTGGGATAAACAATATTTTAATAGCCCGACATTTTAAACCCAAACATGAAGAGATATTAATAAAGCATCAACAACATAAATAACTGCATCCTATTGCAACGATACGGACGTAAACAAATGGAGTGAAACTATTACTCAATGATTCCCACATGTTCGGATCATCTTTCCAATGTATAAAGATCCAATACCTGGCCTCCAAAACCGGAAGTTCTTTCCTTTGACAGCATATAACCTACAAAAGGGAAGACATTAAGTATCAAAGCAAAGTAAATTACATAGGAAGAGGGGGAGAAGGAATTATAAAGAATTGAAAGATAGCAATAAGAAATTTAACCTTCAATGGGTTCTCCTTCTGAACTAGAGAACTGTACCGGCCTAATAAAGGCGGTGCAGTTCTTGAATTCAACGAAATGGACACCAGATGTTGATTCCATGAAGAAAGCTTAACTCTTTTGAACAACAAAGACTCTGCACAATAATAAATATACTCATTGAAGATGCAGGATCTTTTAGTAAAACAAGCCAAAAAAAAAAAAGGCAAATTGGTAAAAGCAATTCTATAAGAAAAAAGGATCGTAGTACAAGCACAAACATGATTTAAAGAGAAAAGGAAATTGGAACCTTTCGAAGAAGAGAAAAAGGGTCTTGGATTCCTGGAAATCGAAGGAATCTCCATTGCCGAACCGTCAGACAGAGAGGGAGAGCCTAGAGAGGTTGGAAGGAATGATTCCAGAACCTGAAATGGCTTGCCTTCTTTTTTCCGGGTAAATCAGTAAACTGAGTAAGAACCCAATGGGCAATGGATCTGTCAAACAGTTAACGAGAGCAAGACACGTGTTCATTTGGAGTAATTTGATCAAGTTGCTGTCTTCGCAATGGCGTCGTGCCTTCTCTAGTTTGTCTCGCGTTCAAGTAACGCCGTTAAGGAACAGCGAACACCCCTTCATTTTCCAATATATCTGTGAAAATTATTACAATTAGATAGTGTGCATAAAACATATTTGGATTTTCATTTAACACCGATAACTTTACAAGCCGGCTTAAAAAGTGTATATATATTCATTTAGATATATTTAAAAAATAATATTATATTATTTAATTATTAAATAATATATATTTTAAAATAAAATATTTAAATATCTTTAAATTTTGATCAAAATTTCATAAAGTCTATCGGTTTGAAAAATAGGTATTCCATTTCATAAAAATATTTTTTTTTATATTCATCAATTATTAAGATTTTTGTTTATTTGTTGACGTAATAATATATTTTGAATAATTTTATCTTTGAATATGTCAAAAATTATAATATTATATAAAATTTTATTTTTTATTTATTTTTTTTTTTGAAAAAAGAACTTACCTTCCAAGCCAACTAAATCCGCACTCCACTAGGTAATGCCATTTTCGCGCTCCCCTAGATCTGCCCGAATCTAGCTTGAAACGTAATATTTTTAAGAAAAAAGTTTTTAAAAATGAAAAATAAAAAATATTTTAATATTTTTATTTTTTTTGTTAACGGTTTTAAGATTTTTATGGTGAAGTGTCTGTTTCTAAAATTAATGAATTTTTATATAATTTTGATTAAAATTTTAAATTGTCTACATATTTTAACTTAAATTTTATTATGTAAAATATAACATTAGAACTATAGTGACTGTTTGAATTGTTTCATCTATCACGTCTCACTTGAACAGTAAAATCTTTTGCCTTGTGAATAACTTTTTTACGAAAATCAATTTAATTAAATAGATAATAAAAAATATACCTATTTACTTTTACTAATAACTATATTTTTTATTCATAAATCTTACATATCAATTTACACAATAATGTATAATTATAGTAATTTAAAATAAAATAAAATTGTTTAATACGAATTTTGGTATGTCGAATTCTATATAATTTTCAAAAGTATATAAAATAAAATATAAGTTTGAACTTTCAAAATACAACATAAATATTCGAATTTAATTATTTTTAAATATATAAATTCATATGTATAAAAAATATATAATAATAATAATAATAATTTAAGCAAGATGAGAGGGGCCATTAGTATAGTATAACTGCCTCGCCTTACTTATCAAATAGAAAATGACAAATTCCACCCATATCATTGTAATTTTAATTTTTTTTTTCATATGATAATTTGTAAGTTTTTTCTCAATTAATAATTTGTGAATTTTTTTTACTAATTAGTAAATTCTACGAATAATTTATATTTTCACAAAAATTATATTATTAATTTTACTCAACAAAATTATAAAAATGTCTTCAATTCAAATTTAGATTGCTTATTTATTACTTTTGTAATTATACTATGCAAATTAATAATTTAATCTCTTGAGGAAATAAAAATTATCCACAATATGCTAATAGAGAAAAAATCCATAAAATGTTAATTGAAAAAAAAAATACAAGAATAAAACAATGTAAATAAGACAAAAAAAGGTTTCAAAGGATATACAAAAATAATAATATTTTAATGGAATTGTTTAATAAGAAGTTAACCTATAAAACAATTTCGCTCTTGTTTTTTTTTCTTATAAAAAAAGATAAACCAACACATTCGAGCAGATCAATGTGAAATTCACAAGAGAAATCAAGTTTTATCATCTTTAATTACAGAAATTTATTTATAAAATTAAAAAAATACCCTCACAAATGTATATAAAATATAATTTTTTAAAAAATTAATAGTATGTTATTATTTTAAAATAACACCTTAATAAAAGTAATGTATAGACCACATAGAAGTTGCTAGCTAAAAAGTGAAGTTTTGTTCCTTTTTGTTGAAGATTCAAACTTCACCATACCACCGCTGTTTTTAATTATTTTTGGTGTTAAAACTTAAAAGGAAAAAGACAAAAAACCTTTGATAAAATAATAAACTTTTATTGGATAAAAACTGCAGCAACAGCCTTGGAATGTTTGTGTAACAACACAGTTACATGGAAAAGGCAAATTGAGTGCCTTTTACGACGGGGTTTGAATTATTATGAGAACTGCTCTAGTGTTTAGGACAACAGACAACAATGCGTTCGTACAATAGAATTGCTATGCAAAGTAGAGGTATCAAAAAATGGGATTTTCAGTCCACAAGCACGTTACAACATTGTCGTCCCACTATCCTCCTTCGTTTCTTATCATCTTCACTTGACTGCAATTGCAAACAACAAAACTTCACATTAGCTTTTCTTTCCCCAAACCCTTTACTATTTTCTCCAAACTTTGAATTATCAATCCAAGTGTGGCGTTCGCTGTCACTAAAACAAAACCAATTTTGGTTTGGGTCCAGCAATGCAACAAGGATTTCTTTTACATCGAATAACCAGAATAATTTCATTGCTAAGTATCTCTTAACTTAATGACATAGCAGGTCAGAACAAAACTAACGTCATATGTACAGCAATGTTCAGAATGGTGTCATAATAATAGTCCATTCCCATCTCAATTTTTCCTCCAAAACCAAATTCTGCTTTAAACTATACCTGTTGACTGAGAAAATTTGGTGCACGAACCCTCTTAGAGCCATCAGCTAGACGCTTACATGGAAAATGATTTTCCACAGAAGCCAAGTTATCACTGACCTGTCAATGTTTTCAAAGATTAAACAAGAGCAAAACCTATTGATAAGGGCAACTGATTTCAACCCCCCAAAAGTTGGATAAAGCATACCACATGAGTGCCTTAACAAGTGCAAAATGGAGCACAAAAATATTGGTATTTACCTGGCCTTCAATGGCCCCAATTAACAACTCCTGACATCCCGATGCATGAACGTTTTGCAAACTTGGGCATTGAAGTAGCAATCTCTCTGAGGAAAACACACAATTTTATTGAATAAATCACAAGGAAAGATGAGCATAGGTAAATGACAATGTTCAAACTAGCAAATACCATACCTGGATGCAAGTTTTTACAAGAGTTTAAATTAAGGTCATTGAGTTCTGGACAGTTTAAACATAAAGCCTGCATTGACATTCACAAATAAGAACCACAAGAGAATATTAAGAAAAAACTAGCAATACAATCAAGATTATGGACTAAAAGATCTCACATCTAAGCCAGAACAACCCCACAAACTGAGTTTTTTTAATCGGCTGTGTTTGATAATAAGCTTCTGGTACATGAGGTGCAATTTGCTATTAAATGAATTTGGAAGTTCATTGTTGCCACTTTCATCACTGGGTGAATTCTGGGAATTGGGATCACATATGGTCATCCCGCAATCCATAAGTTCAAGAAGAGGTAGTTGAGCTGTGGCAAACTGAATTCCACCTGAGAAATGCAGAGAAAAATATTAATGAATAGATTTACATAAAGTAGGACAATTATAGGTAAATATATATAGGTGAGAGTCTTAGACATGAAGATTACTTGAAGTGATGTTAGGACAAAGAGCAAGGAGGAGTCTTGACAACGTGTTCGGGAACACATTGCAGATCATTCCAATGCCACTGTCACTGATGCTAGACCTGAAACCAAGCAGCAAGCATTAGGAAAATTGGTTCTGAGGATTAATTGATAAAAAAGCAATCATTTAGAACGAGCCCAGATAAATAGATTAATTTAGCCAAGCTGGAGCAAAACATACCCACTCAGATCAAGTAATTCTAATCTTGAATAGCTTGAAGCAATAGCAGCAACAGATGCATCAGTGATTTCTGAGCCAAGAACAAGTGAAAGCATTCGCAGGCCCCTGAATAATGGACGATTGTTATTAAACTAGTGATTCATCAATCCTCCCAATGCTCAAAACACAACAATGATAGAAAACTGAAAAGAGCAAGGCCAATTAATCACTACTACTCTTAAGAAAGCAAACAAGCATTACATCCAATGTTCTTAGATTCATATACGATACTTGATAAAATGAACTTGTAGACCAAAAGATCAACAAACCTCAAGTTTGCAGCCGTAAGAGAAAGCACAACAGCATGAGAAAGACGAACTGATGCAATGTGAATATTTTGCAACCTTGGACAACATCTTCCCATACCATCAATCATGGTACAAAGATCAGTAGTATCATTTTCTAGGCGAGAAAATTCTAAGGATATCTCTTTCAAATTGGGACAGTTAAAAACCTACAAAAGGTGGCACATGTAAACACAAATTCACTTTAAATGCCCCAGATGGCTAACGTAGAAGAAATGAGGACCTGATGAAAATGTTACCGTCTTAGAGAGTGAATAAAGATCAGAAAGCCAGAGTGTCGACAGACTTGATGAAGAAAGGACAAAGCCCCCTAAATTAGAACATCCTTCCATCTTAAGGCTCATTAGACAGCGTTTGTCGGCAACAAAACGACCCAATTCATCTCTATACATTAAAATTGAAGGAAAGTTAATATGGCACATTTTAATTTGTGCCCAGTTACCATGCAATTACAAATGAAGCAGGGTGTGAGAAAAGAAAACAATCAAATTAACCTTGCAAGTTACAACAGTACCAAATAGTTTGAACTCCAAAACAGGGGCAAAAATATTGAATGGGTTCCATCATAAACAGGAATTTTAGCACATGAGAACCTACAATAATGAAGAGAAAGCTCTGGATAATATAATCGACACGAGTCGGACCAAGAAATCTATAACAGGGTGCACATAATTTCATAACTTTTTCATGTTATCACATCTAAAATTAGAAGTACAAAAATAAAAAAAAGAGTGATCAAAGACCGCTCAACTAGAAACATCTACTTATTTCACCCTAATTTTAGCCTCTTATAGATTTATTGAAGACTCAAGAGATTGATAAGATTCAATCAATTAGCTTAGATCTGAAGCAATTCATCCGTCAACAAAATCAAGGGTGGACAATCAAAAAAAAAAAATACAACAGTAACAAAGTTTATTAACTGAGCAACTAGGCATACCATTTACAAGATCTATCTGTAGATTACAAATACAAAAGGGCGAGATAATAAATTATATACCCTGTGATCCGATTGACAGCTGTTTCCGATGTGGAAATCTCCATAGACTCCAAATTAGGGCAAGAAAACGCAATGCAGGCCAGCATCGTTGCATCCACATCACTGCCAAACCCAAACAAGAAAATTAGTAAAAGAAAACAAAAAGTCTAAAAGCAGCATTGACGCCCTAGCCCCGAATTCCCCAAAAAGGATGGAGAAACAAAACCATTTGCAAGTTCTTGCAATTGAATAAACTGTTAGGACGTATCTCTTCAAGTGAATATAGATCTTAAAATTCTCCGGTCTAAAATTTTTGTTGGAAAGCCAATCCAACCCCCTTGTCAATTATTGCATTGATTTTACCTTTTAATTATAGGAAAAACTTTATTGGAATGTTGCCCAGAGAACACTATTACAACAGTACTTAGATCGAACACACTGTTGCAGTTCTCGTGGCGCTCTGATTGTAGATCAATTTCCATTTCACTTTACTGATTATTTTCCTTTAAATTATAACCAGTTTAAATTCACATTTTATAGTTTTATCTTGATCTCCTTTTGTACCAACCGATCCAGGCCATAAAACCCTAGATCTGTGTAAAGATTAGCTTAGACCCGAACCTTTCCATTTTAAGAGAAAGCCTAACAAGGCTCGGGCATTTCTGCAAAACCGATCCAATGAAGCCGAGCTGAGCCCCCGGTGGGACCCTAAGTCTCAGCTCCTCCGCAGCCCTCCACAGTCTCTTCGTCGTTTCCCTCCACCCTTTACACACCCTAGCCGCCGCCATCAGCCCCGCCGGCGGCAATCTCCTCAGGACCTCCCACAAACATCCCGCGGGTAACCCTCCGGAGACTATCTCATTATCCGGATCCAGATCCGTTCCCAGAAAGGGAGAATCGTAGCCATCTAAATCAAGTTCCGGCGAGTCGCAGCGGATGTCGATGTCGTCAAAGGAAAGAGCACGTCGGAGGTGGGAGTAGGGCTGACGTGGAGGATGATGCGGAGGACGGGCTGCCGAGGAGGAAGCATCGGTGATAGTTGTGGTGGCTGGAGTTGAGGTTGGGGTGGAAGTTAAAGTGGGGGTGCTATCAGTGTTGATAACTTGGCAAACATGGCCTTTCTTGGGAAGTCCACATCTGCCACAGTTGTAACTGCCCCGACGTTTGGCGGGTTTGAGGTCAAACGCTGCAGCGGCTGCAGCAGCAGCACTGGCGGCGGCGGATGAAGAAATGTGGGGCTGTGGGTGGTGCATGTTCGTTTGGCAACGGAGACAGAAAAATGAAGATATGAGAAATGATTGAAATGAGAAGAGAGAGGGAAGGGAAGGAGGGAGGGGATTTGGGTGAGAGGGAGAGAGGTGGAAAATAAAGGGAGGGAGAGTTTGGTCGGGAAGGGGCGGGAGAATGGCAAGTTTTCGCGCCTCATTTCGAAACCTGGAAAAAAAAAAAAAAAGAAAGGGGAGAGAGGAGCGTGGGTTTATGATGTTTATTTACTGTTTTACCCTTTTCCGTGGTGGGTCAGTAGTACTGTCCGACTGGCAGTGGAAAACGTTAAACAATAAAATAAAGAGTTTTTTCTTTAATGTTTTCTTTTGTGTTTTTTCATATCCGAAAATATTTCCCGTTATGGCTATATGCTGGGAAATTGGACAAATTTAAGTAGTAATGGCGATTTTAGAATTTATTATTGGGGCTGTGGAGAAATTTTTTCATTTTCACACGATAAACCAGGAGAACAAAATCATGGTGGGATTATTGTAATTAATAAATATTTTAGCTTTAGCTAAATAAATTGAAATATGGCGTTTTAATACTGACGATGCAAAAGGCGCCAATGTGTCCGCTATCAGCCTTTTTCTTTTTAAAATAAATTTTTGGAGGTAAATTGCTCCAATCTTCAAGCCCGGACAACAAGCACGCAAATATACAAATTTGCCACTCACCGCACAGAAGGGAGTTTTTGACGACGATATAAGCCTACTATTTTGAATCCAAAAACTCTTACCACTAAAAGAAACTAATCTATATCTGCACCAGTGATCATTTTATTTACAATGATATTTTGAATTTACATGAAAAATAACAGCGTGAAATTAAAATATTTATATGAATGGTAAATTCATATTCTTATATCATTTGAAATTCACGAGTATATACAATTTTAAGTAATTTCCACATAATATGTGCATTTTATTAGCAAAAATCATATAAGAATTAAGTTTAAATTCTAAGATTTATGTTCCCCGTCATAGATTAAACCAATTACGTAAGGACTCTGGCTTATGTGGAAGGTCTGAACGCAAACTGCAGATTTGACTTGAATAATTGCCGCTAATAACTGTGTAAGCGTATGAGTTGGGTGGGAGAGACATAAGAGTAAAATACTGCCGCCCAATTCAACTTTTTCATGCATTGGTCTATTCTCAACTAGTCGTACCAATTTGTTTGCATGCCGATGCAAATTGTGGAATGTTAGATGTCTTGCAAGTTGTAAATTAATGAAAATTATGTAACTTAAATTTAAGCAACTTCCACTTGTTACTTGCTGAAAGTAGATGAGTATCCAAACATCCGTCTAATGATACTACTCCATACATTTCGATAAAAGGATTATCCTATACTATGTATTTAAGTAATATAATATACAGACATAATATTAGAAAAAATTTATAAATTTTTAAAAAAAATTTAAATAAGTCTTTATTTTATGTTCAAACAAATCTCTTTACTTTTATTTTAAATTAAATAGATTTTTATACAATAAAAAACCTAAGATTTTACATAAGGGGTGATTAAAAGGTAATTATACAAGGTCATGAATCGAGTTAATGATTCAATTTAAAAAAAAAATAAATCACTTTTACAATAAAATTAAATTATAATATAAAACCTCACCACAACCTTTGGTCTATCCTTGCTTTATAGGAGTGAGTAAAAGGTTAAGAGATGAAAGTCGATTGATTTGGTTAATATTCTAAGGGAACTCAATTTAGTCGACTAATTGTATTTTCTAACCAAATTAATCGAGTTAATCGAATACTCACCCTTAGACTCTTATGATTATCTCTTGATTAATTGTCATTAATTAAAATGTCACTTGTCATTTTATATTGACATGACGTTGACATGAAAGATAAAAAAATATTGCATGGTTATATCATTATACCACATCAATGTTCAACGTCATCATTTATTATGATATATTAATATGTCAAGTTAACGTCACGTGACATAAAATTGTAAGTTAAATCCCTAGATCCAAGTGTGAATATTAGAATACCAAAAGCATCAATTATTTATTGCATACCTGTTTGATTCATAGAAGTAGCCATTATTCGTAGCGAAAAAATAAAGAATTTCTTATTAAAGCTAGATCTTTCTTTTTGCACTTTTCTATTGTTTGTGGCGGCTCTCAATGGGCAAATACTATTAGATTAGGAGGGAGAGGGGACCTAGCCATCTATATATAATAAACAAAACCCTAATATAAATGTCAAGACCCAAATTCCTGACCGTGATTGATGCATGGACCCAATAAGCATAGCCACTAAGTCCAAGCAAGCCTATTTATATAACCTGTTCATTAATCCATTGAGTATTCCTAAAGTCACATTTCATGATCTCAACTGTAAGTACTTGAATGATATTTTACCATGATCAAATATTCGCATGTATATATATATATATATATTACCGCAAAATGGTGTTAACCGTCGCCAACTCATAATGGCGTTACCATTCAAAGTATATATATACATATATATTGTCTAAGACAAGTATCTTAAAATTTTACATTTCGTTTATCTATATATATAGCATAAAGACACTCGACTTCCAGCGGAGCGACCGTGGCGAAGGTACTGCTATTGAATGCCGAGATACCTACCAAAGAGACGAGTCCACGTGGACACCTTGACCTAGGTTCCAACTGCCTCCTGATCTGAAAACATGAAGTTGAAAACTGTGAGTATGAACTCAGTGAGTGAACATAGGAAGGGAACAAGCAATTGATAAGGAAAATTTAAAAATCATGATGCACTTGTTTTGAAAACAGTGCAGTTTAGTTTAATTTCTTCCTTAAACCTCGTGTTTTGAACATTGGTAAATAAACTCTTAGAGTTGCAAAGACCCATGCTCAATCATGAAGATAAAAGAGTGAAGAAAAATTATATAAAAAATCGAGCAAGGTAGCAACGTGATAGCACGTTTCTCGCTGCAGTAAAAGACATTTTTGGTTTGCATATGTTTCGATTTTTCAAACATATCTCCCACTACAGAAGTCCAATTGACATGATTTTTAGGTCATTAGAAAGCTAAGAGGCAGGGCTACGACTTTAATGTTTACTACTTTGCCTAATTCTGAGCAAAAAGTGGTCAAAATCGCTTTTAAAATGACAGCACTGCACCACTACTTGAGAGTTTCTGGCTGCAGCAAAAATCCATTTTCGCTATAGCCAAATTCCTGTTGCAATAAAAATCAATTTGAAAATACTTAACAAGTTTCACTGTTCAACATGCAAGATTCCATATACATTACAATCACGTACTATATTCATAAACTTTCTACTACGCATGTATATATATATATATATAAACACGAATACCACTACCTCCCTCAGCCAACATGCACTCTCCACACGCACATCATTACCGGCATGTGCATTGCCCACTCTNTATATATATATATATATATATATATATATATATATATATATATATATATATATATATATATATATATATGTATATAAACACAAATACCACCACCTCCCTCAGCCAACATGCACTCCTCACACGCACATCATTACCGGTATGTGCACTGCCCACTCCGCACATGCACAGTTGTAAGTGTCACAACATTGTCATTTGACCGGCATATGCACTGCCCACTCTGCATATGCACGGTTATAGTTGTGACAACATCGTCATTCAACCGGCATATGCATTGCCCACTTCGCACATACACGGTTACATCAATTACACAAAATTACTTAGAATACATATCATGTATTTTTATATACACATCAGCATTATATAAAGGTACAGAGATTCATCATAATCATATTCCACATCACCAAAAACATTTCACTAAAGGCTTGTTCCCATGCATTTTATAGAAAAACAATTAAAATGTCTCAATCAACCACATGTGCGTTAATCCCAAAACATTTTGTGCAAGTTCACTCACCGGTATTTGTTAAATGTTTACTCGACTCCAACCTCCACTAATGGTTCAAATGGAATTGTGGGGCCTCGTTGGGACCTATCATCACAACAACATCACAACCAACTCGATTTGCATAATTATATTTCTAAAAGCTATCCACTAAATCATGTTCTGTTAGTTGTTTTTAACTAGCTTCCATCTACCATCAAGTGACTATATATTTTCACTATTCTAGTCACACTCCAATGAATAACCCACCTCAACAACAAAACACTCACCGATCTAGCCACTAGCCATTCTCAACAACTTAAAAAAAATCAACTCAATTTCACTACTCACCTTGGTAGCTTTGTAATTGAATTTCTTTCCCAAAAGCTTTCAAACTATCATGAAAATCTCACTTTCTCTCTCTAAAACGTCCAGTTAGTGAGAGAGTATAATAAGGAAAGGTTTTTTAGGGTTTTTATGGTGAGAAAGTAGAAGATTACAAAGAACTTTGAGAAAGGGTACACAAAAACATGAAAAATCGAGGTTAACTCAAGGAAATATATGGAAATTCAAGACAAGCTTCCATGGAGGGGTGAGATAACGTGGGAGAGGAAGGAGAAGAAGAAGAAGTGCTGGAAATTTGAAAAACATCCTAGAAACTTAGATTTTTATGGCTTAAGTTTATCCATTTCTAGTAAAATTACCAAAATGCCCTTAACTATGTCCTTTTGTTTTTTCCATTACTTTTATGCAATCTTTTTACTTCTTCAACACTGAGACAAGGTCCATAAGGGTTTAGAAATACTCGGGTTCATGAAAACTTAAAAATTTCAACTCCATATGTAAAATGACTGTTTTACCCCTACCATGAAAATAATTGGTATTTCTATCTTCTTCATTATCTTATCCTCATCCATTCATTCCTTAGACCTACTTGGACCTTAATAACATTAGAAAACGAATTTCAGGGGCTAACTAGGAGAAATGATGAAATTACCCCTAGTTCGTGTTATAGCGTCTACTGCTAGTTACGGGTCAATAGGGGTCAAGGTCTCACAATAAGCCTCCCCATTAAAGGCATACTGGGCCAAGGCCTACACAACCGTCAAACCATACTAACCCAATTAGACATGCAAAGCCCATCATTAATTGATCACTTTAATATTAATTGAGCTCTCATGCTTTATCTCACAATATGACTAAATTATCAATTTGTTTTATTAAACAAAAATTTCCAATTAATATAAGCCCACATAATAGAAAATTTTAACATTCTTTCACTTAGGCAATATTAATTAGAGTTTATTTTGAATTTTAAAAAATACTTTAAAAAATAAAACTTTAGACTAATTGACTTAATTTTGATGTGGCCCCAATTAAAAAAAATTTAGCCCTTAGAGACAACATCTTAATGATCCTGTCCAACGGAAACATTTAATACTAAATTATGGTAGCCATTATGTCACTTATTGACATAAGACCAATCTATAGTTACAAGTACCATTGATCCTATCGACAGTGGATCTCAATGTGGCTGTGTAGTAAGAAAATAACACCTAAATGTGATCTCAATGTGTTATTTTCATTGTTGATCCTTTTGCTGATTTCTCTAAACCTGGTGAGAAATCTATTTGGCATTGACAACATGCTTGTATGTCTCCCATTTATCCTCGAGGTTTCTTACTGGTTACATTCATGAGACATACTAATAAAATCACTCTCGATATAGACACCAATCTCAAGATTTTATAAAGCATGTATGTAAAATATAATTAGGTGTACATGCACAAATAATACCAAATAATAGCATGGATTATCAATTAACGATGATCATCAACAAATATAAAATCAAACATCTCATGAATGTTTAAAACAAGTGGCAAAGGTCTCATCACAACTAAATGTAAACCATGGTGTGAGAGTTATATAAATAACATACTCCCACTAACAAAGTATAACAAAAGACCCCAAAATACCCATGCTTTCAATATGTCTATTAAAAACTATAGGTTTTAATCCCTTAGTCAAAGGATCAGCCAACATGTTGTCAGTGTCAATGTGCTTAACAGCAATGTCATTATTTTTAACAAAATCCTTGAGCTTAAGATATTTTATCTTCAAATGTTTGGACCCACTTGTGCTTTTGTTGTTCTTAGTAAACAACACAACAGACCTATTATCACAATAAATTTTAAGAGGTCTAAAGATGGAATCAGCAACACTTAACCCAAAAATAAGATTTTTAAACCAAATAGCCTGTGTGGCAGCCTCATAACAAGCAACAAACTCAACTTGCATAGTAGAGGAAGCTAAGAGTGTTTGCTTAACACTCTTCCAAGAAACTATTCCTTCAGCTAACATAAAAATACACCCTGAGGTGGACTTCATGTTATCTTGACAACCAGCAAAGTCAAAATCTGTATAACCAACAATCTCAAGGTTATCCACCTTTCTATACCAACATATAATCCTTAGTATTTTGCAAGTATCTCATCACTTTCTTACTAGCAACCCAATAATCTAAATCAGGATATCTGCCAAGAATCCCCACTGCAAAAGCTATGTCTGGTTTAGCGCAAACTTATGCATACATAAGATTTTCAACTACACTAGAATAGGGTATGCCTTTCATAGATTTTCTCTCCAAATCATTTTTCAAACATTGACTAAGCTTAAACTTATCACCTTTCACAATAAGTGCATCCCCAACCTTACAATTATGCATGTTGAATCTGCTTAACACACAATCAATGTATGCCCTTTAGGAAAGCCCTAATAATTTTTGGGACCTATCTTTGCATATCTCTATCCCAAGTACAAATGAGGCATCACCAAAATCTTTCATGTTGAAAGTCTTGGACAATGAATGTTTAGTTTCATGCAATAATCCAACATCATTGTTGGTTAGCAAGATATCATCCACATACAGCACAAGAAAAATGAACTTAATCCCACTAATCTTAAGGTATATGCACTCATCAACCTTATTTTCCACAAAACCCATAGAAGTAACTATCTCATCAAACTTTAAATACCATTGTCAAGAAGCTTGCTTCCGGGCATAAATGGACTTTTTAAGTCCACATACCAAATTTTCACTCCTTGATTCTTGAAATCCTTCAAGTTCAACCATATAAACCTCATTTTCAAGGTTACCATTTAAAAAGGTTGTCTTCACATCCATTTGATGAAGCTCTAAATCAAAATGTGCTACTAAGGCCATGATGATTCTAAAAGAATCCTTGGAAAACACTAGTGAAAAAAATCTTATTATAATCTACTCCCTCTCTTTAAGTAAATCCCTTTACCACCAACGTAATCTTAAACCTCTCAAGTTTTCCCTTAGAATATTTCTTGGTTTTATACACCCATTTGCAAGCAATTGGCCTACATCCCTTTAGAAGTTTAACTAGCTCTCAAACACTATTCTGAGCCATATAACTCATTTTATCTTTTATTACATCCATCCACATAGCAAACTACGAACTATTAATGGGATCACTAAAAGTTACAAGGTCCACCACATGATTGATATCATAATCGCTTTCTCAAAAAAAAATTATGTAATTATTAGGAATAGCAGACTTCCTTTGCCTAGAAGATCTCCTTAAGGGCACTTCAACCTCATTTTCTTGAATACGATAAACATCAATGGGAGTGAGAACAGGATCTTGAGGAGAAAGATTTACATCATGTTGCCCAAGATCCTCTCTCTTAATGGCCACAGGTACTATACTACCTTGTGAAGCTGGTAAAGGAATGGTTACATGTCTGATAGGCTCACTACCATCAACAACTTTAGTCATAGCCTTATCAGTAACATCCAACTCTAGAAATATTGCCACTTGTGAATCTACAATTTTAGTTCCACATGTAGAGCAAAAAAACTTATATCCTTTAGAATAGCCTGGGTAACTTATGAAATAGCAACGAGTAGTTTTGGGTTCAGTCTTTCTTTCAGAAGGATTATAAATTCTAACTTCTACAAGATATCCCTAAACTGGAAAATGGTTCAAATTGGGTGTCCTATCGGTCCACAACTTAAAAGGTGTTGTAGGAACAGATTTATTAGGCATTCTATTAAGAGTTACAAAGCAGTTTTAAAGGCTTCACCCTTAAGGGACTCAAGAAGGTTAATCCTACTAATCATACTCCTCATCATTTCCTTAAAGGTGTGATTCCGCCTTTTGGCCACACCATTATGTTCAAGATTGCCAAGCATGGGATATTTGGGCAATAATTCCACACTATTGTAAGTATTTGGCAAATGGTCCCATGTGCTGTCCAATTGTACCATGTTTGCCATAATATTCACCCATTCGGTTAAACTTAACAATTTTGATAACTCTCCCTAATTGTTTCTTTACCTTAGTTTTGAAAATTTTGAATTTTTCATAAGCATCAGATGTCAAACCCTGCTTTGTAAAATAATTATGATGTTATTCACATACTCGATAGAATGTTTGTATATTGAGGAAGCCCGAGAAATCGATAAAAGACGATATTGCCCCTAGAGGTGCTGTGAAGTTGATTTATACCTCAAGCTAGTTCAAATGAAAAATTTAAAAGGGATTTGAGAGTTCTGAAACCCCAAAATCTACTTGGAATGGTGATTCGGAGTTCGAGAATCAATTTGGAATCAATCAGGAAATTTGACCGGTTATGGGGCAAAATGGTCATTTTGCAATTTGAGGACAAAATGGGAATTGTTTTTTTTAAAAAAAGATTTTCTTAGACCCATTTGGCATATTTGAGTATGATATGAGTATTGAAGTACAATTGGAATATTTAACAGTGAAAATATATGAATTTTTGATATTTTTGGAGTATAGGGGTAAAATGGTAATTTTGCCATCCGAGGATGAAATTGAATTTTTCGAGAGAATTTAGATCAAATTTGATTAAATGGAGCATGATATGAGTATAAGGAGTGAAAATTATGCATTTTGGTAATTTTTTAATTTTTGGGGTAAAAATGTAATTTTTCACTTTTACGGGGGCAAAAGTGTAATTTTTAAAAAATTTGCTCCACCAAAACTTTGAAAAAGTCTAGAAATTTCATGGAAGACATGGATAAGTGAAGAGGATTGAGTGGTAGAAAAAAAAAGTTAAAAAGGTGGCTAGAAAAAAAATAAAATAATAAAATATTCAAAAGGCAAATAAAATAATAATATTTTATTAAGCCTATTAAAAGGCTTGAAAATTCCAGAATTCTTCATTGGGAGGGTCAGCCAAAACCAGCAGGAGAGAGAGAGAAATAAGAACAAACCCTAGAGTGAGAAAATTCAAAGAAAAAGTGTGATTTTTCAAGGAATCAAGTGTTTAAAGGTATGATTTTTCAAGCTTAGCTTAAGATTTATCATTTCCATGCATTTCTCCTTATTTTCCATGGTTAAATTATGTGTTTTGATGATGGATTCAAAT